>NC_092503.1:48013438-48330188 GCF_047511675.1 Marmota flaviventris | reverse complement strand
AGAGAAGAGTATTGAAGAAATATTGAAGGCAGTAATGTCAAAAGATTACCAAAATTAATAAAATACCAAATCACTGATTCAGAAAATTTGGAGAGAAATAAGCAGTATAAATAACAAAGAGAAAGAAAATATTTTGGAAGTTAGTAGGAAAAAATGCTCTATCTATAGAGGAATAGGGATAGGAAGTATGGCGGCTTTTTTTTCAAAATCCATGCAAATAAGAAGGGAGCTGAATGAACTATTTAAATGTTGAAATAAGAAACAAAACAAAAAACTAAAATTGTTCATGACTTCACTTTCTCTAAAGTGAAGAAGAAGCTAGACATGGTGTTGATTGACTATAATCCCAGTTATTCACAGGGTTGAGGCAGGAGGATTGCAAGTTCAAGACCAGCCTGGGCAACTTAGCAAGACCCTGTTGCAAATTTTTAAAAAAAAAAATGGGACTGGGGGATTAATACACTGGTAGAGTGCTTGCCCAGCATGTACAAGGTCCATGTTTCAAAACCTGATACAGAAAAAAAAAAAAATGAGGGAAGGAATTCACTGCCAAAAGACCTACTCTGTAAGAAATATTTTTAAAAATTCTTCAGGCATAAAGAAACTGGTGAGTTTGTCTGTACATGAAGAAAGGAAGAGCACTGAAAAATTAATCAACTAAGGTAAAACTTCATTTTCTTTATTCTTAGTTGATGTAAAGACACATTTAAAAAATAATAGTTGAGCAAAGTACTGGATGATTATAGCACAGGGACAAGTGAAATGAATGACAGCAATGTGGTAAGGATAGGAACGAAGAAGTGAGAATACTGTCACAAGGTACCTGCACTATTTGTACAGTGGTACAATGGTATTTGAAGGTGGAGTTGGAGTACCTAATGATGTATACTTTAAATTCTAAAGCAACCAATAATAAATGAAGAAATGAAAAATATTATTGCTATGTTGGTAAAAGAGACAAAAGAGAACCATGCAAAATTCCTAATGACAACCAAAAGGGAAAGAAAAAACAAAAACAAATGCAATGAATAAAAAATAGTCACAAACATGGAACTTAGTAATTTAACACATGAGTAAAACCCTTTAAGTGTGGGTGATGTAAATAAACCAATTAAAAGATATATTCAGAATGAATGAAAAACACACTGTAATATATGTTGGCTACAAGAAACCCACACTATATATAAAGACAGATAGGTTAAAAGTAAAGATACAGAAACAGATATCCCACGCTGATTTTAATCAAAAGAAAGTTGAAGTAGCTACCTTAACTTCTGAAAATTGGGCTTCAAATGAGAAAAATTATCAGAGATAAGGGAAAGCATTAGATAATATTAAAGGAGTAAAGTCTGTCTCCATGAGGATGTAATAAGCTTAAATGTGTGCACATTGCAAGAGGCAAAAACTGATAAAAGGGAAAGGAGAAACAGGCAGATAGATATATGACTATAGTTGGAGAACTCAGCATCTGTCTTTTAGTAATTGATACATCTCACAGGCAGAAAATCAGTAAGGATAGAGTTGACCTGAACAGCACTATCAATCAATCTGATCTAATTGACATTTATAGACCCCTCCATCAACAACTGCAGAATACACATCTTCTAAAGCTCACAGAGAACTTTCATCAGAGTAGACCACATTCTGGGCCAGAGAACACCCTAATGAGTTCAAAAGAATACAGATCATACAAAGCATGGTCTCAGTCCTAGCAGCTAAACTAGAAATCAATAACAAAAATATAGCTAGGTAATCTCCAAATATCAGGAAATTAAACAACATTCATTCAAATAACCTATGGGTCAAAGAAGAAATCTCCAGAGAAAATAAAAATATTTAAAGTTAAATGAAAATGAAAAGACAACTTATCAAAATTAGTGGGATAAAAGTAAAAGGGACACCATTCAAGTATAGGGAAGGTATCATGGGGAAAAGGGGAAGAGAATAGGGGAATAGCAGGAAATGAAATTGATTGAATTATGTTTTGATACATGTGACTATGCCACAATGAAACCCACCATTTTGTATAAATAATAGTCAACAATAAAAAGTATACATAAAGAAAAAAATGAATGAAATGCAACAAAGACTGTGCTTACACAGAAATTTATAGCCTTTAATGTATAATTTGAGTCCAGCAGATTAGCACACATTTGTAATCCCAGCCACTCTAGAGGCTGAGGCAGAAGATGTGCAAGTTCCAGACCAGTCTGAACAACTTAGTGAAACCCTGTCCAAAATAAAAAAATAAAAAGGACTTGGGATGTAAGTCAGTGGTAGAGCACCATTGGGTTCAATCTCTATGACTGAAAAATAAAGCATAATTAGAAAAGAATGAATATCTAAAATCAATAGTCACAAAGAATAAATCTTAAGGCAAGCAGTTTTAAAAACATCATTTAAGAAGTTGAGGAGATTTCCTAGTGAAATGTAGAATGTGAAAAATGAGTATAACTGTATTATGAAAATATGAAATGACCACACTAAAAATGAGAGGCAGAAGAATGCTACACCAAATAGCTTGAAATGACTGCAGCCTATAAAACAAAGGGCAAAAGGAGCTAGGCATACACTTTGAAATGTGGTAGATAAAGTCATTTTCCACAAAAATACAGGTTAACAATTCTGATTCTACTATACATATATTCTGAAATTGAAAAATCAAGTAAATGGGTAGCAGAGGGTAGAAACCAGGTTTTCCTCTGTTGGACTGGGAGTAGGTTATAGATGAACAAGGAGATGAAGTTAGAATGATCTGTAAATTAATAAATTTTGGGACAGTGTGAACTGAATTAGTATATTAAAGATTTATTTTATCTTATTAAATACAGGTGATTATGTATAGAAATATTTATGTGTGGATTTGTATTACCTTGCTATGTGAGATTAAAGGATTTATAACCAAGGTTACCTCAATCTAGCACACTTCATGCCTAGATGGTTATTTTTTATACCATTCTTAAATGAAAGAAACCAGGGTTCCTTGGGAAAAAAATCAGCCAAACTTAGAACTAAGGCATAAAATATACAAGATAAATCTGGGGCATTTGTACAGCCAGAAATGAACAGTAAAGAATGAAATTAAAAGCAATAATAAGCTAAATCAGTTGTCTCAAACTTTAATTTATTAACTTGTGGACTATTTGAGCTTCCTCTCTTTGCTTATCTATAAACTCCCAATCCAACAGTGGGAATTCTGGCTTCTATCCCCTGGTTCCCATTCATGAAATTTTTTAATTCCCCAAACTGCAGATTAAATACTCAAAAATAAATAAATAAATAAAAGAGGTTATGACAAGGTGACACAGGCGCCAACTAAACTGGTTCCCAGAATGAGCAATCTATTCAATGAAATAATACGAGAAAACTTCCCAGACTTGAAGAATGAGACAGAATCCCAAATCCTAGAAGCCTACAGGATGCCGAATGTGCAAAATCATAAGAGACCCACACCTAGACACATTATAATGAAGATGCCCAACATACAGAATAAGGAGAGAATTTTAAAAGCTACAAGAGAAAGGAAGCAGATTACATTTAGGGGTAAGCCAATCAGGATAACAGCTTATCTTTCAACACAGACTCTGAAAGCTAGAAGATCCTAGAATAACATATTTCAAACACTGAAAGAAAGTGTGTTCCAACCAAGAATTGTGTTTCCAGCGAAATTAAGCTTCAGGATGGAAGATGAAATTAAAACCTTCCACGATAAACAAAAGTTAAAAGAATTTGCAGCTAGAAAACCATCTCTTCAAAACATCCTTGGCAAAACATTACAGGAAGAGGAAATGGAAAATAACAATGAAAACCAACAGTGGGAGGTAGGACAGTAAAGGGGGGAAAAATAATCAAAGAGGAAAACAAACCATGTTTAGTAACAGAAATAAACAAATATGGCTGGAAGAACAACCCATATCTCAATAATAACCCTAAATGTTAATGGCTTAAACTCACCAATCAAGAGACACAGGCTAGTAGAATGGATCACAAAACAAGACCCAACAATATGCTGCCTACAGGAGACGCATTTGATAGGAAAAGACATACATAGGCTGAAGGTGAAAGGTTGGGAAAAATCATATCACTCATATGGACTTCGGAAACAAGCAGGTGTATCCATACTCATATCAAATAAAATAGATTTCAAGCCCAAGTTAATCAAAAGGGATAAAGAGGGACACTACATACTGCTCAAGGGAACCATACACCAACAAGACATAACAATCATAAATATATATGCCCCTAACAATGGTGCAGCTATGTTCATCAAACAAACTCTTCTCAAGTTCAAGAGTCTAATAGACCACTACACAATAATCATGGGAGACTTCAACACACCTCTCTCACCAATGGACAGATCTTCCAAACAAAAGTTGAATAAGGAAACTATAGAACTCAATAACACAATTAATAACCTAGACTTAATTGACATATATAGAATATACTACCCAACATCAAGCAGTTACACTTTTTTCTCAGCAGCACATGGATCCTTCTCAAAAATAGATCACATATTATGTCACAGGGCAACTCTTAGACAATATAAAGGAGTAGAGATAATACCATGCATCTTATCTGATCATAATGGAATGAAACTGAAAATCAACGATAAAAGAAGGAAGGAAAAAGCATACATCACTTGGAGAATGAACAATAGGTTACTGAATGATCAATGGGTTATAGAAGACATCAAGGAGGAAATTTAAAAATTCTTAGAGATAAATGAAAACACAGACACAACATATCGGAATCTATGGGACACATTGAAAGCAGTTCTAAGAGGAAAATTCATTGTGTGGAGTTCATTCCTTAAAAAAAGAAAAAACCAACAAATAAATGATCTCATACTTCATCTCAAAATCCTAGAAAAAGAAGAGCAAAACAACAGCAAAAGAAGTAGAAGGCAAGAAATAATGAAAATCAGAGCTGAAATTAATGAAATCGAAACAAAAGAAACAATTGAAAAAATTGACAAAACTAAAAGTTGGTTCTTTGAAAAAATAAACAAAATCGACAGACCCTTAGCCATGCTAGCAAAGAGAAGAGACAGAACTCAAATTACTAACATATGGGATGAAAAGGGCAATATCACAACAGACACTTCAGAAATACAGAAGATAATCAAAAATTATTTTGAATCCTTATACTCCAATACAATAGAAGATAGTGAAGGCATAGATAAATTTCTTAAGTCATATGATCTGCCCAGATTGAGTCAGGAGGATATAGACAACCTAAACAGACCAATATCAATTGAGGAAATAGAAGAAACCACCAAAAGACTACCAACTAAGAAAAGCCCAGGACCGGATGGGTATACAGCAGAGTTTTACAAAACCTTTAAAGAGGAACTAATACCAATACTTTTCAAGCTACTTCAGGAAATAGAAAAAGAGGGAGAACTTCCAAATTCATTCTACGAGGCCAATATCACCCTGATACCTAAACCAGACAAAGACACTTCAAAGAAAGAAAACTACAGACCAATATCTCTAATGAACCTAGATGCAAAAATCCTCAATAAAATTCTGGCGAATCGGATACAAAAACATATCAAAAAAATTGTGCACCATGATCAAGTAGGATTCATCCCTGGGATGCAAGGCTGGTTCAATATACGGAAATCAATAAATGTTATTCACCACATCAATAGACTTAAAAATAAGAACCATATGATCATCTCGATAGATGCGGAAAAAGCATTCGACAAAGTACAGCATCCCTTTATGTTCAAAACTCTAGAAAAACTAGGGATAACAGGAACATACCTCAATATTGTAAAAGCAATCTATGCTAAGCCTCAGGCTAGCATCATTCTGAATGGAGAAAAACTGAAGGCATTCCCTCTAAAATCTGGAACAAGACAGGGATGCCCTCTCTCACCACTTCTGTTCAACATAGTTCTCGAAACACTGGCCAGAGCAATTAGACAGACAAAAGAAATTAAAGGCATAAAAATAGGAAAAGAAGAACTTAAATTATCACTATTTGCAGATGACATGATTCTATACCTAGCAGACCCAAAAGGCTCTACAAAGAAACTATTAGAGCTAATAAATGAATTCAGCAAAGTGGCAGGATATAAAATCAACACGCATAAATCAAAGGCATTCCTGTATATCAGCGACAAATCCTCTGAAATGGAAATGAGGACAACCACTCCATTCACAATATCTTCAAAAAAAAAATAAAATACTTGGGAATCAACCTAACAAAAGAGGTGAAAGACTTATACAATGAAAACTACAGAACCCTAAAGAGAGAAATAGAAGAAGATCTTAGAAGATGGAAAAATATACCCTGTTCATGGATACGCAGAACTAACATCATCAAAATAGCGATATTACCAAAAGTTCTCTATAGGTTTAATGCAATGCCAATCAAAATCCCAACGGCATTTCTTGTAGAAATAGAGAAAGCAATCATGAAATTCATATGGAAAAATAAAAGACCCAGAATAGCAAAAACAATGCTAAGCAGGAAGTGTGAATCAGGCGGTATAGCGATACCAGACTTCAAACTATACTACAGAGCAATAGTAACAAAAACAGCATGGTACTGGTACCAAAACAGGCGGGTGGACCAATGGTACAGAATAGAGGACACAGAAACCAATCCACAAAACTACAACTATCTTATATTTGATAAAGGGGCTAAAAGCATGCAATGGAGGAAGGATAGCATCTTCAACAAATGGTGCTGGGAAAACTGGAAATCCATATGCAACAAAATGAAACTGAATCCCTTTCTCTCGCCATGCACAAAAGTGAATTCAAAATGGATCAAGGAGCTTGATATCAAATCAGAGACGCGCCGTCTGATAGAAGAAAAAGTTGGCTACGATCTACATTCGGTGGGGTCGGGCTCCAAATTCCTCAATAGGACACCCATAGCACAAAAGTTAATAACTAGAACCAACAAATGGGACTTACTCAAACTAAAAAGTTTTTTCTCAGCAAAAGAAACAATAAGAGAGGTAAATAGGGAGCCTACACCCTGGGAACAAATCTTTACTCCTCACACTTCAGATAGAGCCCTAATATCCAGAGTATACAAAGAACTCAAAAAATTAGACAATAAGAGAACAAACAACCCAATCAACAAATGGGCCAAGGACCTGAACAGACACTTCTCAGAGGAGGACATACAATCAATCAACAAGTACATGAAAAAATGCTCACCATCTCTAGCAGTCAGAGAAATGCAAATCAAAACCACCCTAAGATACCATCTCACTCCAGTTAGATTGGCAGCCATTATGAAGTCAAACAACAACAGGTGCTGGCAAGGATGTGGGGAAAAGGGTACACTTGTACATTGCTGGTGGGACTGCAAATTGGTGCAGCCAATTTGGAAAGCAGTATGGAGATTTCTTGGAAAGCTGGGAATGGAGCCACCATTTGACCCAGCTATTCCCCTTCTCGGTCTATTCCCTAAAGACCTAAAAAGAGCATGCTACAGGGACACTGCTACATCGATGTTCACAGCAGCACAATTCACAATAGCAAGACTGTGGAACCAACCTAGATGCCCTTCAATAGATGAATGGATAAAAAAAATGTGGCATTTATACACAATGGAGTATTACTCTGCATTAAAAAATGACAAAATCATAGAATTTACAGGGAAATGGATGGCATTAGAGCAGATTATGCTAAGTGAAGCTAGCCAATCCCTAAAAAACAAATGCCAAATGTCTTCTTTGATATAAGGAGAGTAACTAAGAACAGAGTAGGGTCGAAGAGCATGAGAAGAAAATTAACATTAAACAGGGATGAGAGGTGGGAGGGAAAGGGAGAGAGAAGGGAAATTGCATGGAAATGGAAGGAGACCCTCAGAATTATACAAAAGTACATACAAGAGGAAGTGAGGGGAAAGGGAAAAATAATACAAGGGGGACGAATGTCAGTAGAGGGGGCAGAGAGAGAAGAGGGGAGGGGAGGTGAGGGGAGGGGGGATAGTAGAGGATAGGAAAGGCAGCAGAACACAACAGACACTAGTATGGCAATATATAAATCAATGGATGTGTAACTGATGTGATTCTGCAATCTGTATATGGGGTAAAAATGGGAGCTCATAACCCACTTGAATCAAAGTGTGAAATATGATATATCAAGAACTATGTAATGTTTTTGAACAACCAACAATAAAAAATTAAAAAAAAATAAAAAAATAAAATAAAATGGTTCCCAGTGGCTGAGCCTCAAAACAGATAACCATAGCATTGAATTATAACCCAAAGCATAAAAGAAATATCCATAAGTCCACATAAATATAAATATAAATAAAAGGTTGACTAAACTAATAAATTGAGAAGAGAATAAATGCATTCCTTCCATGCAGGAAAATTCTACATAATACATGTAGAGATTCCATCCTCAAAAAGGAGAACAAACCCTCCTTAACTGTGGGGTGCACACAGTGAAAACAGCATAAATGTAGGAGGACTTGATAAAAGTGACCCCATCCTGATGATCAGGGTCAACATTAGCAGTGGTGAGTCAGATTGATTTTGGTATTTTTGATATGATGTAATAAAAATGGTACATCATATAGTGGCTCTGCCATTTTTCAAAAAATCCATAACACTAGTCTATACACAACCATAACTTCCCAAAGTTCAATATTATTTTAAAAAAGTTAAATAGGTATGGAAAACTTCATTCAAGACTATTTCAATAAAGGAGGAAAATGAACTTAACTCCATTGAAACAAAAGAGAGAAAGTTTCTTAAGCACTGGAAAGAGCTAATGTAAAAGAAATGGAATGCATTAGGAGGAGGTTGATAATGGGATATACTGAGCACATTGAGATATTCCTGAATTTGAAAATGTTTTGTTCCATTATAAGCCTGCTTGTGTGTTTGTTAAATGGAGCAAATCAAATTTAGGTCCCACCCTCCCACAGAGACTGAGAGATAAGAGTGCCATCACCTTCCATGTTTATATTTCAAAGAGATAGTTCCCAGGCACTTGAGAAAGATATTCTTGGGTTATGAAACTACCAGTAGGCTGGAAGAAAATTTAGAGACATTTCAAAGTGGCAAAAAAAATAATTTAGAATTGCAAGTTTTCTAAAGTAAAATTGCTAAGAAGAGTGAGCTAATAAATTTGTGTAAATTTAGGTAAGCTAAGGAAAACATACAGACTATCTTGATTACTGTCAAAACCAAGAGGAACCTGAGATGGGAAAACTCAGTTTCATATAGTATCCTGGATAAGACCCAGGAACAGAAAAAAGAGTTTAGGTAAAAACTTTAAAATTTCCAATAGACTTTAATAATAAAGTATTAATACTAGTTCATTAAATATGACAAGTGAACCATAGTCACACAGATATTAATAACAGAAGAAACAAATGTGGGACATATAGGAACTCACTGACTTGTCATTTTTCTGTAACTCTGAAACCATTTTAAAAATAAAAATTTATTAAAAATAATATCTGTGCTGGGCCTCTGGATCTGATTTTCTTACTGTAAAGGGTTTATCTGTTTTATGGCAGCTATAACTATTACAGCCACAGAATGCAATAATTGGGGTTGTTCCTCATGTGGCAGGAAATTGTACCTTTTTTTTTAAATAAATAAATAGGATCACTGGAAGAAATCTGATGCCTGAAAAGAAAGCCTCTGAGTGAAGAGCCATGAAGGCTTTGTTTAAAGTACTCGCTAAAAATAAATAAATATATAAACTTCATCCTAATAGGAATCCAGATAAATTTTTGGTCTGTTAAATATTAGGGTAAAGTACTGGCAAAGCAGGGTTTTATTATCTTCACACTTAGTCCATCTTTCATTCTGCCTTGAGGACAGACATCCAGAGACTCATATCACAGCTGCCACCCATGCTGATAATGCACCCCCGCCCCGCCAATGCTACTGCTTCAGGGAAGGCAAACCTTAAATTTAGGAAGCTCAGTGAAGACTGGCCCAGAGAAATTGGAGAGATGCTGCCATGCTCTGCTGCTGAACCTTCTTGTTGCTAAGTGTCAACTGTAGATGTGCTAAGAGGAAACTAAGAGAAGTAAGACACACAGTGATAACTAGATCTGGAGCCCAATTAGTTCATAAGTGTTGCACAAAATGCCACCTAGACTGGACCAGGTTAGTCTGGAGGAGGCTGGGCAGGATTGAGCTTCAGATTCAGTAATTCCCTAATCACTGGAAAAGGCTAACAGAGACAAGTGGGCTAAATTGTTCACAGCAGCTTTGTTTTGTTTTGTTTTTATTTTTTCAAAATAACAGCACATCTTTCCTACAGAATTTTCCATATAGGAAATGGTATACACATAAACTGTAAATATTTTCAAAGGATTATTATATCATAGCCATGTTTCACTGGCACATTGATGACAACATGAAATTTTGATACCCTGAACTGAAGGAAGTTTGATTGATGTTAATTGCACAGTGTTAGCAAGTTAAATTTTGCTAGTTGTGATGTACTTTCATATTGAGAGTGGAATCTAAAAATGCATTATGATATAATGCAATTTTATGAAGATATTGATATCTCAGTGGCTCTCTCACAGAATTCTGATAATATTTGGCCAAAATTTGATTACTTATACCATAATATTTTCTGGGGACTATTTTATTATTATATGTTTTCTTTTGTTTGGTTTTAACTTCTTGTCTGTACTATGAAGAGGAACAAGGACTATTTTATTTTCAAAATAACTGCTATACAAAAATCAATAATCAAAATATATCTGTTGTTATAAGCAAAACATCAAAATGGTGTTCTAAGTAAAACTTTTTTGATATGCAATATTTTGGGGAATCTCTTTCACCTATTACCCTTTTTATTTTTTATTCCTTAAGACCTCTCCATTTTACAAATATAGTCCCAAGTAAAAACATACTCTATTAATTCTAAGAAATTTAAAAATTATACTTAATTTATATTCCAACCTTCAGTTCATATTCTTCCAAATATTTAAAGGTAATTAATACTTCACTGTTCATTAATTCCCCCCTAGCATACAGCAAATGATGGACATTAATGAAAACCACAACATCACAATAAGGTTCATAAAAATTTGCATAGGACTTTCATTCCCCAATAAATGATATAACATTTTGAGTTTGTGAGATAGCTTAGTGATGAAGTGTTTGCCTGATGTGAGTGAGGTCCTGGCTTTGAGCCCTTGCACCACAAATATACAAATAAATAAATAAATAAATAAACGATACAACACTGTGTTAGCCAGCTTTTCACTACTGCCACAGAAACACATGACAAGAACAACTTAGAGAAGGAAAGGTTTATTTGGCTCACGGTTGGTTGGCCAACTCCATTGTTCTGATCCTGAAGTGAGGTAGAATATCATGGTGGAAGAATGTGTCATAGGAAAGCTGTTCAGCTCACGTCAATAGAGAACGAAAAAGGCACAGACAGCCATGGTTCAGGCCATGACCCCCGTGACCTACTTTCAACCATGATCCACCTGACTACAGTTACATATTTTTAAGTATTATGAACATCCAAACCCACATTGTTCATATTTGAAGTACATCTTTCATTTTGAGTAATCCTCATTTTGAGCAACACTATGAGGTTTCTTGTCAGAAGGAAATTAACAAACATGAATTTATATAATAGATTATATTTCATAGGTTTTACAATCCTAATGAATTCTTTAAATTTATTTACTTTCAACAAGTGCCTACTCACACAACCCTAGCAGAGAATTCACAGTGGAAAAGCTAAGGCAAGAAAACTAAAAGTTCTTGATAAGTTTGAAATGTCTCAGTGCAAGTTTAACACAGGCAGGGTTTGAGTGGACTATGATCCAGCAGAATCAATGTTCACTTTGCTTCTCAATTGCCTTTCCTACTAGATATATGTGTGAGTGGCAGAAAAGGAAAAAATAAAATTTTACCACAGGAGAAGGGACAGCCTTGCACTCTACACCAGGTGGGGTGGTAGTGCAAGGTGGGGAACAGAACTCTCAACTGGGTTTGAGGAATCTGTAGTACAGCATAACAAATACCTGCTTTGCTTGATCTCTTGACAGGAAGGCAGTCTACTCAGAGTCTGCCACATGTGAGAAAAGTGAGAGAGAGCTGTGTAGGGTACAATCCTGCCCCTCCTACATGACCAAGAATAGGGAGAAGTCACATGAGAACTGGTGAAAACAAAGATTGCATTGTTTGGACAAAGACAGAGCAGTGGACCTCTACGTAGAATGTCCCTAGCAGCACCAGAGGAGGGCTAGGGCCCCTGTGCATACCACTAGAAAGAAAAGCAAAAGATGAGATGTTTGAACCTACAGATATATGACCAAGAATGGCAAGAATACTCATGGACCAGATGCCTCTATCTTTACCAACAGAGCTTGTATGGCAAGATGCTTGGAGTTCAGAGTAACCCTGGGGAGAAAGAAAAGAAGTTTACTTGTCTGAGTTTAATTCGAAAACACTAAGACAAACTTTGAAACGTTGGAATTTCTTCAGGAGAAAATAGATCAAGTGTTTAAACAAAACTATAATTCTCTATAGCATTAAGGTCTGGTATAGAAATTAAAGCTTTATAATTTACACATGAACATAGGTTATGAAAATTATAATGCAGTGCTGATATGAGTATGATGATGATGATAAAATTTATTCATTAGAAAAGTAAAACCCTTTATTTCAAAACTGTCTTTTTATATTTTATTTGTCTTTATATTTTATTTGTTCTTTATTTGTCCTGACAACACAGCAAGATAATTAAGGAAGAAAGTTTTAAACTGTACCCTAGAGTATAACATATGGCCAACAAGTGATTTCCCAAAGGTCAGTCTGTTAATCAGTGGAGCAAGACAGACCTAGAACCTTGATCTTTCACCACAAGGCTGGTTCTTTACAACTTTCACCTACATTTGAAAGCTTAAAAAAAAATAACTGAGCTAAATTGTAAAATCAACTGAGACATATGCCATCCCTAGAGGTAAATTATGTTCCTGAGCAACTCCAAGGGGACATGTCCTGGACACAGCTGTTCCAGGGCAGGCTGGATTTGGTTAATCAATACCCAACTAGGCATTAGGTCCACTTACTCATGGACAGGCCCAAAAGAAGATGTGACATTTTACTCTTTTGGGTTTCCAAGGAAAAGGGAGTTTACATAAGAATTAATCAAACAAACCCACAATGAATTGTTCAATTTCAATAATATATTGTACACATATTAATAGAAAAGAATTAGCAAAATTATGTTGTAAAAATACTAAACATATTGCCTCTACAAACTTTAGCTGGAGATATAGAACTAAGTTATAGATTCATTAAAGTTGGCAACAATTCAGAATATCAAGAGTTTCTCAAGAGTTTAAAGGTCAATTACTCTACACATCCAATTGTCAAAGTTGAATAAAATTCTGTCAGTACAGTTCATTCCATCATTCCTAAGACCAATTTCCCTACTCTCCATGTAGAAAAATAAAGATAAAAAAGAATTTATGAAACTATATAAGGAATAATACTCCAAGAAACAATACAACCAACAAGAAAAAAATTATATAATCCTAAAAAGCCATCTAGAATGATTCTTAAGAAATAATTGGTTTTGCCAAAGTAGCTTGAAAATTCTGTTATTTTCAAGAGAATCTGAGAATCTCTGGAGGAATTGAAATTACAATATTCCAAGGAAGAGAGCTTAAAGTCCTAGAATATGAAAGGCCTCTTGATTCTGTTTTGCTTTGCTGGGTTTACTTGAAGGGCAGGGCCACTGTTTGACTCTAAAACCCCTTGTAACTACTTTTCCTTGACAGTTCAAGCCCACCTTCAGTTGTACTGTAATCCTTTTTCTTTATCTATGTTAACACAGTCATTCAGGTTATAATCAAATTTTATAGCCTTAAATGTAGCTTAGTGGTACAGCACTTGTCTAGCATGCAAAAGTCCCTGGATTCAATTCCTAGCACCAAAAAACAAAAGTTGTATATCCTTAGAGACTCTTTATGCCCACGTGTTCTGGTCTTTTCAGCATTAATTCTACCATTAAACTCTCAGAAAGCTAGCATGCTAACATTTGAGAAAGGCCTCATTGAAACCCTCATACATTGACCATGCCATGAAAATATTAGTCAGAATTCTGGGTCCTAGTAGGAGGCCATCATGTTCATGAAGATAGAAAAGGAAAATAATAAAATGATAATACTGTACATATTTCGTTTTCCATTACTGACAAAATTATCCATATATATTATCCCATTTAGAAAGAATTAAATATAGCCATGAATCTAAGAATTACTAAGGATATTCAAGTGGCTTATATCAGCACACATTGGAAAGTTAGAGAGCACAGCTGAAGAGCTGGCCTTGTTTATTTATTTATTTATTTATTTATTTATTTATTTATTAATAGTTATTTTTTAGTTGTAGTTGGGCACAATATCTTTATTTTATTTATTTATTTTTATGTGGTGCTGAGAATGGAACCCAGGGCCTCGCACGTGCTAGGCGAGCGCTCTACCACTAAGCCACAAATTCAGCCCAAGAGCTGGCTTTATAACATACTAAACACCTTAACCTGTAACCTACGAGAGAGAAAAGTACTAAGTCTATAAGATCTAGCCTAAGTCCATCTAGGGAACAAGTAATCGATTATGCATTTTCCAATCTGGTTAGGCAAATTGAGTATATCACAGCTCCAAGTCAAAGAAATGGGATCACTCAACCATGGTGGAGCATAATGGAGTCTAAGGCAAAAGTGCATGGGGGAACATCAGTTTTAAATCAAATTGCTGCAGGGAGCAAACTAAACTAAACTAACTACAGTTTCTTCTAGAATCCTACAAGTAGTCAATCTGAGGATTCACTCACTCAGCAATGTCAGCAAGAGCTCAGGTCCTTTCCCTTCCTAGCTTATTAACCCATGCCTTCCCCTCCTGCCACAGTATGATATTCCTGGCTTCAAATATAACATTAGTCTTCCCAGCAGGAAGGAAAGGATGGAAAGAGGCTTTTCCCTGATAATTTGGGGATAAAATTTCCTCCATAGAATTTCTGTTTGTCTCATTGGTCAGAATCAGAGTACTTGTCTTTACAGGGGTTAAAAAATGAAAAGGCATGAAGAAATTTTGGATTCGACTTTAGCATTTTCATATCTCCTACTGCCCACTTTTACCACTCTATTCTCACTACCCAATGAGGAACAGCACACTGCTTTCAACTGATACTACTTCAGTTCTCAGATGAATCCCTGTTTGGGAGAAGTGAACACATTCCAGAAAAAAATTGAAAGCAGAATATTTCCTGAAGGATTAAATTTATGATGTTAACAAAAGAGAAGCATAGAAGATGAACCCACGTTTGGGTTCTGAACAATAAGAAAGCCAGCAACTGCAAGGGGAAAATTAGACGAGTCTACATTCATTTATTTCTCAACATCTTGACCCACAGAAACATGAAGTTATATGTTTGCTTTTATTCTTTATTAAAGTGTGCAAGGCACCAGTCATTTGTGGGCTGACCCCAGCCCAGAAAAAGTGATGATCACTTTTCCTTTTGTAAGGACTGTGGAGTGTTTATAAGTGAAGAAGCTAGAGAGAAGAATAAGCAATTTAGGGGCGATCTTGACATATGAGAATAAGGAGAAAAGTGAGTAAAAATATTTAAACATCCTGGCAATTAGTAATCAAAAAAATAGAAAGGCAAAATGATAAACAAACTTCAGTTCTTTTCATCCTCTGCAGGGCTGTGCTATGAGTTCTGTCTCCATTATATGTACACCAAAGGAAAAATAATACCTTTCAAGCTGAATTATCTGATCCCAAACAAATTAGACTTTTTCCCCCATTATTGCCATTTTTAAATGTTCTAATTTAATAAAATCTAAGACAGTTGAATGCTGAAGTTTGTAGAGGAACAAAAAGAATATATTATCTTTTCATTCTTTCTCTCCCTTCCAGAAACCTCATTTACCTCTTACCTAAGATTCTCTAAATGAATAGTACCAAAAAGTGACTCCAAACAATTGGTAAAACATACAATGCTTAACACCTGTCAGAGAGACCATCAATATATGAATATATTACCATTCAATGAAGTTTCAACTGCCAGCTACTGAGATGACCAAGATAAATAGCCAGCATCATCTTAATCGTCAAAAGGTACTTGTTCCTACTGTCATGAAAAATTCCTTCTCTCATGTGATGGAGTTTACCCTGTAAATTAAATCTCTCAAGTAATGGAAGAAATAACCCATGACACTGGTGAGGGAAATTAAATTAGAGTCACTAATAGCAGGTCAGCACAGTCTGAGCAGAGGTGATGGAAGTGACCACAGGAATGATAAGCAGGTCTTCTCCAGGCTGTGACAAGCGTTTCCCAGAGAGTGTGACGAGCATTCATCTAGGTGGCAAGCAATTCACAGTCAAGACACTAACATGTTTATAGTGCAGCTCGACCCCCATCTATGCCAGAGCATGTCAGCCTTTCTGAGGAGGATGTTCTAATTCCCTGGTGAAGGTCATTAGGAAGAGTTAAAAATGAGGCTCCCTGTTTTCAGGGTAAATCAATTTCTCATCGCTGAGAAACCTTTCTGGCCAGAACAGGTGACCTTTAGAAACAATAAGAATCACAGAACTCTGCTTAAATACCTTTATTTTCTAAAGTGTTAGAAGGAAACAAAAGCAAAATTGTTCTACAGTTTAACAGCCAGAGAGTGGCTGAAACAAATCGAGCTATTTTAGCCCTGCTGTTCAGGATTGGGGAGCACAGTAATGCCAATGACAAAATAACCAATTATGTGGAAAAGTTAAAATGGTATCTTGCATTTTACAGGTAGCCTTATCTGGACCTCAGATGTAATTTAGTACCTAATGCCCAGTCCCCATCCTTGACTTTTGCTATAAGCATAACAACCAAGTAAATAATTGTGGCTGCTGAAAATGGGGACAAGAGCAGGAAAGGGGTGGGGCAGAAGAGGAGCTGTGAAGAGTGACTTCTAGAAAATCACTGATGGTTTGTCTGATGGCTGCAACTTAAAACATTATCATGTTTTCCACTACAACCTCAGATTATAAGTGAGAGAATCACAGTAAATAATTACTTTTAATAGGAGACTGGGTTGCATGAAATATCATTTTGGCTATTACAGATTAAATCTGTACTTAATTTACTCTATTTCCTAGAAAGTAATATTATATTTGTTATCATATAATACTTTTTCTAAGTTTAATGTCTCTGGAGTCAGTGATTTGCAAAAAGAAATGATTCTCTGCATGCTCACTCTTCCATTTGTTTTAGATAGTAAACACACATTGCTGCTTATATAACATTCAGTATTTTCATTATTTGCATTAAAAATAAAAAATAAAAAAGACAGAATGAAAAATTCATCATAAGTTTATTTTCTACTTTTAAAGAAGTTTGTTACTTGCTATGTAAAGCAATATAAAGTTATCTTTATTTTTTGTTTTTAATAACTACATCTTTAGGTAGTTAACAAAGAAAAGCACAAACTTTGGACTGATAATATGCTTCACAGGTATATGAAGTCAAATCAAAACCATAGCACTTGAATCAGGAAAACAAAAACAAATTGGATGCTGAAACAGTTTCAGAGAATAAAGAGCTAATCAAATTCCATTTTGGAAAACATATGGCCTGCAAATTATTTGAATTCTTGAAGCAGGCCAGATGAGCTTCAGGGAACATGAAGAATGGTAGCTAAAGAATTACTTGGGCAATAAGTCCTGAGCCTCACACTCCTGCTAACTTAGCATATTACTGGGTTAAGTTACTTCCTTCTCTGAGTCTATTTTATCATTTGTAAGGCAAAATTATAAAAAATAAAAAGCCTAACAAGTCCATTGAGAAATGGAATTCTTACATGAGTTTTGTTGAGCGTACTAAATAAAACTCATTAATTAATTTCATAGCTGGTACTATTGTTGGTGATAAACAAAGTGGAGCTGTGAATATAAGTCTAGCTCAACATAAATGGACACAAATTTAGTTCCAAACATGCACAATGATTAAAAGTTCCCCCAAATCCAACCAACTAGTTCTTATGCTTAACCAAGTGAAGGAAGAAAAGGGATTTCTATATACAAATGATAACATTTTTTTAATTATTCATTTTCAATTACTACTCTATTTTTATCAAAATGGAATGTCAAAAAATGAGGATCTTTTAGACCTTAGTAACAGTTTCCTTAGAATAGTATATTTACCTTTTTTGCCATATAAAATGCAAAAAAAAAAAAAAATCTCTAAGTTTGAATTAAGAGACCCAAGCAAAATAAAAACAGTAAAAACATAAAATGGAAGAAAAACAGAACTTTCTTCATTTTCATTCTCGTTCTGCATTATTTATTTTTACATTTTGATTCATTGATCTTTCCCCTTTCATCTTTTTTTTTATATTTATTTAATTTTTTTTTATTTTTTTATTTTAGTTTTCGGCGGACACAACATCTTTGTATGTGGTGCTGAGAATCGAACCCTGGCCGCGCGCATGCCAGGCGAGCGCGCTACTGCTTGAGCCACATCCCCAGCTCAAAATGAGTCTCTGTTTTTTTTTTTTGTGGTTTGGGGGATTGAACCCAGGGTTTTGTGCATGTGAGGCAAGCACTCTACCAACTGAGCTATATCCCCATCCCTTCCCCTTTCATCTTAACTGAGCAAGACTGATTGCTTCAAACTGATTAATTTTAGAATTAAAGAAATATTATTACTTGTTGTGTTATAAAAGAAAAACATATTTCTTCTCTCTGAAATATTCACACAATTTGGTGCCATAGAAAACAGTTGATAATATTTTAGAAAGTGGAAAAACTGCTGTTCAACATGTTAATTTTAATTTGCTTTAAGACAGTTTTTTAGTCTTAACTTTCAGTTTTGCTTTCGAAATCTGTGTACTATAAATACACAATCCTTATACATACTTGTCTATGTACACACACAGGGAAAAAAACATACCCATTGATTTCATAATATAGTTGGCTTGTGAATTTTTTCTTCTCTTAAGTTTTTCTGTTCAAGATTTTCATTTCTATAAACATGTGTAAAACAAATCATCAGAAAATGGTACCAAATAAACATTGACTTTTATTCCACCAGTAAGAAAGAGGTGTGCCACTGTATTCTTAAAATATCTCAAATTGATAATTTTCATTAAGCTTTCTTAGGTAAACAATTATCTAGTTAATACTACTTAACATAAAAAATACCAATTCTAGAAAAAAAACAAAACTAATTACATTACATTCTAATTAAGTAACTCAGTTAATAATTGGTTTACTCCAACTGTGCAACTTTAGTGAAAACAATTATTTTGTGAAATTAAGACAGGTAAAACAATTTGATATTCCTCCCATATGAATTAGAATTACTTGACTGGTTATCAATCAAAGCTAATTGGCAGATTTGGCAATACAATGTATACAGGGCTCAGGCAGGAAGTAACAGTGAATCAAAAGTCTGGGCAAGCATTCAACAATAGGAGCAGTGGAGAAGAGACAAGAGAGTACTCTGGTTGATTGCTGCCATGTGGCAATGAGGGCTCATTGAAAACCAAATATCCAAATTTTCAAAGAAAAAAATTGGGATTTTCAGTTGAGAGATATGTTTTTGAAATATTACATAAATTAAGGAAAACAATTATTCTGACCTAATATAATTTATGAGCTACAAGTTTGAAGTCTCCAGCCTAATTTTTTTCTAATGAGTGCTAGATTAAAGAATGTCAAATATACTTTATTCTTGAATATTTACACTGTTGCCCTATCAATAGGTAGCCTAATCAGATGAGAATAAAATACTTTGATATATGTCAATATGTGAAGTATCATTTTTGATAAAAAAAATTAAGATTAATTTCATTAAGTCAGAAAGCATAAATAAACTTCTGGGAGATGTCCTTGATGATTGGAAAACAGGTAAAGTGGGATACTTCCTTTAAGAATTTTTTAAATAATTTATTCAACCTTATTAAATCATAAAAATATTAGCTTCTTTCATTCTAGTCTTTTAAATTATATGCTTACTATTAAGTGGTTTCATTGTTTACTTAATTCTTTGTTTGAAAACCACAGATAATGAATTAACATTGTATTCATGTAATCCATATGGCCCAACACTGTTATATACATAAATCTATGTAAGGCATTATTAAGAATAAGACTTTTGCCATAAAACCTTATAAATAGGAACTTCCATGTCACATGAAATAGTCATTTCATCAATCTTGAAATTCTTTTTGTTGACTAATCAGATAATCTTAGTCATTTCTCTAGTTTAATTAAAATACACCATATGAGTCAGTGTTGTTCATTGAAACAAAACTAGTGGGACCCATACAATATAGAGAGAGATACAGAATAAGATTTATTATAGAAATTGGCTCACATGTTATGGAGGCTAAAAATTTCCATAATCTGCTCTTGCAAGATAGAGACCCAGAAAAGTTTATGGTACAATTCAGATGGAAGTCCAGAAAATCACATGAGGCAATAGTTCTAGCCCCAGTTCAAGTTCAAATATCCAAGAATCAGGATCACCAATGTTTAAGAGCAGGAAAAGATGATGTCCTAGCTCAAGGAACAGAGTACATTTTCCCTTTACCTTCCTTTTTGTTCTACTCAGGCTGTCAATGGATTGGAAGATAACTCAGTTGCTCTGGTGAGGTGGTTCTTTAGTCAGTACACTGATTCAAGTGCTAATCTATCCTGGAAGCACCCTCACAGACACACTCAAAAAATAGTGTTTAACCACCTATCTGGGCATCCCATACCCCACTCAAATTGATGCATAAAATTAACCATCACATACACTAATTTGTAGCTAAATAAATAAAAATAAATAAAGCAAGTTTATAGATATAGACTTAGCTTAAAGATCAGACACAGTCATGAAATTGAGTCTGCTTGAATATGTGAGACTTCATCTCTCAATGAACACATTTTTATATGACAGTTATTATGAGGTAGACCATAATCCAAGAGCAGGGAATAAAGAGAAAAACTTGATTCTGTGATTCTGACTGGCGGAGGCAGACAATAATATACAAAAGACAAAATAATAAATGCTCTGTTAACAATTAGAATAATATGATACAGTGGTAGGGACCACCTTAGATTGAAGTCAGGGAAATCCATCATTAGTTTACATAAGCTAAGATCTGAATTGCAAAATTAGTAATAATAATGACAACAACAACAATAATAATAGATAAATGAAAAGATAAGGAGAAAGAGAATTTCAAGAACAGACAGCAGGCCAAAGAAGCTAAGGGCAATGGGAAAGAAAGAGATGACATCCAAGACAGGTAGAGATCAGTTCCTGTGGGGTGCACCAAGCTCAGGAGGAGTCAGGGTTTACTCTAAGTATAGATGGTAAATTACTCGATCTGATATCTGTTTTTAAGAGATCCCTCTACCGACTCTGTGAAGAATAAACTAAAAGGAGGCAAGAAAACAATCAGAGATATATTGCAAGGAGGGGTAATCACAGGTTGGGACAATGTGGTGGTGGAAGTAGAAAGGATATGTTTTGGAAGTAGAATTGCCTTTACTTTCTAATGTTTTGGATGTGGGAAGTGCAGGGAAAATTAGAAGTATAAAATTCTCATAGATGTTTGACTTGAGCAACTAGATGGGTGTATCCATTGGCTGTCATCACTATTACAAAATGCTTGAAACAGGCTAGCTATGAAGAAAGAGGTGTTTTAGCTCACCATTCTAGAATTTCAAAGTTCAAAAAGCACAATGCAGGATTTATGGTGAAGGCTGCCCTTGGTATCCTCATAGAGGATAGCAATGGCAGAGATATGTGTTGGAGCAAGTGCCCACATCTTGAGCCAGGAAACAGAACCAGGTGGGGACAACTTGTTCCTTTTATAACAACCATCTTTCTTTAACTAACAAGGGTTGCACAAGAGCTACTTCATGCCCCCAATGACTTAAGGACTTCCTACTAAGCCCCACATCTTAAATTTCTGCATTATTCAACTTTTCCTTATTGTGACCAAATACCTGACAAGAACAACTTCGAAGAGGAAAGATTCATTTTTCCTTACATTTTTGGAGTATTCAGTCGAAGGTTAACTGGCTCCAAGGCAGAAACCTCATTGTGGAAGGGCATAGCAGAGGAAACTGCTCAGCCATGGCAGCTAAGAAGCAAAGAGAGAAAGCAGAGGAGGGAATAGGTCAAAGATAAACCCTTCCAGCTCATGCTCCCAGTGACCTACTTCCTCCAATTAGATCCCATCTCCCAGTAGTTCATCCACCTACCAATGGGTTAACCCATTGAGTGAATTAACAGATGAGAGTCCTCATGATCCAATCATTACCTAAAAGCCCCACCTCTGAACCTTGCTGCCTTTAGGAACATGATTTTAGTATGTAAGTTTGGGGGGAGGGGGGATATTCCGGCTCCAAACCATAACATCATTCTGTCAACTCCCAATAGTGCCACCCTGACAACAAAAAATTTTACTCATGAGACTTTGGGAAAGATATTTAAACCACATCTAAACTTTAGCAGTTGGTATCACTGCTATTTACTAAAATGGAAAAATGGGGGAGAAACAAGTTTGAATTAAGGAAGGAAAAGTAAGAGCTATTTTGGAGCAAGTCAAGATTTAGGAGCCCTTAGACATCCAATGAGAAGCAGGGAGTTGGATACATGATTTTAGAATTGCAGAGGAGCTCAAGACCAGGACAGCAGCATAAAGATGATAATTAATAAGACAGTATATTATTCAGAAGGAATGTATCATTCAAAAGGTAATAATAAGGAAAGAAAGAAAAGAAAATACCTAAGATGAAACCCTGGGGCACTCCAATCTTAGACATCAGGGAGGGAAGAGCAAACAACGAAATCTGTGAAGGAGCATTCAGTGAAGAGGAGGAATAAAACAGAAGCCAAGGGAAGAGTTTGAGAAAGAAAGAAATGGCTACCTGTGTTGAATGCTTCTGAGGTTAACTAAGATAAGGACAGGGAAATTGGACACTGAATTTGGCAACTAAACAGTCACCGGGGAATATCAGTGGCAGTGATTAGAATGAATTGTAAGAATAAAGAGAGGAAATTTATCAGAGACCAAGACTAAAAATTACTCTATCAACAAATTTTGCTGCGAAAATAAGCAGAGAACGCAGAGAACGTGGCAGTAGCTGAAGGCAGAATAGTTTATATTATGTTTTGTTTCTTTTAATAGATGTCATGTTGGCGTTACCTGGTGATCAAGATGCCTCAATGTTCTGCTCAGCTTGACTAGAGTTTAGATGGTTTCTTCATGATTAACCACCCTTTTCTTAGAATATTTACTTCAGCAAAGTAAATGTAATTATAAATGCTTTCTCTGCCCTTTGAGATGCAAATCTTTTCAAAGGCTTTTTTACCATTTTCATACCCTAGAAATGTCTTTCTCAAGAACCCTGGAGCCATCTCTTTGAAATGTAACCATCATGGAAGATGGTGCCACTGTCTCATGGTTCCTATTTAGCAGCCTAATTTCAGCTGTGCCCCTTGCTTCAAGTTGTAAAATCAGCTTTTGTCATAAAGATATGTGAAGTTTATTAGTAAGTGAAGATGACTTACAACCAGCCCCTAATATTCTTCAGGACTTTTTCACTAGCTCTATTGCTCAGAGGGTGACTATAGTTAACAATAATGTATGTTTTGAAACAACAGGAAAAGGTATTCCAAATGGGCTCATGACAAAGAAATTAAAATTGTTTGAGGTGATAACTATGCTAATTATTTTGATTTTATCATTGTATAATATATACATGTATCCAAACACCATATTATATTTCACAAATATGTACAATTATGTGTTGATTTTTTTTTAAAGAAAGAGAGAGAGAGAGAATTTTTTTTAATACTTATTTTTCAGTTTTCGGCGGACACAACATCTTTGTTTGTATGTGGTGCTGAGGATCGAACCCGGGCCATACGCATGCCAGGCGAGCGTGCTACTGCTTGAGCCACATCCCCAGCCCTGTATGTCGATTTTTTAAAAAAACTTCCTGCTCTTCTTTTTGGTGGAGTTGAGGTCTGGCCTATTGCAATAACTTTGAATAAAGTCTTCCTTTACAGTTCAACTTTTTCCAGTATCAGTTTTGCTTTGATGTCAATTGCCTTCTGTATTCACTGTCTGCTTCCTTCATCTATTCATTGTGTTCTCTTGTCTTCTCCTTTGAGTTGCTCAGGAGGAACATGGTGGATCCCAGAGGAAAGCTGGAGAGGGAAGGAAGATTTTTACATCCCCACCTTTGCCCCTCTTATAAGGTCACAGCAGGTTGGCTGTTCTTCCCCCACTAGTCAGAGGACAGGACTCCTTTCAGGTTGCTTTCTTCATCTAGTTCTCTCTGATTCTAGGAGGTAATCATTCATTCCTCTCACCCTTGAGGCCTAGGAGGTTAAAAAAAAATTAAAAGTATGGAGATGGGGGAGTCTTATATCCCTATCATGGGGTCTCTGCTATATCCTACCCACCCACACATAAATAGTACCTTCATTAAACTTTTCTCAAATCAATTTATATGTTCTTTCTTCTTCCTGCAGAGATGTTAATTGCTACATAAGCCAAGGGGAATGATCTAGTAATTGATGATGTTGAAGAACCAGAGGATAAAAATAAAAGGAAAGTTCTTGAGAAGGTGATATGGAATGGGATCCAGAACACAAATAGAAGAACTTACCTTTGATGGGAGTATTTTAACAAAAAAATGTCAGAATTGAAGCCTTGAATGCAGGTTGACTGTTAAATCTGGTGGTGAAAAGACAAATAAGTTCAAGTCTGATTGCTTCTAATTTCTCACAGATGTTTGAGGCAAGATAACAACCTTGCAGGCATATAAGAGCTTTGAAGGGAGGTACAATGTAGGCTTTATAGGAAGTAGAAGTGAGAAACTGATGTGACTTCATTTTTGAGAAACTAGCTTCTACCTCAAGGACTGTCCTAAGGAAGGGGGCATGACCCTTGTCCTGGGAAAAACCCACAGAGCACTCCTAAGCACATATTCACCCTGCTGAGTTGTTTGTCTGTAAATAACAGGAGAGATCTGCAGCACCAGGTGTCCCTGACTCAGGCTAGGTGAGGACCCATAGCAACCCCCTAGCAACCTCCAATCATCATGAGACAGGGAAAATATCTGGGATGCCAGATGACCCCCCAGTAGTTTATGGTGGTTGATAACATGTTGGGAAACCATGTAGTTTAGCACATACACCCGTCGTGGCCTAAAACAATAAGTTCAAAGGAATCCCCCTCTTGTACTGACCAATCACCCTTACCCAACTTGTTCCCGCCAGTGAATGTGCTAATCAATGTTAAGAGTTGTTGTTTGATTTTCCTGCGGTATGGAATGATTTGCCGTGTGATGTTGTGACGCATAGAGTATCCCCTCAAAACCTATAAAATCTCACTGAACAAAGGACCGGGACTTACTCCCTGGGACTGCTGCATCAGAAACGGTTGTGAGTCCAGGCTCAAGCTTGCAATAAAGACTCTTGTATGATTGCATCGGATTCGGCTCCTGGAGGTCTATTGGGGTCCCACAAATCTGGCATTACAGAAGAACACTATCATATTGGGCAAAAAAAAAAATTACAAATGTAAGTGAATGTTCAGTGCACTTTGAGATTTGCATTCATAATTGTAGATAGAGACCAATAAGCAGGATTAGTAATTCTTTCCCCTAGATTTAGATTAGACAGATAGTAAATTTAACTGGGCTTAGAATTTGACTAAACTAATCTGTTGGTAAGAAAAAAAAGACGAGAGAGTTAGGTGGTTTTCAAGGGATTGAAAACAGTAATACAATGGAGAATCCTACCAGAATACAATGTGAAGTTAGAGTCTAATATGATATAAGGCTATCATAAAAAATATATATTTTTTTCAATAGGATATAGAAATAAATAATAAAAGTTTTCCCAACAAAACAAATATTTTATATAGATTTCTTTGGTCAGGAAAAAAAAAGTTTTCATTTTATCTTTTAACATGGGAGGAAATGATGTGAAAACAGATAACCCCCTACATACTTATTGATCATTTGTGTTTGGATAGAAATGTGCTAAGCCACACAAAATAGTACAAAATACTGAAATGAAAGGAAAGGAAGGTCTCATTCAATTTTCTGATTCCATCCAACTCCAAAGAAACAAAGATGAATGCATGAGCCTGAGGCTACTGAAGCTATAGAGTCCAGAGAGATAACCTTGGACATCCAGAAGCCTGATTTTACACAAGAATGCTTATGCTTCTGGGGAGGGCAGGGTGGATAGATGAGGAAGTGCTTAGCCAGGCTTCTACTTTAAAAGCACAGGTCTTAAGAAACACTGTATTTTTAATGTACATATGCACATGTGTGTATGTATGCTTAATATTAATGTGTTTTATATATATTATATACAATGTTTACATATTATGTTTAATGTGGATATATACAAATGAATTGATGTACGTTCATATGTATAAACACACACACATAGTCTGTTGGCTTTACATTGCCATGATCAAAGTACCCGACAAGAACAATTTAGAGGAGAAAAAGTTTATTTGGGGATCATGGTTTCAGAGGTTCAATCCATGGTCAGCCAATTGCATTGTTCTGGGCCTGAGGTGAGGCAGAACATCAATGGCAGAAGGGTGCGCAGTAGAAGAAAACTGCTCAGCTTACAGGGAAACAGATTTATCCACCCACAAGGGGCAGAGATAAGACATAATCCCCCAGGGTATCCTCCCAGTGACCTACTTTTTCCAGCAATGTGCCACCTGCCTACATTTGCCACCCAATAGTTCATTCAATTATTAATCCATCAAATGGAATAATCCATTGATGAGGTTAAATCTCTCATAATCTATTCATCTTACCTCTAAACATTGCTGCATTAAAAGAAAATTTCAAAAATCACTAGAATCAGGACTTTGAGGTTTTGTGTGTGTGTTGTTGTTGTTGTTGTTATTGTTTTGTTTTATTTTGTTTTGTTTTCAGTCCCTATAAAGCAGTTTTCAATATACAGAGCTTGGATAATGTAAAACAGCAAAAGCTTAGTGAACTACAGGTCATTTCTACTAGTTTAATGTAATGCCACATAACTCCCCTTGCATTTACAAAGTTTCATTTTCCTCATTTATAAAATAAAGAACAGAATTAGGGTTTATTTGAATTTACTTTTACAGTAAATGTTTTAATTCTATGAAAATTAATCTAAAGAAATGAATTAACACTCATGTTTACCATGAAAGACAACAACAGTTCCTGAATCAAAGTAGTTTAGTATCTAAGGGTGCCCACTCTGGCCAGACTATCTGGCTTGAAACCTCAGCCATACCACTTCCTTTCTGCAAGCTTAGACAAGTTATCTGACTTCTTTGAACTTCAAAGAGATAACTTTCCTAAACTGTAAAAGTGGGATAACTGCATCATAGAGTTGTGCTGAGCATTAGTTGTGTTGATACATAGAAGTTTCTAGAACACGGCCTGGCACATGATAAGCACTCAGTAATATTAGCTATTATTATCACTACTAGAGAGCATTAAAAGGAATCTTGTACTACATATATATTATTAAGTACTTAAGTAGTTAGAAATTTTACTGACTGCTCAGAATAAAAAAAAAAAAGAATTAATATTCTTAGAACACAGTTTAATTTCTGATTCTAAGCCTAGAGTGTCTATTGCCAACAAATGAAGCTAACCCATTCTTGGTGTTCTCTGGATCCTTTCCAGTGATTTCTTGGTTCAGGTCAGTGAAACTCCTTTTCATAACTTCTCTTCCTCAATTCCAGTCCCCTTCCCAGACCTCAGTTAACTAACTTCCCTGGAAAGTTTAAGGCAAGTCAGTCATAATGGTCCTACTATGGTAAGTTTATGTGTTATCTCAGTGAGAACTTAGCAGCCGAGTTCTCCTTACAATAGGATGGGACAATATTGTTCCAGGATACCAGAGAGCTGAGAGTTGTTTGTTATAGTGAAAAACACACATGTATTTAAATGCTACTTGTAATCCTACTTCTAGCAACTGAGTCCTGAAGTCACACTTACAGTAAGAACATTTATTGGTGCATATGCCATTCCTTTTCCTTTAAGTGGAAAACAGACAGAACTACCTAAGAGGAACCCTACTGTGAGCTGTTGAACCACTTTCATTTCTCCCCTATATTTTAGCTCACCCATGATATAGCAAATTACAGTAGTTCTATAAGAAAAGAATGAAAAAGTAGACTAAATAGATAAGGTTATAGCTGATCATAAAATACCTTATAAGTCAAAAATTTGGATACCTGTGGTCATTAATGGGCATATATTGTTGTGGTTTATATAATGATAATAACATGACCAAAACTTCATCTCAAAAAAAGGTTTCACCAATTCCTCAGTTTTACATTCATGGATGCAGCTTTTTACTTACATGTTTTAGACTTTGGATCACTCAACTTAAATCACAGATTTCATTGTCACCTTCCTCATCAATCACTCCTACTAATAATGAGTATTCAGGGAATATTGACTTACTGATTCTTACCTCATTTTTTAAAACCCAGACCAAGCTCAATATAGCACCAAGGATATTAAGAAATAGAAAATATGACTCTTTTGATAAAATTATCTATATTCTGATGTATTCTGAGCTTCTGTCACAGGACCAAACTATCCTACAAGATAATAGAAATAGAGAACCATTCAAAATATGGGCAAGAGAAGTATAGAAAGTTCAACTAGAATCTAGGATCAACCATCTGTCACATTACTTCTGTACTTTCTAATATATATCAGCAGATGGATTCACAGCCATAAGCCTCTGTTTTAGTACTTGTTGAATTCAGTATATATTAAAGAGATCCTTTCAGAGAAGACAAGCAAGTGGAAAATGTTTATGACTTTGACAGAAAATTCATCTCCTCCTCATTTGCCCTGCGGCCATGGCACCAAGGTCTTAGAGCATTAGGGTAGGACCACTTACCCATTTATAATGGCAAGTTAGCATGGATGGCTGAAAGGATAAACAGAGAGGGAAACAGAGCTGATAATGGCTAAGTCCTTGGGGAATGAGTATGCACACTGAGCAAATGGGATTAAGCAAAGGAGACATCCAGAGGAGCAGAGAAGGATAATTTTTAACAATCACAAGAATAAAAAGGTTTATAGCTAATGACTTTTCATAGTATTTTGCTTTCTTTTGGTATCAATTTCATATTTTCAGCAGAATATACTTATAACTCTTTCACCCAGTCATCAGTTGCTAGTTCACAAGTTAGTACATGGCACTGGATACAAAAAGATTTTAAAATTATTTTTTAAGCAATGGTACAACTATTCTCAATGTTTATAAAACTCCTCTTCAACATAACAGGCGTTTTGAGACTTTTCTCACTTATACCCTACATGAGCATTTTTGTAACCCATCTGGGACTCCATTAATA
Organism: Marmota flaviventris; assembly: GCF_047511675.1. Lineage (NCBI taxonomy): Eukaryota > Metazoa > Chordata > Mammalia > Rodentia > Sciuridae > Marmota > Marmota flaviventris. The sequence goes on along the minus strand of NC_092503.1, from coordinate 48,300,807 downwards.
TGGGAGTCATGTTCACAGAACTAGCAATAATACTTGCTGAGCATCACAGCATCTATCTACCCCTCAGTATACACACACACACACACACACACACACACACACACACACACACATACACAGCTAGAGAGAATAATATAAGGTAACTGTGTTTCTAGCTAGCATAAATCTAAAATGTTTTTGTTCAATCAGAGTCAAATTCATTGTAAGCAACCTCCCTGGAAACACTGTTTGAAATGCCAATGTTGAGTTTGAGGAAATCATCCTAGAATAGCCACAATTAATCTCAAATGGTAGCATCCAGCCTGCTAGACACTGGCCATTTAATCCTTCAGCAAGGCATACTGCTCCTAGAGGATGTCAGACTCTGTGCCCATTATGTCTCTGCTTTCATTGAGTCTGCCACTCTGGGCGTCATTTACAGCCATCATTTGGGGGCATTCCAACCATTACTTACACTAATTTCGAATATCCTGGGATTTAGTCCAATGTTAAAAATGTATTGTTTTCTAAAAGAGCCTCTTAATGTGTCATCAGAAGACTAATTCTCTCTAAAAGAATAATTATCCAGCCCCAGGGCACAGAGCTGAGATTTAATTCCAAATCATAAAGCAAATTTGACTCCCAAGCATAAAAGCTGTGCTACTTTTGAAAAAAAACACAATTTTGGATCAGAATCTAGTTATTAGCCCTTTTATTTAACCCATTGGATGATAAGATCTGAATTCCAATGGATAAACACACATAAAACTCAATAAAATTAGAAAAATTTTCTCCTTCAAGTTCAGCAGATAGAGACATTTGGTGCTCTTCTAACATCTGTAAGGGCTGAGTGGGAATATAAGGATTTTCATCTTTTGGGAAAGTTCTTGAAATTGTTTTTCTAACCAGCAACAGAAATAAGGAATTCTAGATTTATGACTACAAAATGGCAAGTCAAAAGCCACTTGACAGATACATTTTATATAAACTGCATAGGGTGTGGGGGGATTCTATTTGAAAGTCTTCAGATGAGGCACTCATTCCAATTTCCTATGTCCTCTCTGCTTTTTATTAATTATACCTGCTCAATTACACAGGCAGTATTGAGTTTGCATTGAATTGTTTTTCTGGAGGGAGGAATATTTATCTGGCTTCTATAAAAGGGAAATAATATGTAATTATTACCTGTCAACTCAGGTGACACTTTACATCTCTGGTAAGGAATGAAGGACTTTTGCCACTTAGATTTTTTTTTTATTTTTATTTTGTCTTTGGCTAAGAACCAAACATGCACAGTTGTTTTTTTTTTCCTTAAAACTGTGGTTTTCTTTTGTTTAAAATAATATTAAAGTTTATTTTTCTAGCAACCATCTCGTGAAGGAAACTTGGGAATGCAGAAAAGTAGAAATTAGAAAAGAATCTGTAGCTTCTCTTATTAAATAAAATCAGTCTAAAACTTCTGAGATTTTTGTTATTTCTTTGTTTACAGTGCTGCAGACTGAATCTAAGGCTTTGCACATGCTAGGCAAGCATTCTACCACTGAGTTACATCCCTAGCCCAGGTCTTTTCCTTTCTCTAATGAATGTGAAATCATACAATATGAAGTTTTCTCTTGCCTTTTAATTCAATATCTCTTAAGTAATCTTTAATGTTTTGTTTTTCATAAGCAATATTATCATAAAATATTTTTCATAAATATTGCTTTCCATTTACTAGGTATACCATAATTTATGTCTAAATAAATAAATAATTTATGTCTATTGCCAACTTTTCAATATAGTAAACTATATACCATAACACTGTTCTGAATAACACTTTAAATATTTTAAATTGTTTTCTTGGAAATCAAATTCTAGAACAAAGTCAAAGACTGTGAATAATTTTAAGCATTTTAATAACTATTAGCACATTTTTATAAGCATTGAGCCACTCTCAGTGGCATACTTAAGATTTTCATTGTATACTTGCAAATGATGTGTATTATCAATTTCTAAACATAATGTGGTAAGTAATCAGGTGGATTATTGAGATTTTTTTTAAACTTGAAATTTTTCACTGTATATTTTTTCAATGCTTTTTACCCCTCTTTGAATGGTGTCCCAACACCATTTTCTTAACCCTTCATCTGGGTTAAGAAATATATGAAATATAGTCCTCATTTCCATCCAACACCATAGGGATAACATAAAATATATTGATGCACTTCCAGAATCTCTTTCTTCCTTTATATTTAACAATTATTCTTATGGTTGTATGCATCACCATCAGTAATTGCACCACCTATTAAATGTAAAATTCAAACAACTGGATATTTGATCATTGCTTTTTCTCCTTGTCTTCTTTTTTCATTTTCCTCTTCAATATAGTAACCTTTAATCAATTGACCACCCCACAACCTTTATCACTTCCCTTCAACATCCTGGGTTCCACTTTCTCACCAGTTTAGATCATAATGACACATCATCATAATAATCCCTTTGTAAGTACCCTCAAGTGACATGCCTCCTTCCATTCTTGGGCCCTATTCAAAACCCCAATTTGTAGAAGCCCAACTATCTTCATTCTCCATGCCTAAACCCAAAAGCTACACTCTATTGAACAAAAACAATCGCACAAGCAAGTAGCTTGATTTCACTCTAAATTTGTGCTCAAAAACTTCCTCTCTCCAGACAATCAGGCAATCTTATTGTTCCTTTTATCCCTCTGCTCCAGAAAAGCATTTCAGACCTCATGTCCTTTTGTAAATATCCAGAACCCCTTCATCTAGGCCAAAGCTCACTTAAAGAGAAAATAGAAATCTTTTGCAAATATAACCATGGAGAAAGGGAGGAGGTGGAAAAGTACTGAGGAATTGGATTGATCAAATTATGTTATGTACACATTTGAATATGACACAATAAATCCCCACTATTATGTATAATTATAATATACCAATAAAATTATGTAAAAAAATAAATAAACACACAATCACAAATCTACCTACATCTGAACTTACCCTCTTCTACTTAGCTCCGTTTATTAAAGATGAAGCTATATTTTCAATATAATCTCCTCATATCTTCACAAATCTTAGTTTCTCCAATTCTCTTCTCTTTGTTCTACTGGAAGATGTCTTTTCCAGTCTTATCAATGTTTCCATCAATATGCAAATATATGGTTATATTTTTAAAACAGAATAAAGAAAATAAATACTTCCTTTACCCACACACCCTCCTAAGCTACTTTACTGATTTTCTATGTCTTTTAACAAATAAATGTTTCTGAAGAATACTCTAAAGGGAAATTTACACGAATTTACTTTAGTTAATTCATTTGTCTCCATCATTCTATCAATATTTTCTTTTCAAAGTCACCAAATGACCCCTTTTTTGTCTATTCAGTGAATTCATTTTCACTTTTTTCTCACTAGCTTGTGTCAAAATTTAGTTCCAGAATGGTGGGTATAGCTCAGAGGTAGGATACTTGCCTAGCATGTACATGGCCCTGGATTCAACTCTAGTAAAGAAAAAAAAATAGTTCCAATATCCCTATGGTACTCAAAACCATTTTGTGGGAGAGTCTCTTTTTGTAAGATGATAATAGATAATATTTATTAATGTAATTTTTAAAACATTTTGTAAGTAAATGTGACTGATTAATCACATAGCTTATTGTATAATTCAGTTAGCTAATATTTTGCAAGTAACTACTGTTTGATGTTACAAAATGCTGCATGCATAAAATATTTATTCAAAGTATAAAATAGACCAATAGAGTTTAGCAAAATAGAATATTAAAAGTTAACTGATATAGTTTCAAAGTGCCACATTGCAATTCATGCTTAAGAAATTACCACTTACCAAATTTTGATACAGAATTAAAGAATATCCACAATTAACTTAAAAGACTACCACAATATTATTCCTTTCTCCAATCACATATATTTGTGGTGCCAGATTTTCTTCATATGGCTTCAATACAAGCAAAGGAGCACAAGTTTGAATGCAAAAACAGACGTGAGAATAAAGCTGTCTTCTATTAAACCAGACTTTGAAGAGATTTGCAAATTTATAAAACAACGTCACTGTTCTGAATATTTTTTGAGAAAATCGTTTTCATAAAAAAAATTTTATATTAATGGGCTGGGATTGTAGCTCAATAGTAGATTGTAGCTCACCTAGCATGTGTGAGGCACTGGGTTCAATTCTCAACACCACATACAAATAAATAAATAATTTCATCAACCACTAATAAAAAATTTTTTCAATTTTTACATTAAAATATTTTTGCTTTTTAAAAATTAATAAATACATATTTTACATTTTTCTCAGTCTTAATTCTTAATGTGATAAATATCAATAAACAAAATCCACAGAAACAATAGCTTTTTGGTGCTCTTCATAATTTCTTAGAGTGTAAAGTGTTCTTGAGACCAAAATGTTTGATATGTTATCTCTAGGAGAACTCATTCTCCAAACAATATCTGACTCTGCTTGCTGGAACTTTCCTTTTCACTTTTAAAATGATCCTTTCTATTTATTTTTTTTTTATATTTCACTGATTTTCTTGCTCTCTTTTTATAGTACTGGATCCTCCTTGCTTACCCATTCTCTAAATTGTAGTATCACTCTGAGTTCTGTGATAGCTCTTCTACCTTTCTATATTTCCCTTTCTAAAAGTTTTCATTTACCGCTATGGCCATAAACTTTACTCTTTTAGTGTAATTCCCAAATATATATGTCCACTTCATTATTTTCCAACTTCTACCCTGAGCTCCAGAATTTATAATCACATATCACATTTTCACTTCCATGTCTTTAAACTGTCAAGCTCAAAACTTAATATTTTATTCCACCTCCCCAAACTGCCCTTCCCCTGAAAAAATTCAGGCCAAAGATGGCAGGAGTGGGGGATATTCTTGAATTTGAATTCTTCTTATCTGCACATTCAAACTAATAGTAAATGTTGCATTTTTCTTCAGAACTATAATACGGAGCATTCTACTTCTTCCATTTCAATGACACCAATTTAATCCAGTTACCATCTTTTCTGATGTGATTCATAATAGTAGTTTCCTTTTTTGTTCATCAAATTTGGACTCGTGCCTCACCCAAACCACTCTCCAGAACAATCATCTCTCTGTTATCTCCATCACAGAACTTTTTGTTCCCTCATTGCCCTTCAAAATTGTAACTACATTTTATTTTTGTTTATAGTTCACTTCTTACCTCTCTGTTCTACCAGATTGTAAACTCCATGAGGGCAGGCATCTTGTCTGTTTGGTTCACTGCTGGTTCTGAAGGACTTAACCCAGTGTCTGTCATGCAATTCATTCTATTTAATCATCAATACACAGTGTTAGAAATTCCCTGTGATGGCTTTAACTGTGTGAATTTAAATAGTGCAGTATGCTAACATTGTCAAGATCTCATGGGTTTGCTTTTTAGTGTGGGAAGTTCCTCCAGCTCCCACTAGATCTTCCCATCAGTTGCTCTGAACATTTGCTTTTCCATTGACCATCTGCATCTCTAAGGTTTAAGGTGATAAGAAATAGCAGTAGAAAAAAATGTTGTCCTTTCTCTCCTCAGTTCTAGGATGTCCCTACCCTTCCTAACATCACATTCAATTTTTTCATCTAATCACCACCTACATCAGGCCATGTCAGATGTAGAGACAACAAATACTCTTCCATGGAATTCTTCACTGACTCATGATCACAACTGCATAATATATAAAAGTAATGATAGACCTCTTTTACAATGTCACTCACAATAGTTGTGCTTCTTGGGTCAAACCAGAGCTAACACTGAAGAGAGAGAGAAAGAGAGGGGGGGAGTGGGAGGGAAGGAGGGAGGGAGAAAGAAAGAGAAGGAAGAAAGGAAGGAAAAAAGAAAAGAAATCTCACATGCCCACATATGTAGACTATTATCACCAATAAATTTAAGAAAGTTGAAAATTAGAGCAAGAAAAAGAAACTGTAAAAAAACCTCTTTATTGATCATTCATTTTCTGAGTCCCCTAGAAGTTTGCCTAATCCTAGAATAGAAACAATCAAATGTAAGATTCCAAAATTCAAAGGCAAAAGAAAATCTTCTTTATTACCCAGCACAAAGGATTTTTACATATTTCTTAAGAAGGTAACAACACAAGAATGCTTATTAACTAGTTTGTTTTTACTAAGAGTTAAATTGGCATATGTGTGTGAGTATAGCAACAATGAAATTCATGGAAGAAACCAGAAAGCACATATTTGTATTATTTCACTGGCTTCCTCAAATACTAAGCTCTGAATAACAAAAAGAATTATAAAATCCGATGTAAAACCAGATAGTTTTAAAACCAACTGTTATGTAAGCTCTGAAATGACCATTGCACATCCACATAAGAGATTTTATGCTATGTCTCAATTTGGCAGGAACCTGGCAGATATAAGCAAGCCTGCAAGCCTTTGCTAGTCACTGTAAGAAAGAGTTGTTCACCAAGATCAAATTTTCTGCCAGCTACTGACAACAGCACCAATTATTTTCTTCCATATTCAATCCGTGTACGTGGATAAGCCTGAGCCTCACTGACAGAGCTATAAATTTTCAGGTTGTAAAGATTTAATGGAGGGACCCTGCTAGTGACAGCTCTATTTGTGGTGAGACACCCTCACAGAGTTGATGGAGGTCTGGGGCTCAGGGTCCAGTTCAATCTTCATACATCTTACCCATTAGCTTCTCCAGACGACCCACTATGAACTCAGGGAAGGTTTAACCGTGGTGTTCCTAGAAATAAGATCACGTTTAACACTTTCCTGATATGATATCAGTTTTTGGTATCACCTTAAAAATAACAGCAATACTACTAACACACAGCCACATTTGTAGTTTCAAATATTGGTACTTATTTTTATGTCTTCTGAGGTCAATAAAAAGGGAATATTTGATTTATAAATAAATGCTGATATCATAAATGCCTTTGGCTGAAATCCCACAGGAAATGAGAGAGGTGATTCAAAATTCTCTTCTCTTAAATGCAGTCCTTTTGTACTTCCGTGTTGTTGTTGTTGTTTAATTCATTCTCCCCAAACTTCCTGAGTAATAATAAATTGATGTTGCAATCATCAGCACTAATATTTACCACGTGCTTGAGAGTTGATGATGCCTTTCTACATCTGTTCTCTCACAGCAGCCCAGAGAAAGTTCAGTATGATGCATTTTCCTCCATGTGGTTTGGCCATAAAGCCAGAGCATAAAAAGAAGAGTGGGTTGTTATACGCTGGTCTTAGGAGTGTCAATGTCTCTTGAAATATCTTCATAGAGATATTCCCAAGGGCAGGACAATGCCTATCTCATAGAATATGAGAGTTTTATCAAAAGTTGTGGTTTTAATCATCACTAAGGGCTTATGGAGTACATAATCTTCCAGAAGAGAATCCAGTCCACCTTGTATAAAAGAAGCATAAAGCAGAGTCCTGACCATCACAGACTTTTAACAAAGAAGGAAACGTGAACAGAGAATGCGCATGAACTAGAGCAAAGAGCCAAAATGCAGTCCAGCCTAGAGCTGAAAGCAAAGTTGGTGGAGGCAATTATTCATGTGGGCTGAAGAAAATTAGTACTGAGGTTTAGTGAAAAGAGTAGGGGGTCTGAGATCCCATGAAGTTCACCTCTGATAGTCTGTGTGACCCTCCACAAGCTTATTTTAATCTCTTTGAGTCTCAGTTTACTCTTTTGTAAAGTGAGTCTAAAAACATCACTTTTTTCCTAAGTACTCTACTTTTTTTTGACATGTTGTGCTTGTACATATCACAGTATTCCATGTGATATCTCCACTATCACTCTTGCAGTGAGATTACAAGAATTCCATTATGCAACAGCAATGTAAACCTACTGGCAGGGAGCAGGTCCTGGAAGAATTTATGGAAATGCTTTGTGGAAATGCTCTCATCTGAAACTATCTCTGAACCTGTGAATGACCCTCAGACTAGCAAAATCGTCAGCAGCAATATAGAAAAACAATGATCATATGGCTATTCTAGGAGATTTCAGAGAAAATTTTAGATTAAAAGACAAGAAGAAACTATTTCATATAGTTGGTGCACCACAAAACGTTGAGTGTCTTAAAAGAAGCTGCATCTTAGAGCAGAGAAATTGAAATCTGAGTGTCCACAAATATAGGAGATAAATGGGGAAGAGACCAGGATAGAGAATTGTTATATTCAGATGACAGAGAAGCTACTGAATTGAGGTTTCATTGCCTACAAGAGAATCACTTTGGCCTGGAGTCAAAGGCTGCACCTGAGACCCAGACAGGAAACACTTTCCTTCCTCCGTGGATAGGAGGGGTATGAAGATGTACATCAGAATAATAAGTGACCATTTTTAGTTGTTGGGGGATGACTGGAAATTATGTATTGGTCCTTGATATTTTTATCTGTTGTCAATTATATTATATTCAGTATTTTTGTCATTATAAAATATTTTTCAAAAATTAAAACCCTTAGAAGAAGACAGGAAAAAAACAGTGTGACCTACCCCAGCTGCACTCTGTCGGGGACTCCAGCATAAGTGTCCTCTATTTTTCCTAAGTGACGGCAACACAGATGCAATTTTTGTAGACTCACATGATAGAATCTTTTTAATCAGGTTTAACAGGCCTGCAGTTTAGGGTTGCTTTTCTACAACACTGTATAAATCCAAATGATAACCCTGATAACTCAGTGACTCCACAAGTCCAGTAGTGAGTCTACACAGCTCCTCCCAAGGTCGTTTATTGATAATAACAATAGCAGTAACATAAGGAGCTACATCTTTTATTGAGAACAATTTGTCAGACACTAAACCAAGTTCTTTAAGGATACTGGCCCAATCTTGTGACAATTCTGCAAGTTAAAATTATTTCATTCTAACTGTAACAGAACTGAAATGCATATTCTAAAGTAACTTGCCAAGATAGGGTATGCCCACATATTAGTCTCAACCTCAAATTCTTGTTTAACATTTTGTATTTTTAGTAGTACATTGTTGAATGTGTGGGTATGTGTGTGTGTGTGTGTGTGTGCGCGCACGCACACGTGCACGCATAGTTTCCATTCATTGAGCACTTACAATATGCTATGCACTATACTCAGAGCAACCAAATGAAGGGAAGCACATTCTTCCTGCCTTGTAAATGTGGGAAACTAAAGATTTAAGAGGTTAATTTGTGTGAATGAAGTCACGTAGCCATCACACAGTAGCTATCTTTTTACCCATGTTTGCTGATTATAGTGGTCACCTTTATCCATTAGGCCAAACCCTGTTCCCAATAATATATAGATTCCCCTTCCTCTATCACTTACAGACTCTGGCCTTCATCTGCCTATTATTAACAGTTTAAACCTTGAATTGCCCTAAACCAGGAAAAAGAGAGCAGTCCCTGCTTCTGACTCAAGATTCAGGCTCTGTGGCTTCCTCTTGGCAACTGCCCTCCTGTGTCTGAACCATCCTAGGTTACCATCCTACTACCTGCCTAGTGCAAACCCTGCTTTTCCTGGCTCCCACCTGTCAATCCAGCATTCTCTTCAAGATACAATTTCTGGCTCTTTAAAAAGAGTTCAAGGCAGGCTCTCTCTCCCCCCACCCCACCCCCCAACACACACCTTCTTTCTTTCTTTCTTTCTTTCTTTCTTTCTTTCTTTCTTTCTTTCTTTCTTTCTGCCTAATTTGGTTTAGAATTCCAGGGCTTAAGCAATCCTCCTGCCTCAAGCTCCCAAGTAGCTGGGACTATAGGCACTGGTTTCAATGCCCAGCTGATAATAGCCAGGCCTTTCTTAACTGACCAAGTTCCTGCCCTGCCTATTAGGTAACATACAGATAAATACTTTAAAATGTTTTTCTAAACAAGTTAATGTCACAAATATAGTATATCACTAAATTAGCCTCTAGGTTAGAAAAAAATACAATGCAGAACTCATGATCAATAATCCAGACTGAAAAATAAATTATCATGGAAGATGCAGTGATGCTATATCATGCAAGCACACATATATGCAGAAATATGAATGCCACTGATGTTGATGGATGACCCAACATTGCACAAATAGCAAATTGCCATTTGAATGTCAATTTTTGAGCTTCCAAGGAAGAAACTATTATCTCTCTAACTAGTCTGAATGACCCCAGAGCGACACATCAGACTCTTGGGTAAGCTCTCATTCCACAGCTTTCAGCCTCAAAGAGGCTCAAGGTTGTTCTTGCCTCATAGAGCATGCAATATTTCACTGATTTTTGCTTTGTGACGGATTTAACATTTTTAATGTAACTTCTAATACACAAGACAAATCTTCCACTTTTAAATTCACTAATAGAATCAGAGACTTCTGGCCCTGAAAGGCTCCTAGGAGGTCTTATCATTTGTCCCTTGGCCTGCAGGCAGGTCCATACTTACCCTCTCAGATACGTGAAAATCTTCTGCTTTCAGAAGTCTGTTCAGCCAGAATGGTTTAATAAATTCCTTATGTGCCAATGATAACTTAACAATTCTCACTGTTTGGAAACTTTTTCTTCCTTATAACCTAAATTGCTTATGCTGCCTTCTTAGTGCATTGCTATGAAATTACATATACTTTTTTTTTTTCTTTGCAGTACTGGGGATTGAATCAGGGTTGCTCTACCACTGAGCTATATCCCCAGACTTTTTGATTTTTCATTTTGATACAAGGTCTCCCTAAATTGACCAGGCTGGACTTCAACTTGCAATCTTCCTACCTCAGCCTCCCTAGCAGCTTGATTATAGGCAGGCGCCACAATACCCAGTTGCATTTACTTTTTATTTGATAGTTTTCAACATCCCTTTTTCTCTCTTTAAAATCAGAAATTTTCACATTTTATTATAATTATCCGACTCTTTAGTAGATTATTCATCCTGTAATGGGATCAAATATTTCCATAAATGAACCTCAAGCTCCTAGCAAGATCCTAAACCTACTATCTGTAATCCTACACTGTGATAGTGCTCTTAGCTAGCCCTATTGTATGACTTGACTGTTGGTTAAAATCCCTTCTTTGGTGGTCTGTCTGACATTGTTTTATCCATTCAGACCTGTCAGAGTGGGTGAAAGAAATTAAAATATATGCCCAATATTTACTATGTAATACAACTTAAAAACATTTCTTACAGGATGGCTATGTTAAAACAATGAAAAAGAAGAAGCCAGAATTTCATATAAAGAAAGGAAGAAAGGGTGATATATAAAAATAAGAAAGAGACTGTTATATATAACTAATTAGAACAATTGTTTAAAAAAGTTCTGAGACTATCCAAGTCTGTATCCAAAAACTATAGAACTAAAATAGCTAATAAAAATCAAAGATGAAAGAAAGAAAGGAAGGAAGGAGGGAGGGAGGGAGGAAAGGAGGAAGGGAGGAAGGAAATAAGAAAGAGGTATTCACTGTCATTGAGGAATAAATTTAGCTCTTGGGGAAGTTAAAACCAAAAGTGGTGGTTTTAGTACTTCTCAGTTATAGGTTATAACCTAAACTATATTAATTGATAAAGGAAAGACTGAAAGTGTATCTGAGAAGCAAATATTTCCCCAGAATTAAATTATATAAGAAATCTATAAGATGATATCTTATTTTGAAAAAAAAAATATTAAGACAATGTTTTCAACATCTGGCTTGCAGAAGATATAGAAACATGCTTCAAATGGTCATTTCATTCATTGGTTATTGGTTAAAGACAACAAATCCATTATATTGAAACTATTACTTTGACAATGACTTTTTAGATACAAAACCAAAGCCACAATCTATAAAAGAAAGAAATTATTAATATTTGACTTATTTAAAATTAAAAACTTCTGCTCTACCAAAGAGATCAGTAGGAGACCAAAAAATAAATAAGAACAAAGTCATAGACTGGGATAAAATATCTTCAAAACTCACAAACACATACTTGGTAAAGAACTAGTGTTTAAATTAAAAAAAAAGAATTCTTTAAAACTGAATAAGAAAATGAACAGCCCAATTAAAATGGGCAAAATATCTGGATGGATAATCTGTGGAAAAAAAATTATAGATGGCAAATAAGCATTGAAAAAGATACTAAGCTACATAAATCATTAGGAAACTACGAACTAAAACAACAGTGAAATACCAATTCAAATCTATTAGAATGGCTAAAGTTCAAAACACTTAAATTACCAAAAGCTGATGAGGTGTGGAACAACAGGAATTTTAATTCATTGCTGATAAGAATGCAAAATGATACAGCCACTTTGGAAAACAGTGTGGAAGTTTCTTTTCAAAAAAATGCATTTTACCCTATGATTCCACAATCATGCTCCTTGGTATTTACTGAAATGAACAGAGAATTTCCACACAAAAACATGCACACAACTGTTTGTGACAATTGTATTCATGATTGCCAAGAGTTAGAAGCAACCAAAATGTCCTTCAGTAGGTGAATGGATAAACTGTTGTAGATTCAACATAATGTAATATTATTGAGCAATAAAATAAATGAGCTATCAAGCCAGAAAAAAATACCAAGGAACATTAAATGTAAAGTGCAAGGTGAAAGAAGCCCATCTACAGGTTACCAAGTACATGTGGTTGGCAGGGAGGTATGGCAAAACTAAGGAGACATTCTTTAATGTACATGGTGACATTCTGGAATGTTATTCATTCAAATGGAAAGTAATACATAAACCTATATGAAATATGGAGACAGCAGTAAGATCAGGGCTGCAGGTATAGCACAGTGATAGAGCACAAACTTAGTATGAGTGAGGCCCTGGGTTTGATTCCCACCACCAGAGTAGGGGACAATGATCTGGGGTTAACAGTATGGGAGAAATGAGTAGGTGGAGAACAGAGGAATTTTATTACAGTGAAATTACACCCTGGACCATGTCCTGCGCCAACGAGACAAACTAGCTACAACATTAAGCTAAGAAGAAGGCAGTGAAAAATCACACAACACAGAGAGTATTTTTTAAATCAAGGGCAGGACAGCTCTTTGACCTTAAGGGTCCAGCTTCCAGCTGGAAAGAGAGAGGCTGAGCCCACCTTTAGTTTATTTTATAACATCAAAGGCAAGAATAAGGTTTCAAGGACAGAGTCTTGCTTTATGATGTCTTGTGGTCAGTAGACTGACTGACATCTTGGTGGGTCACACCCATCTCAGGTGCCATGTGGGATCTTAGGCAGAGCTTGAAGGGGAAGCTCACCTGCATCATGTCCCTGACAGGGAGTTCCCAGTGCCAGACCAATCCCTCATTTGGCTACTATGCGCAACAGTCCACACACATAGCCTGTGGATGGCTCGTGATATTTTACTATTTAATATTGTAACGGTGGATACATGCCATTATGCACTTTTGAAAAGTCATAGAATGTACAACACAAAGAGTGAACCCTAATGTAAACTATGAACTTAAACAGTGTATCAATATTGTAACTCAATGGTTGTAACAAATGGACCACACTAATGTAAGAAGTTAGTAAACAGGGGAAACTGGGGCCAGGGTAGCGAGGAGGTATATAAGAAATCTTTGTACTTTCCACTCAATTCTCCTGCAAACCTAAAATTTCTCATAGAAATAGTCTAATAATCTTCAAAAAATATAAGTAATGGTAAATTTAAAATAAAGCATTTTGGGGCTGGGGCTGGGGCTCAGCAGTAGCACACTTGCCTGACGATGTGTGAGGCACTGAGTTCGATTCTCAGCACCACATATAAATAAAATAAAGGTCTATTAACAACTAAAAATTAAAAAAATAAGTATCTTGTCATGATTTAACTTGATACAAAGATAAAGCTCACAGAACCTTGTAGAATGGCGGCTACCATCAACCTCAACACAATTTGGGGGGCTTAATAATCCTTTACTGTGGGGAGGAATCATTCCATTACAAAATGTCTAGCAGTACTAGTGGCAACTGTTCACCCCAACTGTAGTGGCTGAAACCATCTCCACACACAGCCAAGTTTCCCTCAAAGGGGCAAAATCACCACTAGATGAGAGCCCTGTTAGGCTCTTAGCCTCTCACCCTCTCCATATCTATTGTATCAAATCCACTTTCAATAAGAACCTAGGAGCATATAATTGAAAATTTGGATATCTATTCAAGGCGCAAATAGCCTGTGCTGTTGATTAGGAAAGATTCATATTTTTTTTTTAGATTCATATGGTTTAGATCCCAATTAGATGAAAGACTTGATATTCTATTAGAAAAGGCATACACGCACGTACTCACACACACACACACATACACACTCATATTTATTCTTGTTAGTTCCTTCTAGAGTTCTAGTCTCTGTATCTTTCCTCATCCTACAGTGTAAGACAGTCCCTCTATGTGGGCTTAGGCACACCTTAGTTTCCAGCATCCTTTGATCCTTACCTTGTCCAGACCAAAAAATGAGCTTCTGGTTGGTTTGTTGGCTGGTTTGTTTGTTTTGAAAAATAATTGCTAGGAATTTCAATCCTCAACAATCAGAACATTTATTCATTCTGTTGAAAACATTGACCTGTTGAAAAGGTTTTTGTATTTTTTTTTCCATTTGAACACTGGAAGATAACTATCCAAAGAATTGTTAGGAGGTATTGATCTTTTCTTTCTGACTACAGTAAGCCAACAGATTGATCTGCTTCCATATTTTCTCCTGCTCTTGTCCCTGTGCTGAGAAACAAATTCAGTTTGATACTACATGGGAAAAAATGAAAATCTCCCCTTACCCCACTCTCTCTTTCAACTTACTTCCTCATCTTCCTCCTTCTATTCACTAAAACTCTTCTTAAAGGAGTAGGCACTTTTCTGCATATGCTTTCTTTTTTTTTTTTTTTTTAATTTTTTATTGTGGGTTGTTCAAAACATTACAAATTTCTTGACATATCATATTCCACACTTTGATTCAAGTGGGTTATGAACTCCCACCTTCACCTCATACACAGATTGCAGAATCACATCAGTTACACATCCATTGATTTACAAATTGCCATACTAGTGTCTGTTGTGCTCCGCTGCCTTTCCCATCCTCCCCCCTCCCCCCTCCCCACCTCTCCCCTCCCCTCCCCTCCTCTCTCTCTACCTCCTCCACTGTATAACCCTGAGGGTCTCCTTCCATTACCATGCAATTTCCCTTCTCTCTCCCTTTCCCTCCCACCTCTCATCCCTGTTAAATGTTAATCTTCTTCTCCTGCTCTTCGTCCCTACTCTGATCTTAGTTACTCTCCTTATATCAAAGAAGACATTTGGCATTTGTTTTTTAGGGATTGGCTAGCTTCACTTAGCATAATCTGCTCTAATGCCATCCATTTCCCTGCAAATTCTATGATTTTGTCATTTTTTAATGCAGAGTAATACTCCATTGTGTATAAATGCCACATTTTTTTAATCCATTCGTCTATTGAAGGGCACCTAGGTTGGTTCCACAGTCTTGCTATTGTGAACTGTGCTGCTATGAACATCGATGTAGCAGTGTCCCTGTAGCATGCTCTTTTTA
This sequence comes from Marmota flaviventris, assembly GCF_047511675.1. Classification (NCBI taxonomy): domain Eukaryota; kingdom Metazoa; phylum Chordata; class Mammalia; order Rodentia; family Sciuridae; genus Marmota; species Marmota flaviventris. The sequence goes on along the minus strand of NC_092503.1, from coordinate 48,285,371 downwards.
GGTCTTTAGGGAATAGACCAAGAAGGGGAATAGCTGGGTCAAATGGTGGCTCCATTCCCAGCTTTCCAAGAAATCTCCATACTGCTTTCCAAATTGGCTGCACCAATCTGCAGTCCCACCAGCAATGTACAAGTGTACCCTTTTCCCCACATCCTCGCCAGCACTTGTTGTTGTTTGACTTCCTAATGGCTGCCAATCTTACTGGAGTGAGATGGTATCTTAGGGTGGTTTTGATTTGCATTTCTCTGACAGCTAGAGATGTTGAGCATTTTTTCATGTACTTGTTGATTGACTGTATGTCCTCCTCTGAGAAGTGTCTGTTCAGGTCCTTGGCCCATTTGTTGATTGGGTTGTTTGTTCTCTTATTGTCTAATTTTTTGAGTTCTTTGTATACTCTGGATATTAGGGCTCTATCTGAAGTGTGAGGAGTAAAGATTTGTTCCCAGGGTATAGGCTCCCTATTTACCTCTCTTATTGTTTCTTTTGCTGAGAAAAAACTTTTTAGTTTGAGTAAGTCCCATTTGTTGATTCTAGTTATTAACTTTTGTGCTATGGGTGTCCTATTGAGGAATTTGGAGCCCGGCCCCACCGACTGTAGATCGTAGCCAACTTTTTCTTCTATCAGACGCCGTGTCTCTGATTTGATATCAAGCTCCTTGATCCATTTTGAATTCACTTTTGTGCATGGCGAGAGAAAGGGATTCAGTTTCATTTTGTTGCATATGGATTTCCAGTTTTCCCAGCACCATTTGTTGAAGATGCTATCCTTCCTCCATTGCATGCTTTTAGCCCCTTTATCAAATATAAGACAGTTGTAGTTTTGTGGATTGGTTTCTGTGTCCTCTATTCTGTACCATTGGTCCACCCGCCTGTTTTAGTACCAGTACCATGCTGTTTTTGTTACTATTGCTCTGTAGTATAGTTTGAAGTCTGGTATCGCTATACCGCCTGATTCACACTTCCTGCTTAGCATTGTTTTTGCTATTCTGGGTCTTTTATTTTTCCATATGAATTTCATGATTGCTTTCTCTATTTCTACAAGAAATGCCGTTGGGATTTTGATTGGCATTGCATTAAACCTATAGAGAACTTTTGGTAATATCGCCATTTTGATGATGTTAGTTCTGCCTATCCATGAACAGGGTATATTTTTCCATCTTCTAAGATCTTCTTCTATTTCTCTCTTTAGGGTTCTGTAGTTTTCATTGTATAAGTCTTTCACCTCTTTTGTTAGGTTGATTCCCAAGTATTTTATTTTTTTTGAAGATATTTTGAATGGAGTGGTTGTCCTCATTTCCATTTCAGAGGATTTGTCGCTGATATACAGGAATGCCTTTGATTTATGCGTGTTGATTTTATATCCTGCCACTTTGCTGAATTCATTTATTAGCTCTAATAGTTTCTTTGTAGAGCCTTTTGGGTCTGCTAGGTATAGAATCATATCATCTGCAAATAGTGATAATTTAAGTTCTTCTTTTCCTATTTTGATGCCTTTAATTTCTTTCGTCTGTCTAATTGCTCTGGCCAGTGTTTCGAGAACTATGTTGAACAGAAGTGGAGAGAGAGGGCATCCCTGTCTTGTTCCAGATTTTAGAGGGAATGCCTTCAGTTTTTCTCCATTCAGAATGATGCTAGCCTGAGGCTTAGCATAGATTGCTTTTACAATATTGAGGTATGTTCCTGTTATCCCTAGTTTTTCTAGAGTTTTGAACATAAAGGGATGCTGTACTTTGTCGAATGCTTTTTCCGCATCTATCGAGATGATCATATGGTTCTTATTTTTAAGTCTATTGATGTGGTGAATAACATTTATTGATTTCCGTATATTGAACCAGCCTTGCATCCCAGGATGAATCCTACTTGATCATGGTGTACAATTTTTTTGATATGTTTTTGTATCCGATTCGCCAGAATTTTATTGAGGATTTTTGCATCTAGGTTCATTAGAGATATTGGTCTGTAGTTTTCTTTCTTTGAAGTGTCTTTGTCTGGTTTAGGTATCAGGGTGATGTTGGCCTCATAGAATGAATTTGGAAGTTCTCCCTCCTTTTCTATTTCCTGAAGTAGCTTGAAAAGTATTGGTATTAGTTCTTCTTTAAAGGTTTTGTAAAATTCTGCTGTATACCCATCCGGACCTGGGCTTTTCTTAGTTGGTAGTCTTTTTATGGTTTCTTCTATTTCCTCAATTGATATTGGTCTGTTTAGGTTGTCTATATCCTCCTGACTCAATCTGGGCAGATCATATGACTTAAGAAATTTATCTATGCCTTCACTATCTTCTAATTTGTTGGAGTATAAGGATTCAAAATAGTTTTTGATTATCTTCTGTATTTCTGAAGTGTCTGTTGTGATATTGCCTTTTTCATCCCGTATGCTAGTAATTTGAGTTCTCTCTCTTCTTCTCTTCGCTAGCATCGCTAAGGGTCTGTCGATTTTGTTTATTTTTTCAAAGAACCAACTTTTAGTTTTGTCAATTTTTTCAATTGTTTCTTTTGTTTCGATTTCATTAATTTCAGCTCTGATTTTAATTATTTCTTGCCTTCTACTTCTTTTGCTGTTGTTTTGCTCTTCTTTTTCAAGGATTTTGAGATGAAGTATGAGATCATTTATTTGTTGGTTTTTTCTTTTTTTAAGGAATGAACTCCAAGCAATGAATTTTCCTCTTAGAACTGCTTTCAATGTGTCCCATAGATTCCGATATGTTGTGTCTGTGTTTTCATTTATCTCTAAGAATTTTTTAATTTCCTCCTTGATGTCTTCTATAACCCATTGATCATTCAGTAACCTATTGTTCATTCTCCAAGTGATGTGCATATGCTTTCTTTATCTATTTGCTCTTGAAACTCTTTAGTCTTTCATTCCTCCCAATTCAATGAAATACCTCATAAATATCCCCCAAGGACCTCTGGACTAAAACTACATAATCTATTTTCAGACTTTATTTTATTTAACCTCTTCAACTACTTCCTGTTTTTTAATATGTTTTTAGTTGTACATGGACACAATACTTTTTTTCTCTATTTTTTTTATGTGTTGCTGAGGATCAAACCCAGTGACTCACACGTGCTAGACAAGTGCTCTACCACTGAGCTACAACCCAACCCTCGCTGTCATCTTTAAATCTTTCCATTCTTGACTTTAGAAATTTATTGTGTTCTTTTTTCAACTTCCCCAAATATTCACGTTTTATCTTCATTAATTCTTACTCTGCTGTGTTTATTTTAAAGACTGTATCTCAGTAATTTTGGATTATCTCAATCACTTCATTTGACTAACAATGATGCATCCATTCCACCATTTCTGAAGCCAATAAATGAAGCCACAAAGAAAAAAAAAAAAAGTCTGCTTCCAATCATTTTTTTTATTCATGGTGTGGGCCAACAAAACTGAAATGCTTGAGATATATTTTATTCTTATCTTCTCCACAAATGTCACACTCCATCACCTATTAGATCCTGTCTCAGCATTTCCCATTCTTCCCTCTTTTCATTTTAATTGCCTTGGCAGAGATCTCTACTGTCTCTTACTGTGATGGCAGCATTGTTACCCGACCTGCCAGAAGACCTTTAACATGTTGATTCCCTGCAAATTACCTCTTTGAATTCCTGTTGTCCAAAATGTGTGATCAGTTCCCAATGTGCCTCTTCAACCCCATAGCACAGATTTATCGTCACACAACCCAGAGTCAATTCATGTTTTACTTTTCCTTTTATAACCTCTTTCAGAAAAATTTATTCTTTTAGTTTAGAACTCAGATGTTAAGTACCTTATGAATTATCTCTTCTCTTCTATAAAGTCTCCATTATTCTGCCTTTGTAAGTCAACTGTGCTCTACTTACCCTTATTCTTTTTATTCTTTGTATCATGAAGTGTTGTCTTTTTTCTTTGTTTCTTTGTTTCTCTCAATAAAATGTGAGGCCTCCAAAAGTTTATATTTTTTCTAATATTGAATCTTGCTGAAATACTTGATAATATCAATCCCTTAAAAACACTTGTTGAATAAACACATAGTAATATTATCATTACAAATAAACTTACTTTCATCTAATTTACCCTGGGAGAAAGACATGAATCCAATTTTTCTGAAACGTAACAAGTTATTAGATGTATGTTTAAAACATTTTACTCTATTTGAAATTGAAGACTATTCCCATTCACATAGATTTTATCAATAATTGAGGATAGAAGTTGAAATAAATTTATAATCCCTTCTAAAACAAATTCACAGAGTTTGGGCATAGGCATTTCCTATTTGTAGAATCAGTAGTGTACACCAGATCAATAAATGCAGAAAAATTCTTACCTCATTCTTAATTGACTTCTCAAAAAGAAATAACACTGTTATATCTTACTCCTCATAGAAGATAGAAGATCAGGAGACCTAATTTTATAAATTGAAAAAAACACTTTAGTAAGTCTAAAAAGAAATGGATTATTAGTAAGTTTTGACAAAAGATTTTGTTTTTGGAAAAAGGTAATAAATCCTCCCTTACAGCCATCCCTCACAGACAGATGTTTTGTCCTATTAATCTTTAAAGTCAGGATTTATCAAGGTACATGAAATGTAAGAGGGTCTTAATAAGTGGTCACTGAGACCATAAATGAAAAATAAAGAAGTTAAGCTACTCATACAATATGTATGAATATGCATCTTTCAAATTAAGGTGTCAATGTTCTTGGTCCCAATACATCATTTCAGGTGGCCTTTTTCCCTTTCAAGTAACTTAGTTTTCAGTGATTCTTAGTTATTTTACAGTTAGGTACTTATACTCAATTTTGGGAAAAATAAAAATAAATAAAATTTAATTTCAATCTTCAAAATAACTCAAACTCATAAAAGAAGTGAAAGATAATCACTGTCTACAATCTAAAAAATTCATTAATACATATTCTAGAGAAGATCAGCCTCTCAGATGCTACACCTAAACATGGCCCATGGCTTCAGAATGAGAGTGGGAATGGTGAATAGTATATCTTAGAGATTCACCATGACTAGAGCAAATTAAAACCTCTGAAACAACGTGCAGCAAGGAAATATCTTAACCCTCAAATCTCCATATATATTTGATAAAAAGTTTTTCTTTGTATAGTAGCTATTAATATAACAGCTTCACTATCTAAAAGTGGTCAAATAACACTAAATTCTTCAAGATAGAGATTTCATGAAAATAGAAGAGGAAAAAAAAAAACATAAAATGTCCTCTGACCCAGCCTGATGGAGGCAGAGAGTATGGGGATAAACACAGTACTCCAGATTAACACAAACCTCCATATGGAATTCCAGGTTTATAAACACGATGAGAAAAAGCAACATCAAGTAAGTTTGAAAAAAATGACCCATCAAGATAAATTATGTTTCCATAATTCCTACTTTGTACTCATTCTTAACTCCTAGGAAAACTTTAAAGATTTTGCAACTAAGAAGTATCATTAAGAAGTTTCACTTTGTATGAGAATATGAAAAGATCTAGAATTCAGTTTCAATTCTTCCTAGAGCTGCTTTAGTTCTGCTCTGATAACCCTCACAGATTAACTGCACCTTCTTTCTGTCTCTGAGAGGTGAATCATCATAAGCCAAGTTAAGGGACCTAAACCTTATTTTATCTCTTATGCTTCTGAGTCTGCATTGCTGACCTTCCTTGCATTCTAAGAGACTTTGACTTCTTTCTAATGGTGCTGTCTTCCTCAGCCCTTTCAGTCCAAATTCTGCCCTAGAGTCTGCTGAAGCCTGCCACTTGCAATGTGTGTCTTTACCTGCATGCATAGATGTTTCGTTTCCATTTGCCTGAAAGATTTCCCCCCTCTGTTCTATCTACAGATAATAATGTTGTGTTTTCTGCTTGTAGGTCTCCCTAATGCATAGAAAACTTCAATGTCTATAGTTTTTGTCATGAAACATCCAGGCTGAGAACAACTTCCTTGCTGAATTTCAGAAATACAACTTCTCTGTATTTATAGGATTTTATTCTTAATTACTATAAAGAAATTGATGTTATAAAACTGAAAAATGGAAGAATGATGTTTTTAAAAGTCATAAAAAATGTATAAAGTCATAGCTTTTACTCTATAGATAGGAATGCTACTTTTTATAGGCCGTTTGCACATGTGCCCGGGATTAAGCACTTGTCTACAGACCCTGAAACCATTTCTATATAAAAAAATATGAATCACTTTCAGTAACTGGACCAAGGAAATAGAAGAAAATAGGTCACTAAAAAGATTTTAAATCTTTTACTTCAGTTAGTCTGAGTTCTCAGAAAAATCATAGAACATTTCTCACATAAGAATTAAAGGGAAACATTTAAACCAAGCTATTTGAAAGTACTCGTGTGTCTTGAAAATGGATATCTAGATATCTCTCTGTGTCTATAACCTATCATAAAGCAGGACTGAATCAGGAGAAAAGCATTTTATCATATGTGGTACACAGTTCAAAATCTATCCCTCCTGTATTATCCACAATCAAAAAAAAAATGTACTTCTCATGATTATTTCCAGTAAGACTGGTTTTTCCTAAGTAATAGAAGTAACCAGAATCTTTGGATGTAATAAAATTTCTTCTTTAAAAATTAGGAAGATAGCAAACCAATTAATTTAAATTTCCCATTCCAGGAAAATATATTAGCTATTAGCAGGTACATACCAGAATGCCCTCGGTATCAAGTAAAATGCAATCATTTGCCTTGGGTTAAATAATTCCATAACTGTTGATTTTCCAATATTACCCAGTGTCAAACAGAACCAATTTATCTGGACCAATTCTTACAAAATGTATGGGATTTCTATACCAGGCCATCTAAAGAAAGGGCAAATTCGAGAGGGAATCAGTCCTTGTCAAAGAATTACAATAACCAATAGGTGCAAAGAGTAAGATTGGATGGAGGTGAAAAATCTCTGAGATCATTTTAAGGACTGGGGCATATCTTAGCCAATACTAAGAGATTCTAATTTTGCACTCATAAGTAATACTAAAAATGCAATAACACCATTACAATAATTTTCAAAACTGTCTTCAGAGTCATGACATTTATTTCTAGGAAGAGGATTTAAGAAAATGGTCTAGGGAAACCAAAGTGGTAAAATGTGTTATTATTCACATGTCAAATGAGACAGCTTCCTCAGATATATAAATGATTGAGAGATAACCATACAATTTTGCAATGAAAACTATGTACAGTGATGCCTAAAAAAGGAGAAAAGGCAATTATTTTATTGTCAGCTAGAGTTATAGGGCAGTAGAATAGGCAGCAGTGTTGATTATTATGTGATAACACAGTGTGTTAGTCAGCTTTTTATTTCGGTGACCAAAATATCTGACAAGAACAAACGAGAAGAGGAAAAGTTTATTTGGAGCTTACGATTTCAGAGGTTTCATTCAGTCCATGGTCAACTGACGCCGTTGCTGGGGGCATAAGGTGAGGTAGAACATCATGGCAGAAGGTCATGGCAGAGGGAAACTGCTTATCTCATGGAAGCCCAGAAGCAGAAAGGAAGAGAGGACAAGATACAACCACAAAGGCACGGCCCCAAGGATCTACTTCCCCCAGCAATGGCCCACCTCCCTACAGTTACCACCCAGTAGTCCATTTGAATTATGCATCCATCCAATGGGTTAATCACTAATTAGAATAGTGCTCTAACAACCTAATCATTTCCCGTCTGAACATTCCTGCATTGCTATGTGAGCTCTTGGAGGGAATATCTTATATCCAAACCATAAAAAACAGCTATTTGGGGAATTTCTCTTATACGTTATGCTATTTTTGAATGATAGTTAGTAAATTAATAGGCTTTATTCAGATAGACACATAATAATAACAGTGATGATAATTATAAAAGCAATTTTTCAAAATTCCCTTACTTGGAAATATAGTTCTAGCTATAGTTCATCTCTGATCACTCCTGCCCACAAAGCCTGACCTCCAATCAACTATCTTCCCAACTACCTCTGTGCCTATTTGTCCACTTGCCTATTTTCCTCCTTCTTCACTAGATACACAGGGCATCACTTACCTCCTTGACCCACTCAGACAGAGAAAGTTGCTACTTCCTCTAAGATCTCATGGCATAGTAACCTGTAAATTCCTGGTTAAATTTGTATAATGACTATATCTTGATCTTCTAAGTGATTCCATCTAAAAGCATTGGAGATTTTTTTCCATTTTTTTGCTGTCAGTTATCACCTATATCCAATTTCTTTTTTATAGTCTTGCATTCAGCCAATATTGGGGTGGGTTGGGAATGTTGCTCAGTGGTTAAGCAACCTTGTGTTCAATCCCTGGTGTGTGTGTGTGTGTGTGTGTGTGTATGTGTGTGTGTGTGTGTGTACCCACACATATATATGTATGTATGTATGTATATATATATATATATATATATATATATATATATATATATATATATATAATATTACATATATTCTCCACTAATTGTAATAAAACAGAAGAAATTAAGGTCTTTCTAAAGTAATACATTTCTAATAAGAAATGGATTTAAATTATGTAGGAGTTGCTATCTTAACAGGGCAGAAAACTTTCATTGTAAGTGTGATTCTTAATTGCAGGTACATACTTCAAAAGAGATAAAGATAGAAATACAGAGATACACATTACATTTAGCCAATATTTATTAAATCTTCTTCCTAGAAATAAATGTCACGACTCTGAAGACACCACAATAAATGTCTATATGTCCAGACCTTGATATCCACTGCCCTAAGCTAGTCTAAACCTTGAGCTGCAAAGACAGTCCCAACTTCCTCTCTGCCCTTACTGCTAGTGAACTCCCCATCCACTATCCAAGAATGCACAGGTCCAATCATTATGTTCTTAAAATAGATTTGCTGTTATTTTAGTTTTCAAAAATACTTCTCTTTCTTGTTCTCTAAATGAATGAAATTAGAATTCCTTACTTAGCACTGAATAGAAGTCTGTTTATGATCTGACCCCGTGTGAGTTTATTTCGGTTTCTGTGATAGAACATCATAGACTGGGTGGCTTTATACACAACACAAATTTATTTCTTACAATTCTGGAGGCTGGAAGTCTAAGATCAGAGTACCAGCAGATTCAGTGTCTGGTGAATGGGGCACTTCTTAGTTTATAGGTGGCTATCTGTCTTCTGTGTCCTTGTGTGGTGGAAGAATCAAATAAGGTCATCCAGGTCCCTTTTATAAAAGCACTAATGCCATTCATAAAAGCTTCACCCTCATGATCCAATTACCTCCCAAAGACCCACCCCAAATACCATGGGATCAGGGATTAAGTCTGTACATACAAATATGAGATCCTGAACAGCCTCCTTGCCAAACCCAGTCTTAACCCATCCACTCAACATCACTTTTACACCCTTTTACTCACATTCACACCTTTATTCTTGCAAAGAGCAAGACAACCATATCCAAACTTCCCTTTTCTCATTCACACTATTGAAATTCTTTAAGAGTCACCTAAATGCTCTCTCTTCCAGGATACCTTTTCCTCCACCCACAATCAGAATTAGTCATTCCTTGCTGTGTGCCCACAGTACTTTGTCACTTTCTCTTTTCAAATGTTCTATGTAAGCCTTTTATCCTGTTTCTTGATAAAACAAATTTAAAGTGTATTTATACCATAGAATTGCTTCTCTCCAATTAAACAGTTCAATAAAAATTAATGTTAAAATAGTTGCTAAATAAGATCTTTATTCATCCTAAAAGTTTTATAACAATAGATTCTGCAGCCAGGCATGGTTGCACATACTTGTAATACCAGCAGATCAATCACAAGTTCACTCAGCAATTTAGCAAGGCCCTAAGCAACTTAGTGAAATTCTGTCTTAAAAAATGTTTGTTTTTTTGTTTTTGTTTTTTTTTTTTTTTTTAAGTGGGAGAGGGGTGAGTTGGAAATGTGGCTCAGTGGTTAAGCAACTGTGGGTCCATTCCCTGGTATGTGAGTATATGTGTATAATATTATATATATTCTCCAATAATTATAATAAAACAGAAAAAAATTAAAGTCTTTCTAAAGTAATACATTTCTAATAAGAATTGGATTTAAATTATGTAGGAGTTGCTATCCTAAAAGGGCAGAAAACTTTCCCCATAAGTATCATTCTTAATTGCAGGCACACACTTCATAAGAAAAGAGATAAAGATAGAAATACAGAGATACACATGTGTATTGTATATGAAAATTTATGTATGGTATGTATGTATGGTGTTATGTGTATGTGGTACATGTATATGATATACATTTGCACATATATGTATATGACATATAAGTCATTCCATCTAGGAAAACCAACTCCATTCATAACTGTTAATGGAATCAGACAAGATCTGGGAGGATTGAGATTCTTGACTACAGGACGGCCTTCCTGGATATGTGGCTGTAGTAACTGACCAAAATGCCATTAATAATTCCCCTTAGATGACAACTTTCGACAGGTTTCTTCCTAACTAAATGTCCTCATCTCCATTCTAGAGCATCTACTTGAGAAAACTTGGCAGTTGTAAATTTCTTTGCTTCCCCCTTGAGATGAAACCACTCCCAGACTCTTGTCAGGTTTACAACCCAAGAATGTGTTTCTCAAGGACTAGTGAACCATCCCTTTAAAAATGCAATCATCAAGAAAGACAGTTCCTCTATGTCCTGATCTCTGTAAGAGGACAAGAACCTAACTTCAATAGGTACCAACTAGAAAACAGATGACCTAATCACATTAACTAACCTCTCCCCCTCTGCCACTTCATTCAGTATTTTTTCATTAGTTCTGTCCAGTGCTTAAAAACTCAACTTTGTTTCAGTGGAATTGATTTGGATCTTTCTCCCCTCTTGCAATAGTTTTGACCCCTATTGTAATAGTCTTGAATAAAGTCTTACTTGCCTGTTTAACTTGTCCAGTACAATTTTTCTCTGACATGACAAGCTAAGCAAGCCAATGCACTGCTGCTGCCCACTTAAGTGGGGAGAGTTTTAAAATGTCATCCTCTATCATCCTTTGATGAGAGTTAAACTGGGATGACAGGCTGTTAATGTTCACCATCTCTATGATCCTATGACCATATGTAAAGGATAAATGGGAGGAAAGGAATCATACCTTATTGTTTCTGGGGATTAAATTAAATTGAAGAAATAGTTGCAAAAAAATAAATGGGAATTTGTGAAGGAATTGTGTTCCAATTCTCCTTTCTAAATTTCATGATAGAGATATAAATATAATCATCTCTTTCTTAGGTTGATGCTATGATAATTGCAAATATCAGGGTATATTAATTTAAGTAAGTTTTATTTGCTCTTGACCAGTTTTTACAATTCAAGAATGGCACCATCAATTTACTGGACAGCAGAATTTTGTGACTGACTAGATGGTTCATGTATCCACACATTAAGGTAAGTATGAAATAGTCTGTGGCTGCACTTGACCTTACTGTATCCCTACTTTATAAAAAGGTTTTCTCCAGTCATTACATTGGCACAGTGTAGGACATTTGCTCCCCAGGACTATTGTATCAAAGAGTAAATAGTAAATTATGAAACCAGGAATATCATTGGTAATTCCCAGCAATTTGTGGAAATGCAGAGATAAGTCCAAAAACGATGGAGACAAAGCATATTCAAAATGACATTCAAGAACTCACAAAAGACATGTTCTGTGAATCATTTTGTGAAATGTATTTGAAGTGGGTATAGTCTCCTATTTTAAATCATTCTTTGAATGGCTCTCCCTTTGGAAATTTTCAGGATAATTTAGCTAGAAAGCAGTGTGTACAGAAGTGACAATTCATGATTTATTGCTTATGGTGCAAAGAAGGCAAAAGAGAAAAGCTGGTTATTCCAGTTTAGGAAAGCAATACACAATAGATTTCCTACACTCTCATCTGAATTACATATTTAAATGAAGCTACAAAAAGAACTCTAAGTTAGAATGTGGTTTTAACATTATTCCTTTTGAGTTTTAAGTAAAGTTCTTATGACAGGACTTTTATTTTCTCAGAGTTATATGCTAAGTACCTATGCCTAATTTAAGTAAGTTCAAATTTGTAAATTTTAACCCCCCAAATTATATACCAAAATATTAATAAAGATCATCTCTTGTTGAGGAAATAGAGATTTTAAATTTCTTTTTCTTTGCTAATTTTTCTTTCTCATTTTTCTTTATTAAATATGAATCAATTTTGCCATAAGAGGTTCAACATGCTCAAATAAGTTAGTATAAGGTTTTTCATCAAAAAATTTATGAACAGATAGTCATCTGGATAAAGAAAATGTAGTTTATATACACAATGGAGTTGTATTCAGCCATAAAGAAGAATGAAATTATGGCATTTGCTGAAAAATGGATGGAACTAGGATCACACTAAGGGAAATAAGACAGACTCAGCAAATCAAGAGTTGAAAGTTTTCACTCTTATGCCGAAGCTAAAGCAAAGAGGACAAGGGCTGGGTGTGTGGATTTCAAGAAAGTAAAAGGGAGATCAGTAGAGTAGAGGAGAGAGGTTGAGGGTGAGGGAGGAGGGACAGGAAAAGAAAGGAACTGTAGAATGAGATTGATGAAACTATGCTATGTACATATATGAATACAGTATAGTGAATTCCACCTTTATGTGTATCTATAAAGCACCAATAAATAAATAAATAAGTGAAAAACCAAAAAGGTAGAGGAGAGAAAATGGAGGGAGAAGGAGAGGAAAAGAAGAAGCATTGGGCATTGAAATGGAGCAAATTGTATTCCATGAATGTATGATAATGTCAAAATGAACTCCACTATTATGCATAACGATAATGCACTAATAAAACATTTTTAAATTTTACGAACACGTTCCAAAAATTCCTCTGAAGAGTCCTTTAAGTTGCAAGTTTCCATTTGTTGTCTGATAGATGAATTATCATTGTGAAAGCTGTTTTTTATACTAGATTTACAAGGTCACATTATTTTCTAGAGGAAACAAGGAAGAGGGGGGATTTGAATGCCATGCTCACACATTAAGCGTACCTTGAACTGTGCACAATAGAAGTGATTTTCAAATACAAATTAATAACTCCAAAGTGGCTTAAAATCCCTTAGTGGTTCTCCAGTGAGCACAAAATGAAATTAAATATTCCTTACAACAGCCTACAGATTGCGGGGCTTGTAATAATGATAATAAAAACAGGTGCTAACATTCATTGACTACCATTTCACAGCTTATGCTAAGTGCTTTACAGGAATTAACTCATTTAATCTTGAGAACTACCCTCTGTGGTAAGTATTATTATCCCCCTTTTTCAGATGCAGAAACTCGCAAGGTGCTTCCACATTATCCATCTGCCACGGTGAAATTATTGTGGTTCAATAACAGTTTCTATGACTTGGCCAACTCTGGACCATGGTTTTAAACACAAACGAAGTGCTGGCTATTAGAAAAATTATTCTTATGGAAAGGTCCCATTGCTAACACAAGCATTTACTAAAAACCCAAAATGTGATGAAAATACTGCTAACAGGCTATTGTTCTTGTCAAAATATTAACAGGAGTATGTTTCATAGTTCATAAATCATTGTTGTTGATACATAAATCCATTTACTCTTCACATCAACTGCAGAGCCGAAGAATTATTTCGCATTTTATTTACAAAACTAAAATTTACAGATTACATGATTTCCCAATGGCGATGCACAGAAAGGAAGGAGACCTGACAGTCACAAATCCACATTCTTCTAACTTCTGTCATTGCTCTCCACTCTGCTGTTTTAATATTAATATTTCCTCCAATTCACTACATTCTTATCAGCTACCATGGAACAAACAGATTACAGTTCAGAAAAGAGGTTAAGAGTACTCATTAGGTTGTTCTATTTGTCAAAAATGAATCAATGGTAACAAGTTGAAATCTCATTCAAGTTGGGGTTGTTATTCCCAGGCTCCTCTCTGGCCAAGTCACCTCAGGATTTTGAAAACTGGAAATGCCATACGTATGCCCAGGGAACAAGGGAGAGGCCAAGTTGCCCAGAGCAGATCCTCCTCCAGGTCTGAGCCAAGCTCAGCATCCATGATGGGGGAATTTAATTACCTTTTTATGTTCTATGGATTCTAACAATAAAAGCTGTGACATCTTCAGGCTAAAGATCCAATGGTGCATTTCAATCACAAATTGAAGGTTTCCGCTTTGTCTGAATGACCTGAATATTCAGCCTGAAACTAACCACCAGAGAAAGCCATTTGGGGAATAGCTGGACAGCAATGAATCAGAGAGTGAGGTTGGAGTGACATTTCAGAAGCATACTTGCAGGAATCTTTCCATAAGGGCTTTTACTGTCTTAGATCCAGGCCTGTTCTAAATTCAGGTCACCAGAGTCTCCTAAGTGCCAGCTGGACCAAGCTCTGAGCTTGTGTATGTGTCACTCACAAAACAGCTACAAGGAAGTACCATTAGAGAAAGATTTCATTCATTATTGTCAATAACATGTAGTGCACTCAACAGCATCAGAAAATATAATTTTACAACTGGTAGAAGATGGAAATACAGAATAAATGTAGCATGTGCCATAAGGAAAATGTATAGCTGTTGTTTTCATTATTTTATTTATAGAAATAGGGTCTCACTATGTTGCCCAAGCAGGCCTTGAACTCCTGGCCAGGGATCCTCCTGCCTGAACGTCCTGAGTGCTAACTGTAGGTACCCACCATTATGCCCAGCAGGAATTTTAAAGGCACTACAAAGGATATTCCTCTCATCAACACACTGGATCATATGAGGCCTTTCTTAATCTGAATCTTGTCTACTTCATTAACATCCTTGCCCAGAACTTCCAGATGTCTGTGCTCAACACAATGAATTATCTTCAGTTTCCACTCTTCTTGTTGCTGACTTTATATGCCTGTGCAATTTCCACAGTGCAAATACATCTTAAGAGAGGTAGCTCTCTTACAAACCTCTCATTTATGGGGCTACCTTATTCCATCCCAAACAGAAAGAAAAATCCCAGTCTCCATCTGTATCTCCATTTCTCTGAGGGTGAACTTCTCTTTCAATGCAATCATGTGAAATCATCATCAGTTGTTTAGATATGTGTAAGCATTCCTTTAAACAATAAATTCCATGAAATGACAAGTTCCCCATTTGGGTCTTTGCCATCTTTATAGCTCCAAAGCCTACAAAAGTGCCCGGCATTAAATGGAGCTGGTTTAAATGGAACAATGAATAGATAAATCACATACACAAAATACCACATATCATTTAGTCATTAAAAGCAGAAGACTAAAGCCAAAATTGCTTAGGTTCAAAACTCAGTTCTATGACTCAGTGACTTTGTGATCTTGAAATTTCTTAATCATTTCAGGCTTGAGTTTCCTTATCAAAAAAAAAATGCTATTCTATGATTTCAATGAGTTAAAAATGGTACACAGAAAAGCACTTAAAAAGTAGCTAGGCACTCTAGCTTCTTAACAAATGGTAGTCATCATCATCATCATCATCATATTCATCACATCATCAACACCAACACCAACATCATCACCATCTTTCCACAATGTGGCAATGTAGCACAGTACCAAGATACTGAGTTATTAACAGTAGACCTGAATACAAATCATGTTCCTATACATACCATTTATGAGACATTGGGCAATTTGCTTCACTGCTTTCTACTTTGGTTTACTTGCCTCTAAAATACAGATACTAATTGTGCCTACATCATAAACAATTTGGAAATATCAATTAAATCATGCATGTAATTACGTAGACTCTGATACAAGGTAAGTGCTCCATATATGTAAGCTATTCTCTACTGCAGAGTTGTTTGTTTGTTTGTTTGTTTAATCTTAAATCAGTATCAGTAGAAAACTCACTGGTTATTGCCCAAAGACAGGCTTCACCTGGCACTTGTACATGTGCCTCATTAGCAGAAGAAGGGCAGAAGAAAGTCACCAAAGTAGACTTATGTCATATTTAGGATCTAAAGCAGGAGAGCATTATCTCTTCCAATTCTTTAGGAAATAGGACACGCCATTTGATATTTGGAACAGGTTTAAGCATAGTTAGTAGTACATGCCTTAGGACCACTTGCACTTTGATTCATTTCCAAATCTTGCTGATATATTCTGTACATCATGGGCCGTGAGAAGGAAGACTAGCCCCCAAAATGGAGAGGTGCAAGGAAATGATTGGAGGGTGGGACTTCTCCCATTAGAGAGGTCTGTCATGGTCCCATTTTCTTTTGGAATGATCTTGGCCCCTGAGTACCAGATGACAGCACCCCATCACCACCACCACCAATTCTCTCCAGCCGAAGGTCATAGTTGTTGCTAATGTCTAAATTTCCTAAAATTTCCTCATAAAATTATCAGTTCCATGCATTGCCAATATGACAGTTCCTTGCAGTTATTCCTCTGGTTTATTTTCCTGGTTAGACTTCAACTAATATAGTCATCTTATTTATCCCTTCTCTCTCTGCCTTTAATTGATTAAAGAAGTGTGTGATTAGCTTGCTCACCTTTCTACACACACACACACACACACACACGTACATACTCAAATTCTTGGGAGTAGTCTCCTGTTAAAGAAACAAAGGCAGAATTCTGTGGTCTGGAACAGATTGTATAGTTTGATTCCAAAGTGACTTTATCATTGGATATACTAGTTCCCATCTGGAGAATATTTTGCCCTACTGCTGCCTCTCAGGATGATGTCTGGAGATATTTAGGAATTTTAAAGGCACTCCTCACAAGGTGAGGAGTGCTGAGGAGTGCTTGCTGCCATCTAGTAGTTAGAAGCCAGCAGTGTTGTTCGACAGCCCACCATGGACAAGACAGCGTTTTTTGTTTTTTGTTTTTTTCCTTCCACAAAAGAAAAATTATCTAGCTCAATGTGTCAATAGTGCTGCTACTAAAAATCTGATCTTTCAATTCACACTGCTTCTAAGCATCTACAGGTCACAGAAAGATTCCTCAGGACCTACAGCTGTTGATGGTGATTGCATTGTTGATACCTTGCCCATCCATAATCATCAGCTTCAGTACACTGTTCTAATTAATTGATTTGCATAAACTTATATTTCACTATGGATTTCTTTTGTTGTTGTTATTTATTTGCATACTCTTGAGCTCCTGGGGAAACAAAGAAAGAAAGTAAATCAAAAGACTGAGCAGATTTTCAGTCTGTATATAAAATATGTTTTGATCCTATTACTTGATTGTCCCAGACATTGCCTCAAATGATAGATTTTTCATAAGATAACTTATCAAAATAATGATAATAATAATAATCATCATCATCATCATCTGCTAGAATATAGGTGACTAGTTGGCTCTCAACCATATTTCCCATCATGGTGTGTTAAATAGTCTGTTTTTGTCCTCAGCATGGTGTTTCATAAAATGAGGATATGAGACTGGGTCTCCCTAAACCATCCACTATCAGCTACGAAAACTTTGACGACTTACCAAGAAAGATATCTCCTGCCTTGTGAGTAAAATAGAAAGTCGGGCAAATTAAAAGCCCCTTTTCTATCCTAAAAGTTTACCCATATACTTAGAACATGATCGTGTGCGTGCGTGCGTGTGTGTGTGTGTGTGTGTGTGTGTGTTTAATACTTATGCAACATACTTACAAATTTGCTCTTGAGGGAGTGAAATGTATAAATATATAGTAAAAGTTTGCATCCACACTTGGTTCATTGAGTAGACAAATACTAATAAACATAAGTAGAGAATATAATGTTGCTAGGCCAGTGCTCCACTCTTCCACCCTGTTAGAAGATGTGTAAGATTGTCTCTGAGAGGTGAGAAAGGACAACTCTATCATAAACAGGCCTGAAACACAGCTGCTCTCTGAGAACTTGGGAGTGGGAATGGACTTTTGCCATGTTGGGATCCTTAGCCTCAAAAACCACAGACTTCTGCAACTACCCAGAGATTTCCTCTTCCCTACTCATTGAGGGAAAATGAAAAAATATATAAATCTATTCCTAAAAGAACAGCAAAAAGAGACATGACTATGTTCTCATTCTTATAAAAAAAGAAGCTGAATTTTTTAAAGGTGAGTTTTAGGGGCTGGGATATAGCTAGTGGTAGAGAGCTTGCCTGGTATGAGTGAGGCTCTAGGTTCAAACCCCATCACTGCAAAATAAGTAAATTTCACCTTAAGAAAGAAGAGTCACATAGAAGCCTTTCCTTTACTGGTTGAAGCCTCTGAAAACTGCTGCTGACAGATGCCCCTGAGTCTCTTTGCTAGAGTCCCACAGGTAACCGCCTTCCTCAATGCTTTGCCATTTCCACTCCCTGCTTTCCCTGAGCCTTGCCTGTCTACTCTGATAATGATCTCAGTGGGTAGAGATTCTGTCTTAATTCTGCTCTCCTTCAAGCCTCTCCTAAGTCACCTGTTCTCCTTAAATGTCAAATTAACTGAAGGTGAAACACATCCTTTTGGAAAAATTGCAGCAAAGCTTACAGATTTCAATCCCAAGATCATTTTGTTCCCAAATTATCTTTTCTTCTTGGTGTAACTCTGTGAAGGGTAGGAAAGAGTTAGAACCAGCATTTGAACAGAGATCCTGCAGTGACTCAGAGAAGACAGACGCGGGGAGAAAGTGTTAAAATTTGTGGCATGTTAATAAGATCATTCAGTCCCTGTCACCTTAAAAAAGTCTAAGACACATTTCCCTCCCTAACTCCTCTTCTTTTTCCCTCTCCTCCTCTTCACCCTCCTCTTCCATATCTAAAGATGAAAGTTAATATTAAGCGTCACATTAATGGCTGTCAAATCAATCATGATTTCCTCTGAGTTATGTTACACAGAAGCAACATGCTTTATCAGAAATCAAAGAAAAGACAGTGCCAAAAGTGGATGAGCTAATGTAAAATCACTTACATGGGCACTCTAGAGACGGAAACCCGTTTAATATTTAATGTAGTCATTAACCTAAGAACGAGAGGGAGAGGGTAATGGATGGTCTACATCCTTGGCCTGTGGGACAGAGGACTGAAGTAGGCTGTCCCTTCTGGGATCAGATTCACACATGTCTAAAATCCATAAAGTGGGTCACAGGTGAAGGGAATTGGAAAAGTCTCAAAACTCCCAGATGTATTGTTCTAAGAGGACAGTCGTGCTCAGCAGTCACGCCTGAAGTTCACCACACTGCAGGAACCAGAAGCCATGTCAATTGAATTGCTCAATTAGTTTGTTATGGCAACAGACATGCTGTCCCCAGAACATATGGTCAAACTGCAGCAAATAATCAATTATTGAAGGAAACTATCTCCAAGAAGCATTAATCCATCAGGATATTGAAGGGTTTGTTTCTGTCTCTGTTTAGATTTGGTTATGGTAGAAGATGTCTGCTTTGCTGGCTACCAAGAGTTGTCCCGAAGAGCCAGAATGTCAAAACCAATTTGAAAATGCAAAGAGGCAAACATACAGGCAAAATACATTTTAAAAAGTCATCTGAAAAACAACTTTTTCTATGTGTGATTATGATGTTGTAAAGAATATTCTATTTATGCAAGAAGGAGGCCAGCAATTCTCCATGTACACTTTTCAATAAGTTCACCTAAACACCCTAATCATGTAATGCCATTACAATTACTTCACTTAAGTGACGGTATTACTTCTTGATAGGATATAAGAGACACTAAATCCACATTGACTTTTTTATTTAATTGTGTTTTTTTTTTTCTATCTTATACTATCATCTGTAAATTTCCAGGGGTCTGCAAGTATTTAACCCCATGAAAGAAGTCAATTATGATACTTTCATGTGAATGAAACACTTCTATCTCTACCAACCCAATCACCATACAATTTTTTTTTCTTTCACCACACATTTAAATCTAAAACCCTTTTATGCTGTGGAGGTTTTAAAATACTGTATTATGAAAATATGTGATTTCTAATGTGGGCAGAAGCTTGCAGTAAGGTTAAAATTCAAAGAGGAACGGTGGAATGGATCTCCACAAACAGAGTCCAAGACCACCTGGCCAGGTGCAATGTTTCCCTGGCTTTTACACCTACAAAATCTGTTTGAATTAGGGACAATTATTTTATGCAGGTTTTCAATTAAACTTGTCCAAGAAACATTTTATTTCATAAAAGTCATTTGATTAAGAATATCAGTGGCAGCAATAAACAATTATCATCATTTTGTTTGATTGAAAAAAGCAAAAATTTTTAGAGTAAGAAACACTTCTGTTTTGGTTCATCTAGGTTAACCTGAAAGAAGTAAGTTTTTAAAAACTTAAAAATAAAGACTTTCAATTAAAAACATAAGATACTATTGGTTCTATCAAAATGCCTTGGGAGAACTGGTTCTTACCTGGCCTTAAATCTTCTCCAGGAAATCACTAGGAATGAGGTGGCAAGAATTTATTTGCCCAAAGATCCCTTTAAATTCTTACTAATTTAATTATAACCATTTTCCTCTTCTACCCAAAATGATTCAGACTGCTGTTCAAGGTGAGTGAAAAGGACATCAAAAGGAGAAAAACTCACTTCAATTCATCCATTTCACCATCACAGGAATTTAAATGCTGCACAGTCTTTGACTTAGATTTTCCATTTCTAGGAAGTTATCCTCAGCAGAAACATCAAAAAATACCCAATTGTATGTTTATTGTGCTATTGTTTATAATGATTTAAAATTGAAAACAGCCAGGTGTTGTGTCATATACCTGCAATCCCAGCAGTTTGGGAAGCTGAGGCAAGAGGATCACAAGTTCAAAGCTAGCCTTAGCAATTTAGCAAGGCCCTAAACAACTTATTTAGATGCTGTGTCAAAATAAAAAATAAAAAGGGCTGGGGATGTGACTCAGTGGTTAAGCACCCGGGGTTCATTCCCTGATACCATAAATAAATAAATAAATAAATATAAAATTGTGAACAAAATAAACAGTCAATAACAAGTGAGGGAGGGAGGGAGGGAGGGAAGAAAGGAAGGAAGGAAGGAGAAAACCTTAAGCTTTTAACTCAGGTCTCAAATTGAATCCCCAGAGAAAGGACCCAAAAGTAATGAATCCACAGTAAAAAAACAAATATAAAAAAAATCATAAATACACAAGTGCACTAGATACCATGAACAATGAAAATACTAGATTGCATAATTTCAGAATCTTAAAGATTGTGAATAATGAAATTATCACATACAAACATTAAAATAAATATTATATTTAAAGAAATGCAATGAAAGCTTGAAGATATAAAATGGAATAAGAAACTTTAAGAATAAGCAAATTTACAACATGTATTAATTTCATAGTAAACCATTCAATGTCAGAGTCAGGCATAGGAGGTGTGTCTTCCAAGTGAAATTGTGGAACCTTCTGTTTTGCTTCCTGAACTCTGAGTTAAGTGTTTTTACTCTGCCATGTACTCCTGCTGTGGTATGGTGCCTTGCCACAGGCTCAGTAGATTATGTGCTAGAGTATACAGAGCAATGAATTAAAAATAATCCTTTCCTCTTTGTAAGTTAATCATCTCAGTTATTTTGTTATCATATGGAAAACTGAATAAGACAGAAAAGGTGAAGTTTTATATATGTAATAGGTCATTTTTCATAGGAAATTACTATTTCAAAGTCTCTCCCAGTGGGTTGAGCTAAGGTATTAGATAAATTAGATAAATATTTATTTCTCCACCTATGTAATTGAAAGATAAATGTATGTACTTATATATCAATCTCATTATTGATTGTATTTGGGATCTAAAAAGTTGACATAAACAATAAAGAATGAACTGTTGCTGTGAAAAAAAATAATGAGTAAATGAATGAAGTGATACAGGTGTAATACAATATTCAGAGGTATATGTGTGTGTGTGTACACACACACACACACACACACACACAAAAGAATAGTTAATAAGATACTACTTAAGCTATTCTCTGGACCTAGAACAGTTCTTTAGACAGTTCCTTTCCCTCTTCCCTAACCCTGCACATTTCTGATCCAGTCAGTTGATTCACACCATAAACTCCAAAGAAATTAAGTAAAAAGCAGATGTTTCTTTGGACAGTGGCTCCAGAATGGATTCTAAACTAAATTTGTTGGAAGTCCATTGTCAGAAGCAGTTAGACTACTAGAATCCTCCATCTTTCATGTTTACATGACTGCAATCAGCACTGTAGGGAAATTTTAAAATGGAACAAGTTTAAATTATATATGTAGGGGAAAATCTGAAGTATAAAAGACATTGCAAGAATGACAAGAAAACTGTTGTTTGGTTTTGGTTTGGTT
Organism: Marmota flaviventris; assembly: GCF_047511675.1. Taxonomy (NCBI): domain Eukaryota; kingdom Metazoa; phylum Chordata; class Mammalia; order Rodentia; family Sciuridae; genus Marmota; species Marmota flaviventris. The sequence goes on along the minus strand of NC_092503.1, from coordinate 48,263,185 downwards.
TTGCTACTGGGGAGTACACTCAGGTGCACTGTACCACTGAGCTATACCAGTTTTTTTTTTTTTTACATTTATTTTGAGACCAGGTCTCACTTAGTTGCTGAAAATAGCCTTGAACTTGTGATCATCCCGCCTCAGTCTCCCCAGTCACTGAGATTACAAGCATGAACCACCAGGCTTAGTGATAAAATTGCTTTTTAAACTGCAAGAATATTTTCAAAAAGAAAATATTTCATTCATAAAACAAGAACAGAAATATATTTTTAAAAACATTCAGAAAACACAAAAGAGCTTTGAGCAAATGTAAAACAATTTTTAAAAGTCACCAATACCTTTTGAATACTAAATAAAGAAAATTCCAATGGACAGAAAAAAGTGAAATATAAGAAAATAAAGGATTAAATTAAGAAATCCAACATACAATTAATAGGCATTCCACAAACACAAATAAGAAAAACATGACAAATTACCCAAAAAATTTTAAGAAAAATTTAGTAAATTGAGAACTATATATTCATATATATATATATATATGTTAGCAAAATGGATGGAATGGGACAACACTAAAGGACATCATCATGAAATTCCAGAGTAGTGGGGATAAATAGAAGTTTCTAAATACTCCCAGAAGAAGCATATCAGTTTTCATCAAAAGACTACTATTTCTCAATGACAACTCTGGAAGCTAGAAAATAATAGAGCAATGCCATCAAAATTCTGATTTCAAAAATTCCAACTTAAAAAGTAGTTTAGTTATGCCAGGCATGTGGCTCATGCTTGTAATCCCAGTGGCTCAGGAGGTTGAGTCAGGAGGATTGCAAGTTAAAAGCCAGCCTTAGCAAAAGTGAGGAGCTAAGCAACTCAGTGAGACTCTTTCTCTAAATAAAACACAAAATAGGGCTGGGGGTGTGACTCTGTGGTCAAGTGGCCCTGAGTTCAAACCCTGGTACGAAAAAAAAAAAAAGTAATATAGTTATCATCAAATAGAATAGAGTAGAATCAAGTATTTTAAATAATTAGTTTGAAAAAGTACTTGTGGTACAGCCTTTCTGAAGAATCTCTGAAGGAACTGCTCAAACAAAACACAAAGCAGGAGATTCAACACAAGAGAGAAGGTATTAGAATTCCCAGCACAGTAATAGAGAGGGACTCTTAGATGACATCTGTGCAGTAAGCCTAGATAAAAGCCAGTCAAGAGAAGAGCATGCAGTTAAAACTCTCTGTATGAAGGTTTCTTAGAGAAAAAGAAAGAGGAAGGAAGGAAGGGGAGAAAGAAATTATCTGATAAAACCAATGATAGTTACAGGGACCTTTATTTCCATCATAAAATTAGAGAAGAACTAAAGTGATACATATAAAACTAAAACTGAACTTTTCTTTATGTGGAAGGGAATTATCAACTCCTGGAAAAACAAAAAGTATTGTGCAAGACAGGAAATAAAATACTAGTTTAACATATTGCTCAATTGTAAAGTAAAAAAACAGTTTACATTTGAATAATAAAGTATGAAATTAACAAAAGTTGTGATATAACTATACTCATGAGCAGAGAGGAAAAGAAATGCAAGTATATGGGTAAAGGGAAGTAAGAAAGTTAAATATTTACTCTCCTCAGGAAGAAGTTTAAAAATAATAGTAATAATACAAATATAATAAAATAAGCACAATTTTAGTAAGTTAGGGGTGAATTCCAGAAGCAGACAAAGATGTTAAGATTGTTGTCCCTGCAACTTTTAAATTAAGCATAGGAAAGGAGAGGTGAAAGGACTATTTTTTTTTTTTATTGTAAGCTTTGTAGAACTATTTAACCTTTTGGGATTAATATATAAATAATGATGATATAAACACAAATTTAATTTTAAATATAAACCAGTATATCTATTCCATCAATAATTATAGGAAATTAGAAGCTATATAAAAATAAGTATTATGCCATTCTAGGAATGCAAAGATAATAAATTCTGAATCATCCACCTTTGTCCTTTAATAGCTGCTTGACCTTGGGTACACAATCTAACCACATCTATGCATCAGTTTTTGCATTAGAATAAAAGGAGGATTAAGCATGATAATGTAAACAAATTGCCTCAAGATATACAAATAATATTTTTCTAGTAAGGAGACTTACAATCATAGTAATAATTTCAATACAATTTAATTGTTGTTCCTCTAAAATGATATACCCAATGAATCAAATGAAAAGAGAATGATCTACCCAAACTCATGGGGATTCAATTGCCTCCCTCCCACCCCGAAACCAAGGCTTCTAGCAAATGTCAAGCCCTAGGGATAGCAGGCCTTCACCAGAAAAACTTTCAAGTTCCCTTCCAACTCTCTAAGCCCAGAAAAAAAATGTGGGAATGCATCTGATAGCTGTACAATCAGTCACTTTAGACAATTCATTGATTTAGAAAATTATCAATTATATTTTGATAATACATTTTCATTCTATTTTTTTTAAGTATTTAGTTTGAACTTACTTCTTTTAGGAGACACAATCTGTGCTAGACCCTCAGATAAGTTTCAAGAAAGACAAGACATGGAGACCTTGAGAACTTTACTAAGAAGTAGACTACATGTTTTAAACTCTTTGTGGAAAAAATTAGTAAGTGTGAGAGCTACCTATGAACATTTAGGGAAAAAAACCTGGTTTCTTAAATATTGAAAATCAGGAGATGAGAAGAAGGGTTGAAAGAATTATTGATGCATTGACTTTAAAAGCATAGTTTACACAGAGTGAATTTAAAATTGTAAAATAAATGGGAGGTAATGAATGCATTCTTTATGTGGAGAACTGCACTAAACTGGAAGTAATAGGATAGGAATAGAGAGGAAGGAGATATACAAGGACCCTGGCTCATAACATAAAATATATAAATGGAAAATTGGCAGCCTTATGAAGAAATGAAAACCATGATGCTGAAAGTGTTCAATAGAGACCAAAGAGCACCTTCCAAAATTTTAGAGAATTCTTGCTTTGGGAGTAGGTGAGCTCCAAAGTTCCATCCTTATTTAAATTCTTGCTTAGGGAGTAAGTGAGCTCCAAAGTTCATCCATACCATGTTATGGATCACATAGCCAAAGTTAAAAAGATAAAAATGAATTCTATTAAACATTCAACTCAACAATGACAACAAAAAAATTATATAAGTTATAATGATGCTATAAAAGAGTTAAAAGAAGAAATCAAACAAGCATTCTAGAACATACCCGAACAAACTGATGTTTCTTTTAATATGCAATTATTTCAGGATTGTACAAATGCAGCCCTATTAAAATATAATGTGAACATTGTCTTCAAACCCCAAGAAAAGATGTGTTACCTAAAAATATTAGACTGAAATATAGATGAAGATATTGAATTGTAGAAAGATAAGCCACCTACAGAATCAATACAGCATTTTACTTAGGACCTTGAGGGTGTTTGCCAGCCTTATTGACTATGGCCAGTTCCATTCTGTTAAACCTGTGACAGCTGATGAGACTGTACTCTGGGGTGGAATTACTTCCCAATTCATCACCGATGCTTATTGAGAAGTTACCAGTGAGTGAGACCTTGGAAAAGCCTTCTTGATGCTAAGCAATTTGGATGATAAAATCTAATAACTACATTATGTTTATATTTCCTGAATTTTTGTTCTTTACTGAACAATGCTTTATAACCCTTGACCTTAGAAGTGTTGTACAAGTCCAGGGGAAACTTAAATTAAAATTACTTTAGAGCCCTAAAAGTTATCATTATATTTAATCAATAAATCTGAAGGGCTAGTAAGTAAATGGAACTTCATGATACAGATCCTAATTATGATGTATGTTATGTGTCTAAGGGTAAAGTGGTTTTTGATCAACAGAAATGTTTTAGAAATATTTCAAAATGATTTAGGGGCTGGGGATATTGCTCAGTTGGTAGAGTGCTTGCCTGCATGCACAAGGTCCTGGGTTCAATCCCCAGCACCACAAAAAAAGAAAAAAAAAATGTTGCAGGAACTGGCCTTGAATTTGTAATCCTCCTGCCTCAGCCCCTGGAGTTGCTGGGATTACAAGCAAAATGATTATAGATTACAAAACTGACTGGAGAATCATAATAACAAAAGAAATGTTAGATAAAAATAATTTTTAGTCTATAGTTAGAGTAAGCAATGGTAAAATTAAAATAAACACTTCACAGTTAATAGTAGTGTACTTGGGGGTAAAACCTACATGAGATATCCAACCACAGTTGTAAGTAAGATTTGCATGATACAATTAAATTCGTGTTTGGAACTGATGGTACCTTTGAATGCTGTTAATGCAGCCCAAGTCTATGTTTCCCTCACTTTCATGGTGCTTTTTTAGCAACTTGATCATCTTCTGGCCCAAGGACGTTATGAGTAATTTATTTACAACATGACCTATTTACTCATTGTTATAGGAGAAATATGGCAGCCCTGATAGTGTTGCCAGGCAATTAGAAGCATGTTTAAGCAGAATAAAGGCTAAGATGATGGGCAACATTCCATTTGCCCCTTTGCTTACCAAAAATATCACCAAAGTTAGCTTATATTCAACAAACCACAAACATCCTTTTTTAGAAACTTTGTCCATTTTCCTAAGTGTTGCAGAGTGAATTTTATACCCATGGATACACATCCTGCCTCACATGAATAGTGTGATGAATAGAAGGCCAAATAGTTCAACAAAATTTATAAAGAAGAAGTAGTTATTCATTATAATAAAAATTTATAATGAAAAAGTAGTTCATGGCTAGGAATAGAGAGAAAAAGGAACAGTAAGAAAAAGTCACTTCCATATAGATTTCTCATTACTGTCTCTGCTCAAACTTAAAAAAGAATGAGGCCTAGAATGAAAATAAATGTTCAATTTTTTTAGTCAACTTTGCTCTCCAAAATGTTGAGACTATGTTTACCCTTCAACTGATACCTGCTATGTTCATGTGAACTGCTTCTGTGATGAGTCCCTTCTAAGCCAAGTTGACCATCTATTTCACTCACTGTTCTTTAAGATGTGGTCTCTAAGGTGACTTGCTTTTAATTATATGAATGCCAAGAGAGACATTTCAGTAATCTAAGAAGTAGTGGGTATAATTCTTTAAAATATCTTCATTTAACATTTGGGAATGTAACTCAGAGGCAGAGCACTTGCCTAGCATGTGCGAGACCCTGGGTTCAATCCCTAGTACTGAGGGGGAAAAAAAGAGAGATAGAGACTTGAAAAAGATATTTATTTAAAGAGTAAGGACTCAATTCTGTAAAAGAACAAGCCAAGAATAGTTACTAAAGAAATCAGATTCTGAAATTGCCAGATAAATAGAGAAAACAGCTCCCAGGAAGAGGCCTTAGTCAACTCCACCAGTTTATGAAGAACTAGTTCCAAGTTTTTATTTCTTCTGCATATTGATAAACATTTTGTTAAATGATTTGCTTGAAGAAATATAAATGATCTTAATCATTTTTAAGAAGTTAAATTAGAATTCAGTTAATGAGGTACTACTGTCTGTTAATATAAAAAAAAGTGTACCAAGATTATTACTGTCTTTGAAGAAAATTGTTTTCCACTCTCCTCATCTGCTTTTAAAACTGAACCAGAAATTAACTCTTAACCATCTTCTGATTCATATATGAACACACACACAGTTGTTTTAGTGGTGATTTGATGATAGTAATATCAAATTATAACTAACTAGTTCCTTTAGGATAACTATTTTTGGCTAAATTATCACTATTTTTCTAGTTAAAAAATTTATTTTTCCTAGAAGAGAGAATTACCAAAATATGCTCAAGAAAATCTTGAATCTAAATTAAATTTTTAAAAGCTATTTAAAAAACCTTCATTCTTTAAAACATGTGTTTATAACATCAAATAAGGTATGCAATTGAACTATTTTAAGAAAAAGGAATAAGGCTAAAAAAATAGATAACTGAGATACCATATTTTTTATAACATCCAGAGTTCTGTAGTTACAGACAGTTTCAACATTTTATTGGTTGAAGCTACTTTTAATACTGTTCAGTCTGTGTTCTTTTGTTATAAGCTCATTCTTCACACTGTACAGGAACAAATCATCATTGTGGGAAAACCACAGGAACCAAATCCCTAATCATTATGGTGTAAATATGCACATTAGTCTCTCAAAGATGACAAGCAGTATTTGTGTTAGGTACCCTGTGATGTAAACAAGAAGGTACCTTTGACAACCTTATGTTTCAAGGTTTACATTACAGGTAGAAAGTATGTATAATCAGGAGAAAAGTGATTCAAAAGCTCTCTCAAAGGAAAAATGCTCTTATATTGTAAAAAGGCCCTTTTTTCTAAAACTGGTGCTCATTCTTTCCACATAGTCTCTTGTTGTGTGGTTTAATCTCACTCAAAAATAAAGCCCAAAAAGTTTGATGCTCAAATACACATTTACCTTACATTAAAAAGTAATATATGGTCTTTTCACCAAGATTATAGACAACATTTATAGCATTCAAATTAATATGAAAAATAGTTCAAACGTTATTGAGGTCAAAGTCAAAAGATTCAGTTTAATGATACAAAAGAATCCATTCAAATTATATCAAAAAGAAGAGGAATGTGTTCCGTCCCATCATGTTTTGTATTTTGCACCAGTGAGTACATGACTAAATCAATTTTAATGGTTCATTTATGTATTCATGCAGTTTATGGCTCTAAATAACCCACACATCATATAAAATGAAAATGAGATAAGCTTGTTATTGCTCTTTTTGAATATGGTAGGTAATAAGGTTCACAAATATAAACCATGAAGAAAGATTTGCAAGGGAAGAGAAGTTTTAGATATGGAAGAATTTGTCCTTAGAGGCCCTGAAGGAAAGGTTTTTTGTTTTTGTTTTCTATCCATGTTTGAAAATTAAGAATTGAGAATTGGAATTTTTTTTTTTACATCCAGTAAAGAAACCATTAATCACTGCAGAAAGCTAGATGCTTGTAGAACCAGAACAACAATGTGTCTTGCAGTAAATGAGGTCAATGGAGTCTTGAACACTAAAAATAAAACAAGTTTCTTTATAAAAGCTGTAATTTATCCATAGCTAAATAGTCATGCAAGTTTTCATTGCCACCCTCACAATAGGCATGGTAAAACTGGAGACTGTCAACCAGAAAGAAGTGAGGCAGAGCTCAGAAAACAGAAAGCAGGACTGAATCATGAAGGAGATGAAAACCCAAATATTTGGCTGACCCTCATGTCAGTAGAACTTTCCACAAAATGAAACCTTTCTTTTCTGTCACTTCTACTGAAAGACTCACATTTATTTCTCGTTAAGAGTGGACGAAAGACCTAAATGATCTAACACTCATAAATTAGCAAAGACATCAATGTCTCCCAAACCTGCCTGAGCCCCTCCATCAGCTTTTCCTCCTCTAACTTAAATGCTTATTTAAATATTGCTTTGCATTTTTCTCCCTCCTTACTTGGATGTTCCCTATAGACAATCTCCACGGTATCTATGGCTTCCAGTGGTACCTACGTAGAAATAATGATCACTCCCAGATCTTCATCTTCTCAAAAGCCACTTCTGAGTTCCAGAATTCTATGTGCAAGTGTTTACAAAATATCCTTCCCTGGTAGTGCAACATGAACACATCAAACCCAAGAAATATAAAACTTAAATTTTAAATGTTCCTTTCAAACAAGCTTCTTCTGTATTTTCTATTTCAAATGGTTGTACCGCCAGCCACCAAGTCACCAATGAGCAACTCCCAATCATTCACATCCACATGGCAGACCCTCTTCTAAATACTTTCCACATATTAACATTTAATTCTCTCCACCACCCAATAAGATAGGTTCTGCTACTGTTCCCATTTGAAGGACAAGGAAACTGAATCTCAGATAGATTATACAATTCACCCCAGATCACATAACTGATAGGCAGCACAATCAGTTTTCAAGCCTGGCCTGTCTGACTCTACCTTCTTACATCGTGCCTTTGTGTTTATCAATCCCACTTGTACAATATATCTTGATTTCTTCCTCCATCCCCTCATAACCACTTCATCTTAAGCTGGTATCATTTCCCATGTGGACTATGACAGGAATTTTCTTACTGGCTTCTCTACCTCAAATCTGACTTTCTTAAGGTATTTTCTAAAATAGGCATCCAAAATCATTGCCATTCTGCATGAAAACAATAAGTACTCCCATAAATTAATATTGGTGTTTCTGACAGGTTTTTCTTTGAGTTTGAGCTTATGTTTTGGTTTTAGGAGAGTTTCTGGCAAAAAAAAAAGAAAATTTCAACTTTTTCTCTGTTGCACATTATGTTCCTAATTTACTAAAGTATTCCTGGCACTCTGCACCAGGCTCATCATATGTTTTTATTTTCTTAAGCTCTTTCTTCTACCTTAGAAAGCCTTTTCTCATTTTGGCTTGGCTAATTCCTAATTTTCCTAAGTGGTAAATTTAGGGGACCATATAAGACAAAGTCTTGCCTTACCCCATAGGATGAGTGGTTACCACTCCTCTGTGCTCCCAGATAGACCCATAGATATGTGTTAGCACTTGTTCTGCCTGACTATCACAGCAGCCAAGAGAATGGACTTTAGCACTAGGCACCATGAGTTTGACTCCCAGCCCTATCCCCTATATACGTTACTCAAAACTTAGTCACTATTATTCCTACTACACTGACTTTATCTCTTAATATCTCTATTTTTCTTGCCAGACTGTAATTCTAAATACAGAGATGTCTTCTAAACCTTGCCTTCTTCAGCTTCTAGCACAATGTCTAGTCCATAGTAGATGCTCAAATAATGTTAGGGTAAACGAAAAATAAAGCACAGAATCCTACTTTACACTCAAAATAATAAATAACATGAATTTTTACTAGAATTGATTGAACTAATTTATAAAATAGTTTAATAGATCCACGCATATAAGACAGAAGAGACTACAAAGATCGGGGGTTGGCTTCATTTTAGCAGTGCCATAGGGGAAAGCATATCAAACCTGGTTCAGCTGTCAGTAGAATATATCTAACTTAGAACACACAGCAATTCTGCACTTGATATGGAAAGAAGCAATCAGACTAAAGAAAACACTCGGAAATGACATAGAACAATTTGGTATATCCTGTTTAAAGGAACTGGTTATCTTGACTTCTGCTTTGTATTTGTGTCATACTATTGTTCTGAAATGAGGAATAAAACAACTTTCTGTTCAGGGTTATTTTTCTCCTTTGCACTTTTTTTTTTTTTTTAATAATAAGATTCTCAAATGGGTTTGGTTGTATAAGCAAATTTTGGTTGTATTAGCTTTCATCTTATTCACTTGGAAACCAGAGATCTGAAATACAAATAGATTGAAATGAATTATATGTCTTCCTATTAACATACTATTTTAACATAATTGTTTTAATTACGCTTCAGAACTAATGCATTAAATTTACCAAAAACTTTTTCTCACAAATTCTAATAATCATGTAATTTTAATAGAATAATAACTGGTTTGAATTTGATACCAATGTTCTAAATCTAACCCTGAAAAATAATACTAGCCACTTTGTCTGGGTTCCAGCTTCTAAAAGTAATAAACATGTCTAATAAAATCTAGTACTCTTTCTCTCTTTACTTTAAATACTATATTTTGATATTTCCAAGTTCTTTTGTCATGGAGGAAGACTACAGGCTGAGTCTGAAAATGCTCTATTCCCTCTTAGCATAATGTACAGGGGACTTCAGAGGCTATAACCAACCAGCACTTGGCTATTAACAGCAACAAGAAGAAAAGGACTGTCTTCAGGGTACCATTACCAAAGATGAACCCTCCTCAATCATTTCCCACATTTGTGTTGTGTGCCTCCAAAAATGATCTAAACACCCAGGAAAAAAGCTTGATCCATGAGTCCTCTCTCTGACCAGAAAGCAATTCTGTGTGTGTGTGTGTGTGTGTGTGTTTATCATACCACTCATGACACAGATGTGTGATTCAGGTTGGACTAATGAGACTCAAATCTAAAACAGTTCACAGAAGATTATGGGATAGATATCTCCTCTTTTCTCTGGGATTACTAATCTGTAGGATATAAACTTGGAGCTACTGGTAACCATTTTATCCCTTAGCCATCTGCTGAAGGAAATTTTCTTCCTGAGAATAAAGCCAAAATAAAGAAGCTGAGAGAGAAAATTGCTGTTCTGAGAGCTAGATCGTTGCCTTCTTTCAAGTAAAACAGTGATCTCTTTGGTCCTACGTACTTGGCCTGTACTGTAAATGCCAGGGTTTTCTCAGGAAAAAGCTTTGAAACTCTCTTAAATATCTGCACAATTGGAATGTCACTCTAAAGAACCTCCCTGTATAAACTATTTTGAGAAGCACTTATCAGTACCTCAATCACAAAAACAACTTCAATGGAGCCCTATAATAGGTCCATTTTAATAACCTGTTTCATGACAAATCATCTACCACATTGGCTCTGAAATACGTACTGGCACCAAGTTAGTTATGATTAAGATAATGTTTATCCCAAAAGAATGGAGATTCCAAGAGGGCCATAAATCACTATGATCAAGGTGAAAGAGGAAGGACATTTTGGGAACTGGACTGAGTTGAAGGGTTGGACCTCTTTAAAAAACACTTAAACCGTGAAAGATCACTATACACTATGCCTATCAGAAATTGTGTGCAAGTTCTTTTTTTTTAGTTGGTGCATGTTAACTACATTGAATGGTAGATTACATTGTAGCATATCTGTACATACATGAAAACATAATTTGGTCAATTTCACTCCCCAGTACCTCCCTTGCTGTTTTAGTCAGCTTTCTTTCACTGGTGTGACTAAAAGTTCTGACCAGAACAATTGTAAAAGAGGAAAAGTTTACTTAGGGGCTCATGGTTTCAGAGGTCTCAATCCATAGACCGCAGGCTCCATACCTCAGGGCTTCAGATGAGGCAGAACATCATGGCAAAAGAGTGTGGCAGAGGGAAGCAGCTCGCATGATGATCAGAAAACAGACAGATCTCCACTTACCAAATACAAATATATACCCCAAAGCCATGCCCCCAGTGTCCACCTCCTCCATCCACACCCTACCAGCCTTCATGACTGGGTTAAGCCTCCCAATCACTTCTCCTCTAAACCTTCTTGCATTGTCTCACACATGAGCTTTTGGAGGACACCTCACATCCCAATCATAACATTGCCCTTCTCATTCTTCCCCTGAGCTTCTTCCTGTATCCTAATGACCTTTCTTCTACTTTCATGGTGTCTCTTTTTACCTTGTGTTTTTTTCCCTCCAGCTTCAGCATATGAGCAAAGACATACTACTCTTTTCTCAGTCTGAGTTATTTCATTCAACACTGTGTTCTTCAGTTTCATCCATTTTCCTGCAAATAGCATAATTTTGTTCTTCTTTAGAAATAATCTACTAATAAACATCCCAGAAAAATAGATTCCGACATTACATGTGGCTTGAATTGCTCATAGTTACAAAAGAAACGGGGGGAAGAAAAAGAAGGCAAGTAGAAAGTGATTCAGCTATTGACAAATGAAATCACTTACAATGAGTTTATGAGCTTCTTTAAAAATCTAAATAACTACCACAGAAAAGAAACTGGTGCAAAATTAAATGGCATTCCTTTAGGGAGACTGTAAGTCACCTTTGCTAATACTAATACACTTGCACATGGCTAGGGTGGGGAGAGAGTAATGCCAGGAGCCCCTGCACACACAGCTCCATCAAGAAAGATGAGTGTGTTTAAAATTTTATCTGTGATGTGTTTATTATTGGCCATGAGAGCTGAAGACAGAGAAGATTTTGAGACTGCAGATAAAATATTCCGTTTGCCTTGTGATGGCATCGTGCTTCTGGCAACTGAGCACAGACAAGAAAGACATTCTGCGTGGAATGAACAGGGCATGGGCTCTGCCATTCTCCCTTCTTCCTTCTCCCCTCCTTTTCAGACTGTCTCTTTGCTTTGCTTTTCTACCAGTCCCTTCTCTCTCTTCCCCTATGCTGCCTCAAAAGCACAGAAGTATTGGTTACTTTTGCAAGATTATACAGCGGGTAAATAGGAGAGTCAGAATTCAAATCAGGCTGATTCCAGACTCTCTACCCTTCCCACTGAACACAAGCCTATGTTACAATCTTTGAGAAATTTTAGTGAAATAACATGCAGCCATGACAATCGATGATATCCTTCTCATACCAAATCTTGGGACAAAATCAGGTTATATAACAATATATACATTGCCATTTCATTATTGTGCACATGCAGAGTAAAATATTGAAGGGAAACAGACTAAATGTTTAACAATGATTTATCTCTGAGTAATTGAACTTTGAGTGACTTTTTATCGTCATCATTATATATTTTTATGCTGGTTAGATATTTTTGCTGTAAGCATTTCTCACACTTAATGATTTTATAAAGGAATATTAGACTCATTCATCCAAGAAATATTGGATGAATATGTACTCTGACTCAGATGCCATTGGTGACATAGTGGCTCCAGGATTGGCACAAAAACAAAAGAAGTCCCTGCCTTTTGGGGACCTGAGTTCTTGCAAGACTGGAAAAAGGAAAAGGGAAACAACAAATATATAAAATAAATATATAAAATCCATGTGGTAATAAATTCTGTGGAGATATTATAGAACTGCAAGTCCCATTAGTTTAAGCACACAAATTTTTTCTCTAAAAATATACTAGACTGCCAATATCTAATACCACAAGTGGAAAGTAATTCCAGTGCTTTAAATTTATTCATTCAATTATTTAACAAGTATTTTTCTGAATTTCTTAGACTTTGGGGGTTTTGAAAGTAGATAAATAAAATAATTATTGCTCTGAAGGAGATCAGAGTCTAGTGAACAGCAAATTATGTAAGTACCCAAAAGCAACATTCTTCTGCAGATGCTATGGAGATAAACAAGTAGACCACATTTAACTAAAAAATGAATTCAGGCCATTTACAGAACAACATATTGTTGCTGTCCCCACCCTCCAGTACAGCCAAAGGCTTAAAATTGTGACCCATCTGAGAGGTCACGAATGTCTGTGGTATTGCACATGAAGATACAAGAGAGAGATCATAGAGATAGATTATATATATATGCCTATTTGTCCATTTGTTTTTTACTTAAATGTCCTGTGCTTATATTTTCATAATCATAGAGTAGTAGTTTCCTAATGCTCATAGAATATAAAATTAGAAACTTAAGAAAACATTTTTAAGTAACAACAAAATCTCCCATAATTTTACCAAAGTCAATCATTGTTAATACTTCATTTTTTTCTTCTGAATAAATGGACAATGCAAATGTCTTTCATTGTAACATATAATTATAGAATTGGACTAGAATACAGATACACAAGATGATTATTATTTTTTAAAGAGAGAGAGAGAGAGAGAGAATTTTAATATTTATTTTTTAGTTTTCAGCACACACAACATCTTTGTTTGTATGTGGTGCTGAGGATCGAACCCGTGCCGCACGCATGCCAGGCGAGCGTGCTACCGCTTGAGCCACAACCCCAGCCCAAGATGATTATTTTTAAAAAAGGTATTTAAATACTTTCTCAGACTCAAATTGAGTCCAGTATATGTCAGAATTACTTTTCATCTGTCCAGTATGGTTTCAATAATTCTTTAAGCCTAAGGTAAAGGTATATTTTAATTTTTAGCCATCTTCCTTTTCTTTGTTCCCTAACCTCTCAACTCATTTTTTTCTACCTGACCCAAAGGGGATGCTCATAAACAAAATTTAAAACAAAAGTGCAACATTAACCGGTTTCCAAATGCATCTATCAAGAATGTGACACCTGTAATATTGATAAGTGCTAAGTGATGACATGATTGACAAGATGTGAACGTGCCTGGCACCGTGTCTGAAGATGACAAGAAAGTGTCAGCAGCAGCCGGCTGGGTGCTGACCAGCACAGGGGGGCTGGGCTGCCTCCAGCAATGGAGTCAGAAAACCAAGGGGAAATTGCCAGAAGCACACAAAAGGAATAGGCAGTCGAGAGCAATAGGTAATGAATGAGCACAAGACTTGCCAATCTCTTCACCACAATAGGAACAAAATGACAACTTGCCTAATGTCTTTCTAAACTTCTGTTATCTCTGTATCTCTTCTCAGTGACTCAGTTATCCTATATCTGCTCCATTTTTCTTTAAATTCTCCTTATTAAGCTTCAGACAAATCCCACCCTCTTTGCAAAGGTAAAGATGAAAGCAGACAGAAATGAATGAGTTCACAAGACAGAGTAGAAAAGATATAGGAGAAAACTGGAAATAATTGACAAAAGACACTAAAGGAAGCCTATTGTCCCCTCTTCTGCTTCTAGATGAAGGGAAGTATATAGAAAAACCATTATCCCACTTTGGGAAACGCAAATTATCAGTTTCCTGAGTACAGGATTGCCAAGTCCTGATTGTACCTCCTGAAATGACCCAACAGACCCCATATTGTCTCTCATGAATAAGTTTCCATCCCAACAACAAAGACAAGAAAAATGATGTCTCTCTGTCAACTTAAAGTTCTTTAACAAGAACTGAATACACTAGAAAAGACAGTTTTTATTATGCTAACTACAATAGTATAGAAGGCAATTCTGCTCAGGACAGGGCTAGGGAAAAAAAAAAAAACTAGTTCTGCTGCAAGGAGCTGGTGAATTTGAGGCGATTTGTGTTTTGTCCTGCACAATGATGAGTGATAGAGGCACTCAGAATGAATAGAAATTCTCCCCACACTCTTGGGCAGAAATAAATGTGATCAATTGCTGAACTTGCTCCTTAATATTTGGGTCTTAGGGCTTTACACCTAAAACTATTTTAAAAGACTCATTATTGAAATTTCTGGTAGAAAACAATAATTTCTTATTATAAAGCCAAACTGCTTAACCCTTCGCTCTTTTTCTCACTAAAATAATTATTTTTATTTTGCAATTTTTAATAACTTGAGCTTTCCTGGGAACACAACAATTCAGGTTTATTTGAAGATTATTTGAATCTATTGATTGCTAATCATTTTCAATGATTCAGAGATTCATTTTAATCTGTATATCTCATGTGTTCTAGTCAACTTTTTCATCACTGTGACAAACAAAAAAACCTTCCAAGAACAATTTTAGAGAAGTAAAAGTTTATGCGGTGCTCAGAGTTTCAGAGGTCTCAGTCCATAGATGGCCCATTCCACTGCTCTAGGACCAAGGTGAAGAAGAATATCAAGGCAAGAGGGTGTGGAGGAGAAAAGCAGCTCAGGTCATGGCAAACGGGAAGCAGAGAGAGAGAGAGAGCACCACTCACCAGGGACAGAATATATTTACCAAAGACACACCCCCAGTGACCTACCTCTTCCAGCCAGACACTACCTGCCTACAGTTACCAATTAGTTAGTTCATTCAAGTGAATTAATGTATTGATTAGGTTGAGGCTCTCATAACCCAATCATTTTACCTCTAAACTTTCTTACATTGCTTCACACGTGAGCTTCTGAGGGGCACTTCATACCTAAACCATAAAACCAAACTTAGTAAAAGGATTGAAAACATCCAATATTTTAAGATCTTGTAAAATGAAAGAAGTATTACTTTTAAAATACTATTAAAAAGGGCACAGATTGGGGACGTGAAATAGGTTGTGTACTTACAGCACTGTTGAAAGGTAGCGGAAAGGGCCATTCCACTCTCCCTCCTTGTTTCATCATATGCTGTGTGTGTGTGTGTGTGTGTGTGTGTGTGTGTGGTGCATGTGTGCTAATTCTTTCTTCTGGCTTAAGCATTTGTCCTCCTTTTGGTCCTCTTTAACTTTCAAAATAATTTCAGTCTCATATGTTTATTATTTACTCCTTGTCAGATCCCTTTTATGGGACACTTCCTGCCAAGATAGTGCAGAAGTCAAAGATACCCAACGGAAATCAAAAGTAAAGAATGTTTTCAGCTGTTCCTCCTTATCCACAGATTCATCTAAGCCTAGATAGAAAATACTCTGGAAAAGCACTGTGGATGCACTGAGCACATATAGATATTTTTGTCCTTATCATTACTTTCTAAGAAATACATCTATGTACATAGTATTTACATTATTATAAGTAATCTAGAAATGATTTAAAGTACACAGGAGTATGTGCCTCAGTTACATGCAAATACTATACCATTTCACATAAAGACTTGAGCATCTGTTGATTTGGGTATTAGATGGAAGTCTTGGAACCAATCCCCCATGGATACTGAGGGAGATCTATAGACTCTCTTGCACAGCTCTGCACCTGTGAGCAACTTTCAGAATTCCAACTGATGTTACTAAATCTTACCATACGATAAACACCACAATTTTAATTTAGATATAGTTTTCTGTGCTAGGATTTGTTTACAGTAGCACCATTATTATTTTACTTGACTAATTTCTTAAGACATTAATTTATCAAAATAGAATAATTGCTCTTTATAATATGTGATTTTTAAGTAAATTGGTAAAGTTTTAATCACATTTAGGTTCTCTCTTTACAATTAGGGGATAAACTACTTTCTAGACGGATACATATACAATTTTCTAAGAGTGGATCAATGGAAAAATATAATTCAAAACCAGATTCTTGCTATAAAGTTAGCTTTTTAAGGGCATATCTGATTTGTATGCTGCCAAATATATAATTGAAAAGAAGGAAAACACATAGAGACACAACAGTGAAAAGGTGAAATACTTTTTTTTTAATGAAGGTAAAAGGAAAATTCAAAACTTCCATGGGCTATCTCTGTGTGTTTTGTAGATAAAGAGGTTAAAAAGTATCTGTTGTTTCCACATGATGACAAAATGCTCATCTTTGCTGTCCTGCTGACTCTGATCTCAGCGGTCCTCTTATTCCACCAAAAGAATAGTTCTCTGCTGCCATTAGCACCTAATTGGCCCAGCAGCTAACCCAGAAGAGACCTTTTCTTCCGTGGTGACCGCCCCCCACAGTGATTTGCACCCACTGACACCAGAGCAGCTAATTCACCTTCACGACCTGTCAACTTCCACTCAGGTCACTTTAACTCTGCCTCCTTTGTGACATGGATCTGCCTTTAAAACGGTGATAATCCAGCTACCATTTCTCCTGGGATTCAGTTGTGATTATATAATCTGTCACAGACCCGAAGGAGTTATAAATACAGGCGGACACTGAGATTTCACCAGGGATAAGGCACTGGAAGGCCTCGTGTCAAACAACTTACTTGCTTCCCCTTAGAAGCAATTCTCTATTTTTATTCATGTACAAAAGCATACAATGAGGGCAGCACTGTTATCAAAGGAGAGTGAGGGAGCTCTAGCCATTAGCCAAGCATAATTTCCCAAGTTATCCTCTGATGTTAGGCACTGAAATCAAAAGCACACACTTTGGAGTGAATGGTAATTGGAGCACTAAGTGATTTGAACAGTGATAATTGGTGTGTCATTGCCCAATATAAGCAAAACGGAATACATAAATAGGAATAATTCTGTCCTACTCTATACAAATTTCACATACATTAAGCAATGAAGCTACAATTACCCACAGTACTGGAGCCCCTGGCACTTCAATTACATATGTTCCCTTCAATACATCTCCAATTTGAACTCTGAGCTCACAGTTAACTTTCTTTGCAATTTTCTAAACGTATGTCCTTTATGCCAGCACTTCTGTACATATAATTTGGTAAGAAAATAGTAATCTTGGCTTAAAGCCAGTCACCATCTTATGCTGGCCTGAAACCAACCAAGCTGAAATCTGATTCTCACCTTGTCTTACACAGGAATGACTGACACAAAGTATATTCATCTGCACCCACCTGCCCACCCACCTGCACACCCATGGAGTGGCACACCACCCCTGCAGGCATCAATCGACACATACAGATAGGGTGCTGACTGAACCATGCCTCCCACAGACACATATTTTTCTAGACTGATATATGCATGTATTAACACAGATAGTCACATATTGATACACATAAGGGTAGTCCTTTCACCCACATCTGCCTTTATGCAATAGGATAAGCAGAGCCTGTCTCTAAATCACTCCCAGAGGTCACTGTTTCCACAAAATATCCAAAGCCAAAGTAAGATCCCAGATACAAGATTCCTAGAACCAAATACACTACAGAACACCATGTAGTACCCACTCATCTCTTACAGTTTCTCAGTGTGCATGAGCCAGCCCATCACTAAAAGAATGCATGTAAAGTGGCATCGCCTAATATTTGCCACATTTATTTATTATTTTTTCCTACCCTTTTTATTACTGAAGCACTTTCAATATGTGGAAAAGGCTAAGTCACCGGTTTTATAGCCATTATATACAGCCTAGGATAAGTAAGCAAGGCAAAAGCAAAGGAAAAGAAAGAGATATACTTCTGGCTATTCTTAGTATGTGAAGTATGGATGGGATAGCTCAAGAAAGCAAAATATCTATCATAAAAAATGGTATTAAATCCATTCAAAGCCCATATTTTAGTCAAGCAATTTTAAAACTATTCATTTTTAAAATCTGATTCCTATAACCAGAAGCTCTGTGTCAAAAAGTAGTTTGTTTCCAAAAAGATTTATTCAAGTACGTTGTAAAGAACCTAAATCTCAAGGTATATGAATGCCAGAGACAGTTAAAGAAAAAAAGAAAGAAAACATTTCTCTCTTCCCAAAAGATAAAAAAGAAGGAAGGAAGAAAAATTTACAGCAAAACTTCTGAGACATAAGATGGAGTTCTCCTGAGATGATCAATTTTGTTTCTAGTTTTGTAGGGGAATAAAACATTTAATTTAATAAGAGTTTTCAGAAAAAGAGGAACCACATTTTTCTCACTCATTCACATGTCTGCCTAGGAGTAGCCAAAGGGGTATAAGTGTGCAACCACACTGCAAAGTGGAACCAAGGCCCTTCACAAATCTGGGCCACACATATGTACATCCCCAAATTTTAATAAATAAGCAACTGAGAGAGAAAAGCCCAAAATATCTCTTTTGAGAACCATACATGGATGGAGGAGAGAAACAGAGATCTTCACATAAAGAGTAATAAAGAAAGGCACCCAAATATAATCAGTCAGTTCTCATGAAACTATTTTAAGGTGCATGTTATATTTAGAGTTTGGCAATACATTCATTTTGATACATTTTAATAATTTCTACTTTTTATTTACAAAAACTGCACATGAAACTGAACAACCAGAAAATCTGATTAAAGCATGTCCCTTATCAGACCTCCTGGAGCACTAGATAGCACCTGTAGTCCCACACCCTTATCAGAGTTTCAGTTCTCATAAATTTGGCAAATGTGCACACAAGTACTAAGAAAAAAATACCACAAGGAGGAAAAGCTGACCATGGTACCCATTGAGGCATTTCTCCATCTTCTGTCGACAAGGTCTTGATCACAATTCTTTTGCACAGACCACTGACCCATGGGCTGTCCACCAAGAACACTCTGAGTGACGAGGTTAAGTTTCTATGCAGTCATGCTTCACGTCTCCACTGTAACACTGAATCTTTAAAGCAACACAATCTGTGGCCTTTTCCCCTAGGTTACCAGTGTATTCTTCCACACTTTGTTTCTTTGGTTTCAATGAGGACTCTATATTTGACGAATCCCTGGGGCATAATGAACTCATAAATAACATTATTAGTGTCAAAGAGCAGATCCACGTGATTTGTGGTCTAAACTGAGACACCTTTGAGGGTGAAAGAGGAACTAATGAGATTCTTGAGCAATGACTGTAAACTGGGATTGTCCTGGACAAATGGGGATAAATTATTGCCCTAAGGAGAGTGGACAGGATCCCAGATCCTAATCTAGTCTGATACATGTAAAATCACATATGGAATTTCAGATCAAAGATGCTAATTAGCATTTCCGCTCTGGATAGTTTTGGCATTCTCCTCACTATTTCTTGGCTCTTTGTCAATTCTTGTCCCATCTGGTCCTGATCTTACACTTAGACACTATATTTCATCTGAGTAAATCTTCCAATATTTTGCTGAGTTTTAGTTAAACTATCCACATAGTCAATTTAAAGTTCAAAAGGAGCATGATAAAAAAAATTCTAGTAACCACCATGTTTTCAAAAGGTGTCAGAAGGTCAAACAACAGCTCTTTTTTCTCTGCTCATGCTTTTAAAAAGGGGAAGCCACGATGTTCCAATGTTCCGTTTTTAGATCTATTCTGATTTTAGTTCTAAAAATAAAAAAATAAAAGGCACCATGTTGAGAACACACAAAGAATGAAAGAAAAAATCAGGAGACTTACACCAAAGAAACCAAGCCTAAGGCTATGATCATCACAGGCTCTATGTGAGCCCCAGCAGGGTTGGCCACAAACCCAAGGGACACTGAAGAAGCATGGGTACAATAGCACTGTGAGCTAATGATTTTATTTATTGGCTTCTGCTCAGGGGTCAGGTACTTGGGTTCAAGGTTGTGGACTTCAGATAATTTATTTTCAAAGTTCAGTTCTAAGTATAGGACAATTGCCTTCACTGTGTGATTTAATTCCTTCCGAAAATCTTCCCTGCAGAAAAGTACATCCCACTAACTTTGTCATGGATCCTGGCAACCTGGCTTTATGTCCCCTGCCATCTCTATAACAGTTGTTATTACTTGTCTGGTCACAGATCTCTTTTGAGAGTCTGGCAAAAGCAAAGATTCCCCACAACCCAACCTCACCACCAAAAGAAAAATATTGCATAAGTGAAATTCATTAAATTTTGTGCATAATCTCAGGAGTTTGGGGAACTTTTCCCACCCTCATCAAACCCACCCATAATCAAGTTTGGCCCTTGGAGGGCTTTAGAAAAAAATTTTTTTTCATTTAATGGGCTTAAGAATTTTACCAACTTCAGGGCCATATGTTCACAGGCTAATAAATAATACATGTTACATCATTACAAGATATTTTCATCTGACAACTAGTAGGATCTTCAAGAATAAAGGTACATGACTAAAAAATATGAGCAGCAATAAGACTAGTGTTATGGTTTGGATGTGAGGTATCCCCAAAAAGCTCACATGTGAGACAATGCAAGAAAGTTTAGAGGAGAAATGAGTTAATTAACTGAAGTGGTAGGATGTGGCTGGAGGGGGTGGGATTTGGGGCATGGCTTTGGGTATATATTTTTATCTGGAGAGTGGAGTTTTTCTCTCTGCTTCCTGGTCACCATGATGTGAGCTGCTTCCTTCCATCTGCCACACTCTCCTGCTATGATATTTATCCTCACCTCAAGCCCTGTGGAAGGGAGCTGGCCTTCTATGGACTAAGAACTCTGAAACTGTGAGTCCTCAAATAAACTTTCCTCCTCTATAATTGTGCTGGTTGGGTCCTTGGGTCCTACCATCGAAAAAGTTAAAACAACTAACACGTTTATATTTATCAATAATTTAGATCTAACTTTTCTTCATTTAACCAACTAATAATTATTAGGTATCAATCATGTTTCAGACAAGGTGTTAAGACCTGGGAATAAAATCAAGAATAAGTTAAAGAGTGTAATTCTAATTCTATCATGGCAGCTGATGTTTTCAATGCAAAGGTGAGAATTTGGGGGGAAGAATTGGACAAAAAATTAAAAACCACCATTAAGAACTTGTTGTATGCTAGGTTTTGTGCTCCACCTATCTTTTTAGCCAAATGTAATAAATATTTTTTTTGCATAGAAATTGTTTACAAATAAAGACCCTCTCTTTTTTATATCACAGCAGAATGCATTATAATTCTTATTACCCATATAGAGCACAATTTTTCATAGTCTGGTTATATACAAAGCATATTCATACCAATTCATGTCTTCATACATGTACTTTGGATAATAATGTCCCTCACATTCTACCATCATTTTTAACCCCATGCCCCCTCCCTTCCCTCCCCACCCCTCTGCCCTATCTAGAGTTCATCTATTCCTCCCACACTCCCTCTCCCTACCCCACTGTGAATCAGCCTCCTTTATCAGAGAAAACATTTGGCATTTGTTTTTTTTTGGAATTGGCTAACTTCACTTAGCATTATCTTCTCTAACTCCACCCATTTGCCTGCAAATGCCATGATTTTGTTCTCTTTTATTGCTGAGTTAACACCGGGATCCTGAGTAATTTGCCATAGTCACTCAGTGAAGTTACAGAAGAAAGAAATGAGGCCAGTGCTGTGTGACATAAAGACTCTGATTCTAAATGTTGCATACCTGGATTTGCTTTTTGAAAACTAACTTTAGAAACCATGTGGCATATTAATAGAAGAGGGAGACCTAGGGCAAAGGGACTCAATAGAGTCAGTTGTCTGAGATGTTAATGGCTTGAACTAAATCTTGATAGAGCTGAACAAGAAAGAGTATATTTGAAAGACTGAACATAGTCACTAATTCATCAAAAGAAGTTAAGAGTAAACAAAAATTAAGAGCCATCCCTAGGTTTCTGACTGAAGTGGCTTGGAGAAGGAAGATGTCTGAAATAGAATATAAGATAAAGAAGCAGCTTGAAGGAAGAAAATAAAATGTGACAACATCCAGTTCAGATACTTGAGTTGACAATGCATTTAACAAACCTAGCAGACCATTGATATATGGGTCTAGAGTTACAGAAAGGCTTTTGAATTAATATAGCATTCTGCAAAGGGTAGCAAACTGACCCTGGGTATTCTCCAATACCTTTTGGGAAAACTTATGAGACCAAATTATTTAAGTAATGATCACTAAGATATACTTATATCTACTTTTTCACTGTGTTTGTACTTGTATTGATGATCCAAAAACGCTGGTGTATAATTCTACCAGCACCTTAGATGCAGACAGGGAGAGGTATCCATCACTAGGAGACTGGCAGCTTTCAAACACTTTTTAAAGACTTTTCTGATAACATCTGTGGTGATTTTAATAAGTGTGGTTCATTTTCTTGTTTTGATAGTAAATGATGAAATGTTAACCTTTGGAAAATGTATATAACCTGGGGAATAAGTATTTTCCAAAAGACCAGTTCATAATGTTATATCATGCCTGGGTAACAGATCCATTGAAAATGAAAGTTAGATCAATGAATTTTAATGTTATTTGCTATGATTTTAAATTCTATCTTGCAAATACTATTTTTAAAACCACCACTTGGCTGGGCATGGTGTCATACCACTATAATTCCAGCAGCTTGGGAGGCTGAGGCAGGGGGATCACGAGTTCAAAGCCAGCCTCAGAAAAAAGCAAGGCTAAGCAACTAAGCAACTCAGTGAAACCCTGTCTCTAAATAAAATACAAAATAGGGCTTCAGAGTGGCTTAGTGGCCAAATACCCCTTAGTTCAATGTCTGCTACTCCAAAAGTAATGAAAATAAATTTTAAAAAATAAAACCACCACTTGTTAAAACTTATAGTTTCAATGAAAATATCCATGATTGTATGAAATACTAATAAATACATCTCCCTTTTCCAACCATACAACTGAGACTGAACAGTCTTCATATACTTTAACCAGCTACAGACCATTATTCCTGAGGAACATACATGCAAAAATTCTTAATAAACTATTAGCAATCCATATTCAAAATACATTAAGAATAATGTACACTGTGACTAAGTTGATTTCATCCCAGTGGTGCAATTTTGTTCAACATATGCAAATCAGTAAATACTATTCATCACATAAATAGAATTAAAGACAAAAATAACATGATAATTTCAATAGATGAAAAAATTGACAAAATCTAGCATCCATTCATGTTAAAAACACTGAAGAAAGTAGGGGTAGGAACTTACCTCCACATCTTAAAGGCTACAATGAAACCAAAGCTAATATACTGAATGTGAAATACTGAAAGCAGGAATAAGACAAGGATGTCCATTCTCACCACTCCTATTCAATATAGCACTTGAAATTCTAGCTAGAGAAGTTAGGCAAGAGAATAGAATTAAAGTGATACACATAGGGAAAAAAAGAAGTCAAATTATCTCTTTTTTGCAAATAACATAACCCTATACTTAGAAGACCAAAGAGCCTCCACCAGAAGACTTCTAGAGACAATAAATTCAACAAAGTAGCAGAACTAAAGATCAACATATATACTGGTTTTCTATACACCAATAATGAATTTTCTGAAAAAGAAGTGCTAATCATTGGGGAAATTATTTCATTCACAATAGCCTCAAAATAAAATAAAAGATATGAAAATATATCTATCCAAGGAGCTGAAGGACCTCTATAATGTTAATTATAGAATATTAAAGAAAT
Organism: Marmota flaviventris; assembly: GCF_047511675.1. NCBI lineage: Eukaryota > Metazoa > Chordata > Mammalia > Rodentia > Sciuridae > Marmota > Marmota flaviventris. Next base: position 48,239,014 of record NC_092503.1, on the reverse strand, counting down.
ACATTGAAGAAGACCTTAAAAATGGAAAAAATAATATTATCAAAATGGCCACATTAAAAAAAGGAAGTTACAGATTCACTGCAATCTCCATCAAAATACCAGTAACATTCTTCACAGAACTTCATTTGGAACAATAAGAGACCCAGAAAAGCCAAAATAATACTGAGCAATAAGAGCAAAGCTGGAGACATCACAAAACCCAATCTTAAATTTTACTGCAGAGCTACAGTAACAAAAACTGCATGGTATTGACATAGTAGAAGACATGAAGACCAAAGGAATAGAACAGAAGACACAGAGACAAAACTACAGGGATACATACATCTGATCTTTGACATAGGTGCCAAAAACATACATTAGAGAAAATACAGCCTTCTTAGGAAATAGTTCTGGGAATAATGGATATCCATATGTATAAGCATGAAATCAGATTCCTATCTCTCACCCTGTAGAAAAGTCAAATCAAAGAAAATAAAAGACCTGGGGTTTATACTAGAAGCACCGGAACTGCTAGAAGAAAACATAAAATCAACACTTTGAAATTTTGGTATAGGCATCAACTTCCATAATAAGAATCCTAAAGCTCAAGAAATAAAGCTAAGAAACAATAAGTGTTATGCCATCAAGTTAAAACTTCTTCACAGCAAAGAAAACAATTAAGAATATGTAGAAAGAGCCTACAAAATAAGAGAAAATCTTTTCCCATTTCTCATCTGATAGGGGATTAATATATAAAATATATAAAGAACTAAAAAAAAAACCCAGAAAAACAATAACCCAATCAATATATGGTCAAATGAATTAAACAGACACTTAAAGAGGAAATACAGGAGCTGGGCACCATGTCTCATACCTGTATATCTCAGCTAATCAGGACGTTGAAGGAGAATTGTAAGTTCAAGACCAGCCTGCAAAAATTAGCAAGATCCTATTTCTAAATAAAAAAGGACTGGGGATGTAGCTCAGTGATAGAGTGCCTCTTGGTTCAATCCTTAGTAACAGAAAAATCTAAAAAAAAAAAATGAAAAAGAGGAAAAAATGCAAATGATCAAAAAATAGATGAAAAAAATGTTCGGCATTTTTCACAATAATGTAAATGCAAATAAAAACTACACAGAGATTTCACCTCAATCCAGTTAGAATGGCAGCTGCTAAGAATACAAAAACATAAATGCTGGCCAGGATATAGGCAGGGAATGGGGCAAGGAGAGTACACTTTACATTATAGATAGTACAACCACTTTGGAAATCAGTATAGATATCTTGGAAATTTCTAAAAGACTAGGTATGAAACCTAACCTATGACTCATCTATCCCACTCCCTGATATTTATACAAAAAAACTGAAATCATCACTATAGTGATACAAGCATATCAATTTTTATAGCAGCACAATTCATGATAGCCAAATTATGAAACCAATCCAGTGCCCATCAACAGATGAATGGATAAACACACACACACACACACACACACACACACACACACAGAAATTTTACTCAGCCATAAATAAGGATGGAGCTCAGTGGTAGAGTGCCTGCCTCACATGTGTGAGGCACTGAGTTCGATCCTCAGCGCCACATAAAAATAAATAAATAAAAGATATTGTGTCCATCTACAACTAAAAAAAAAAATATTAAAAAAAAGAAAAAGGAAGCTATGTCATTTGCTGGTAAATGGATGGAACCAAATAACATCATGCTAAGTGAATTTAGAAATTCACTGAAAAAGTCCAGGATCAAACAATTTTTCTCATATGTGGAAGCTAGAGAGAGAGAAAAAGAAATAAAAAAGAGTTGTCATGAAATAGAAGAGAGACCAGTATAGTAAAGGATGGAGATTGAGAGAGAAGGAGAAGGGAAGGGCATGGGAAACACTGGGGGACAAAAATCAACCAAATTATACTATGTCCATGAGTTCCACTTTTATATATAATTATAATGCACTAATTTAATAAAATAGATAATAATAAATGGTACATTCGAGCCAGGGAATGAAGGGAAAGATGAGGAAAAGCAAAGGGGAAGAGCTGAAGAATGAGATTGATCAAATTGTTATGTGCAGCTATGAATACAGCATAATGAATTTAAAAAATTAATGAAAAACAATGCCATTCTTCTCAAAACATTTTTGTTTTGGAAAATAGTTTTTTTTCCATTAAAATATTACTTACATTAATAAACAATTTTAATACTTATAACATGTTAATAAATGCTTGATTTTAATGTTATTTTAAATAAATTCATAAATATTCTAGAACCTTCTCAACTTTCATATTTAATGCAATAAATATCAAGTATATATGATAATATAAATCAAAGCTCAAAAGGCCTCCAATTAATTTTAAGGATTTAAAGAATTACTAAGAGTAAAATGATAACCACTGAGCTAGTGTGTGTATATATATATATATATATATATATATATATATATATATATATATATATTACATATTTTAACTATACTACATATAGTTAAAATATGTAGTATATAGATAGTGAAGTTATAGCCAAGACAAAACATTATTTTAAGTAATATTCAAGAAGAAATCAATAAAAACTATTGATAATCTCTGGTTACAAACAGTTAAGAAGATTTAAGAGAATTAAAAAAAAAAGTTTCATCCAGAGCCAGGGTTAGATCTGAAAGCTAAAAACAACTGAAAGGATAATTGAGAGACATCAGTTTTATTATTTTCTCTAATGTCAAACTTGGTATTTAATAGGTATTTCTGCCTGGTCAAAGCAAGAACAAGCAAAGGCATGCACCTGTACCGTTTGATCCAACAGCCACATTGCAAGCCAAGTCAACACTTCGAAGAATTTCTTTAATAAAATGTACAACAGTAAATCAGCAAAACGGTGGTATTTGGTTGCTGTGATAACTCAAAACTAAGGAAGTATTAATGGAGATGGAACATTGGGAAATCTAATTGATTAAGAATTTGAAAATTCTTCATAAGCAGTTATAAGAGAATCCTGATAATTTTTAATAAGTCTTTCAATATTAAGGACATTACTGATTTTATTAAAAACCTAATGAAAGGAAGCAGACTAAAATATTTTAAGGGGCTAAGCTAGAGATTATAAAACTACTACTTTGACACTGAAACATTATAAAGGTTAATAGCCTTCTAAGATCAAAAAAGGAAAAAGAAACTTGAGACTTAATGTGAAGGTTTGAAGAGCATATGGTATTGCTTGTGTGTTGTCTGGGGTCCTGTTAGCGTTGATCTGATTTTGTTCCATGACTCATCTGGATTAGAATTTTTACAGTCAAATCTAATAATCAGAGATAATTGAAAGCAAAAAGCAGTAATGCTTAGAGAAGCATTTTATTCAACGTATCTTTATGATAAAAACAATATTAATCTGACAGGCCAAAAGCAATATATAGACCTTTGATTCCTTGAATACTGAAGAAAATAATATTTCTACTGAAGTCAGTTACCACGGGGTTATCGTTAAGTTTATTTGGGGTTCTGTGTGTTTGTGAGTTTGTTCATTAAATTTAAAAATATACATAAAACCTCTATTATTTTTCCCTCTTGGACACTTAGAACCTTAGGAACCCCAAAGCACCACTGCTCCCTCCTTGCCTGCTAGAAGGTCCTCATGATCCATTTCAGAGACCCAGGGCTGCCAAGCAAGAAACCTCTGAGGCAGCAGGTCATCCCACCATAACAGCTCAATGGCACCCTCTAGTGGGTAGTCTCCACGCTATAATTTTGAGGAAGGGAAAAAAAAGCACAATGTCAGTTTCCAATTCATCCTCAAGTATAATATACCACATTTTAAGATTTTGCATATTTCATAAGAAAAGTTGCTTTATAGTTGATTATGTTCTCAATGAAGAATTGAATTTTAAAAAACAAGAATTGAATAACAAAGTTGAACTTAATAATAAAACCAAACTGACCTCAAAATGGCAAAAGCCTGCTTTTCATCGACTGTAAGAGCCCACTCAGAGCCCCCAGAGATAACTTTGGCAATACACTTTGACCATGATGACCAAAAGTAACTTTCCTGCAGAGACAAATTCAACGTAAAAGCAAGGAAAATTCTGTGATATAAGCACAATTAAACTTAAAAAAGGCCACCTGAGAAAAAGAAGAAGGAAAGGTATCTTTTTATGTCAATACATCTGTGCTAGAGAAAAATTCCCAGGTGAGCTTTCTTTGGTTAAGAGATTAGAGAACATACAGAGAAGCTGGGGGGGAAAAATGTCGGTAAATCATTCTATCTTGGATAGAAGGTTAAAGGGGCATTTGTGAACATGAATTTACACAATTTTGGAGCATGATCAAAAGTAGGTGCAATATTATACCATCATTGTGAAAAATCACTTGCACTCAATTATCTGTATTTGGGTCCATTTCAGAAGTCAATATTAAGAGTTAGTAAAGCATCCTGGAGTTCAGATCACACCCAGAGAAGTGGAATTTCCTGTGTAGGATGCCACAGGGCCAGCTACAGTGGAATCTCTCAGCAATAGAAAAGCATTATCAGCAATCTCTTCCTGAGTCCAAACTGAAGATTAATATCAGAACTGACTATAAGCTTGTTCATTCTCATTGTCTGTTGATTATTTCTACTTCATATTGACGGAAGATGCAGGCATTCAAAAGAAATCTTCTCATAAAATAGTCAAGTAAAAATATAGATATTTGAATCACTTAAACCTTATCTGACTCTTAAGTCAAGCTTCTGGTTTCCAAAGAAAAACAGATAAAAATAATAACTTTCTGCATCTCTTTCATTGTATTTGATTTTAACCGGAATGTGTCTTCTAATGCATTTTATGTTCTGGATTACTGGACAGTGACATCTCAAATACATTTAATCATGAGAGGCAACTGGTTACTTCTTGAGTCAGAAAACTTGTATTAGAGTCTTGGATCCTGACTGCAAACAACAAGCTTTGAGGTCTTGACAGAGTCACTGAACATCCCTGATGCATGATTGAAAAAAATGGGAGACATAGTCCGTGACCTTTATATCTTGAGGGATTTACTAAAAGATTTACGAGATCACATATGCAAAAGTAACCAGTATAGAGTGTCCAATTAGTGTTCTATTTTCTAAATGATTGCTGTTTCTCCTTTTTAATTTTTTATTCAACAAACAAATATTAGCATGAAAGATCATTTTTCCCAATGAAAAGTGGCAAAATGAGAATAAGACTGTTTAGTGCAGATGCTCAGAACATTCAATCGAGAATGGCCTCTTTGCTCATGTTTTCCATTGTCCCTTTGCCCAACAACTCCAAGTCCCTGCTTTCCCAGTCATACAATGCTTCATAGCAGTGGCACGTCTCCTATATATTATTGTATGGATGTTATCTGATGTGCAACATTCCATGTAAATTGTTAAAATACTTTTATCTCAAATCAGGAAAGCTTCCTATGCCGTTTCAAATTTTAAAATACATACATACATATGTACACACACACACACATACACACACACACACACATATATATATATATATATATATATATATATATATATATATATATTCCAGATGGACTCGAAAGTATAAAGTTAAACATATCTTTATAGTTGGAAATGGTTTGCCTTCACAAAGGTGTTAAAATATATGTACATTGCTTGTCTGCTGTCTATTAGGAGTCTATCAATATCTATAGTCCCTGGAAACAGGAAATACTGAAGAGAAAGATGTGCCTTTGCTATGCTTGATCTTTTATATCTGTATTCATCTCCCAAGGCTGCCAGAACAACAACAAAAAAGAAAAAAAACTGTCATGAACTAGATAACATAAAACAATAGAAATTTTTCCTTCAAAATTCTGAGGCTAGAATCTGAAGTCAATATGATCCTACTAGAGGCTCCAAAGGAGAAACTGCTACATGCTTCATTCCTACCTTCTGGTGGCTCCAGCAATCCTTAATGTCCCTTGGCTTGGATACACATCCTTCTAACCTCTGCCTATCTTTGTGTGTTCTTCTCCCTTTGATTATCTCTGAGTGTGTACCCAAATTTCCCTTTCCTTATGAAAACACCAGTTATTAAATCAGAGCCCACCCTAATCCAGTGTGACCACATCTTAACTTGATTCCAAGCACAAAAGCCCTATTTCCAAATAAAACCATGAGCAGCTACCATGGCTGAGGACCCGAACATATGCCATACCTGACTCCCAAATACTAAGTAGAGACCCCTATATTCAAATTCTTTCATTAAAGTCAATGGTCTCCTTGGGTCAAAATGAAGCTTTTTTTTTTCATAAGTTAATTATAAACAAAGATAGCAGCTCATTATAAAAGGAAAATCAATTTTTAAAAAGGCATTGTAACTTGAGCTAAATACTTTAGGATGATATTTAATAAAACTAGCAATTTTTGTAGTTAATAAACTAGCAGCAGCCACATTTTGTGCAGACATAAGGAAGAATGGAAAACTCCTGTTCCCTTAATAGGTTGACAGTAGATATGTAAGTTTCACACAATGACCCCTGCTTTTGAGGGGCAACTTTGTACAATGGAGAGAAAATTTTAAAAATGAAACTTATAGTTAGTAACCAAATTTCTAATTTTAAATATGTTTCCATTTCCTCCTTAGCAAAAATATTGCAATAGCTGTAGTAAGTAATAAGATTGATAAATTCTATATTAAACTTCTTTCATTTTTCCCTTGAGCAGGTTGCTAACATGTAGCAGGGAAAATGTCAAAAATTTGAACAACTCAAGCCATAGATAATCAAGCACAATAAAAATCCAAGCAGAACTGAGTAATGGAAAGACACTAGGCTTCCTCTCAGACTTGAGTTCCAATCCCTGCTCATCTTTTCATTAACTATATGATCTTGAGCACAGTATTTAATTCATTTTAATCCCTACATCACAACATTGCATAAAAAGATTAAAGAGCAAGTAAATGCAAAGCAATGGTCCAAATTAGGTGACTAGTACCTTCCACTGATGTCCAAGTGTTAGTCATTCCAAGCCTGTGTATACTTGCCTCAATTAATAAAAATCCAAGAGTCTCTCAGTGCAGTACTTTTTATAAAATTTCCTATAAAGTTTTTAAAAGAATATACAATGCAGTTTTGCTTCCAAAAGCAGCTTGTTTTATCTAATCAGCATAGTTGAAGAAACGTACTTTCTGCAAAAAAAAGAAAGAAAGAAAGAAAAAGCTTTACGTTAATTTTGTGTAAAAATTGGGTAGCAGAGTGATAATGCATGTCCATAATGAGAAAAAATGGGAATCACAGAATTAATCCATGAATTCCATAAAGCAGAATGAACAAAACTTTCATAAAAGACTTAAGCTGACAACAAATATATTCTCTCAGGCTCGTCCTTTCCCTGCTTACTTGAAACCCAAGTGTGCAGATGTCTTCACTGTGTTCTTACTACTTCATCTTTCCCTCCATTGAACTTCCTCTCCTAAACAATCCTAAGAAACTGAACACAGCTAACTCTACTTTTCTCAATGATCATTTGGACATCATCATGCAATTAACTACCAAATTACAAGACCTGCTCACAAATTGTATCTATAAGTCACATCTGCCCAAGTTCCAACCCAACTAAAGATTTAGCTTAAGTGTTCACCCCCCTCAAAAATCTTATGTTTTCTATCCCTGGGAAATTTTACATGTCCTATTTTATAATTGTCAGCATTAATGTGGAAAATAAATATTATTATTAAAAATGCATTACAATAGTGTTGTGTAAAACTAAACTATCACGGTGATAATATGCAGTTATAAACAGCAGAGTTAAATCATCCCCCACAAAAAAAATAAAAAACAACATTACATCTTTCCCTCTTTGCAAGCTCTGCTTACAACTCTCTTCCACAGAAGTTTCTAGACACTCTCCAACTGGCTTCACTCCCAGACATACCCACACTTCTGCTGCAGACTCCCATCACTGCATTTTGGCACTGCAGCTACATCTGTGGTTGTAGAATAAGCGTTACATGTGTCCATTCTTTGCAAGAGCTTTTCTGTACTATTCTTTTGGAATTTTCTGTATTATCCCCCACTATATAGGAGTATTTTGCCTTCTGAAATTTCTCAAGTAAATTATAGATTTCTAAAGAGCCTGTGCATCAACAAGTCCTCTCTTATACTGGTTGTTGATACACCCAAATAAATATTGGATGACTTCTCTAAAAGAAGCTTATAACCTAACGTGGTCAAATGTGTTTTAAACTGTAGGCCAATGGAGTCATTATATTTCAGTTGTAGCTAACATGTTCCCTTGACCTGAAGTCTCTATAAACTCTCAAAATGAAAGAACAAAGGAACACAATGTTTCCACGTTTTGTATTTTTACAAGCTGTGCACCATCTTTCTTTTTGAATTGCCACCCTATCATGTTTGAGAAGACTTGGCTGTTTTTGTGCTCAGCTCCATTCATTTCCTTGACGTCCTTTGATTCTGGACCAGCTCCCCAGCTACCATCCTTTCTTGTCACAGAGGTCCTGCCAGTGTAGCTCATTCAGTAGCCATCGTCACAATGAACTATATCCCAGCAGCTCCAGATGGAAGATGGGGGTAAACGGCTCCCCCAAGAGTGCTCTCCGATGTGGTGCCATCAATCAACCTGCAGCTGGGACTGAAGAACCACTCGGTGACTTTCTGCCAAAAACAGCACATTTCTTACTGCCCAGTTTCCTTCAAAAGGAAAATGTCACAGCTACATGTTTCAGCTTTCAAGAAATTCTCAAGACCTAATGTTATGTTCTAACTTATGTAACCACATTTAGGTTTTTCACGACTCATTGATATTCAATTTGGTACTATATCCACTTTACCTTCCTCCTGCAAGTATGTCTCTTGTTTGCTTGTTTCTTTCATAAATCACAATTCAGAAAACCAAATGATAAGTCATTTTACAATATAGTTAGTATGTTAAATTGTTTTTGGGGCTCTTGTCTACTATCTACTTAAGAGACAGTAATAACATCTGCTGACTGGAACAAGCAGCAGAGGTAAATGGTTCGTTTTTGTCTCCAAAGAGCAGAAGCGGGTGGTTCTTCTTTAAACCAAGATAAAAATTGAGAGGGAACAGCTGGAACTCTGCAGCACAAGAGCCTTGGCAATGCACACTACAGGCGGAACATTCTAGTGATGACTGTCAGGGATATTTCCCTTCCCTGTAATGCCATGGGTTACATGAATGGAAAATAGCCACCAGTGAAAAATAATAAGCTCCATTTATTTTTTATGACAGCTACTATTATAAAGTTTTCAACTCAAGTTATTCACTTACGTACATTTAATAATACTATTTATATTATTCTAATAAGTCACTTCCTTATAATCTAATAATATAAGAAAATATAATATATAAGAACAATATAAGGCCGGAGAGATATAGCTCAATTAGTAGAGTACTTGTCTTGCATGCACAAGGCCCTGGGTTCAATCCCCCATAAAAAAATAAAGAACAATATAGTTTCCCAACATTTTATATAGCTTTCCTATTCTCTACAACTACCTTCTCTAAGATGCTGTTGGTGTGAGTGTCCCTTCTATCAATATCCTAAGTTACATATAGTAGGAGATTGTTCCAGAACTTTGAAAATCATTCTTTCCTGGTTCAACAAACTGATTTTCTTTTCTTCAGTTAGATAAGAAAAATGAGTTTATCACAGATGAAGGATGTCTACTTTACCAACGTTTTCCCATTTCTACACACACACACACATACATGCATGCACCCCCCCCACACACACACACACACAAATGCTCCTGCTTGCACCCAATTTCTCCTTAAAAAGTGGAGAGAGAACTTCCAGGACAATTTAGATACATGTAGAATGGGAACGTCATTATTCCATACAATCATGTGTGCATTAATGCACAGGAGAGATTCCAGGTAGAAGTGATAGCATACAAAACCGGGAAGTGGGACAGAGTTGAGTGATAAAAAAGTTCATAACAACTTGAACAATAATTTGGGAATTGCCATGGAAGCATCTTTATTCTATAGGTGAGGAGATTGACACCAATAGACATGAAATAACTTGCCACATGAATTCACACTTAACATGCCAAAGAGTTATACCATAGTCAACATCAGGGAGAAAAACATTGTGAAAATATCATTTTGTCCAGATAATACCTAATAAAATATTCATTCCTTCTTCAAACATTTATTGAGCAACTAGCATGTTCAAGTAATTATGTGGTTTATAAAGATCTTATTGAATCCCTGTTTCAATAGGAAGATAAGCCTAGATATAGCCATAAGGTAAGTATGATTATAAACTCAAGGTATGTATAAATTAAACCTCACTACTTAATACTCCCACATCAAGGCATTAACCCTTTTGATAAGGAGAAAAATAGAATATGAGAACATTGGGAAATTTCCAAAATCTACTATGTACAAAACATTTAGATTAAAGTCATTTAAATATACCATAAGATTACATATTTAAGTTTGTTAACAGTTTTCATCATACTTAGTGCCATATCTAAAAAATAATCTACACGTAAAGTAAAATCCTAAATATTAATCTTCAACATATGCCCTTTTGATGGATGCTGGTTTTGTTTGATAAATTCCAGGGCTTTGGATTAAATACAGAAAAGGGATCATCTAGTTTAATCTTGTCTGTTTATGAAACATGATGTACAGAATCTCACTTAATCCTCACACAAGCCCTCTGAAATGTCAGACAAATATTCAAATTCCTGCTCCATAGGTGGAAAACAGAATTCCTTGACCATGATTCCAAAAGAGGACAGAAGAAACACATTCAGTCCTAGGCCTCCTGGCTGCCGCCTTTTTCTTTGCTCCACCACAACACATATTAAACAAAAGACAAACTTTGTTCATTGTAATATTTTTTCAATTTGACAAGAACTTAAGAGGCTCTTATGTGACCCATCATATGTGATTATATCAAACTGTCATGAAAGTAGTGTACATGTATGCAAGTGCCATAACTTCTCTTCTCAGCCAAGGTATTTTAATTTAGGTAAGAAGTCAAGATATTTATAAATGGAATCCTTGGTGAACAAATAAATATAAAATTGCCAATTATGAGACATAGTCAATATACACAATATGTAAAAAGAAATGTTGAAGTTGGACCACAACATCAACTTGAAACATTCTTATGTGAGAATTGATTGATGGTTCCCACCAGCACTAGAAAATGGAAATTGCTTGACTTTCCCATTTAAGGAGGTAGGGAGTAGGAGTAGAAGTAGACAAAGCTCTAGGGAGAGAGCACTGTCTAGATGCCCTGTTGCCCTTTGGTTTTTCACTACTGAAATTTTACAGACACCCCAAAAAGGAGAGAAGAGACACAAAGTGAATTATTGAGGTGGTGCTGCTGTTTCCTAAGCAGTGGGGATGGCCTATCCATAAAACATTAACATGACATGTCTGAGTTTTGACAGGTCGTTTGGAAGAGAAAGGGTGAAGAATACACAAGCCCTTTGGTGGGAATGGAGACATTTGTTTACATAAAAACAAACAATTACTATGGCTGGTCCACATAAAACAGCTTCCACTGAAAATCAGAAAGAAAACATGAAAATTTAAAGCCGACACTGAAATGAATTAAACCCAATTTGTTCACTATAATATGAACAGGCAGAATTAGCAACATCCAGGGCTTTTCTCTCCTCCTTTATTCTTTCAAGAAAGATGCCCGGCAGCCTGAACTATGCTCAGCATTTAATTTATGCCTCTAGTAAATAATTGAGTTGCATGTCCTTTGTACACAATGAATTAATGTGTTTATCCATCATGACTAGAGGGGGATAAAGGATAAAAAATGTTAGTTTCCTCAGCTGGCAAAAGGATCATTCCTTTTTCTAGTAATGATTTTTCACAGTACTGGTTTGTAGGCAGGGCCAATCTAACTTTCATTTAAGCCACCAGGAAAGATATTGGCAAAAGACCACCTGTCACGCAATATGTCCACCAAATAATAATGCTGAGAAACCAGAACCACTTCTTTGAATGTAGACTCTAAGCTTCCAAAATATCTCCAATTTTTAATGAGAACATGTTTGTTGTGAGTAAAAACACTTCAGTCCTCAGAGTATGAATTCATTGGTCCCTGGGCCATTTCTTTGTAAATGATCTGTACATATATGTACAAGCTCAATTGTGTTATACTTACTCAATGAAAGTTATTTGTACCATGGTGTCTTTAACTAGGATATGGCCTATAAAAAATGCTAAAAATAAGGGCATTTATAAAAACAAACATCAAAACATGGCAAAACGATTTTTTAGGTAAATGTTTTGCCACATTAGCATAAAAACGGGCATTACAGTATTCTTCAAATTCTCCTAATTACAAAGGGAAAAAGTAAGCCAAAGGAGAAAGACAAATTGCAAATAAGTGGGTTAGTAATTATCATGATAACCAAATGCTATTATTTTACAGAGAAAATTTTTATCTTCTTTTTGCTGATAAACCAGATTAGATACAACATTCTTCCATTTTAGTACATCCTTCTTAGAGGGACACAGTTAGAGCTTAGGAATTTAGTTCAATTACTTTGAACTAAAGGAGATTGGAAGGACCTCAAAAAAAAAAAGTCTTTCTGACCTTCTCTTGTCCTCTAGACTGCAATCCTGCTTTCTCCTCTAAAGGGAGTCATAGAAGTCAAAATTCCTTTCCACGAGGATAGGTCATAAAAACTAGAATTCTACTTCCCAAAGCAAGACATAAAAACCTAGAAAGATCACTCCCTAACTTCCCCCTTCTCCTTTGAAGATCCTTGTTTTTAGGAGCTTTTCTTCTTGGTGACCAAAAAAGATCAATTTATTTCATTTATTTTTATGTGGTGCTGAGGATGGAACTCAGTGCCTCACACATGCTAGGCGAGTGCTCTACCGCTGAGCCACAACCCCAGCCTCTTAAAAGATCAATTTAAAGGAGTAAAAGTTTATTCTGGGTCATGGTTTCAGAAGTTCAGTTAATGGTCAACTGACTCCATAGCTTTAGGCCCAAGATGAGGCAGAACCTCATGATGCTAAAGGTCTGGGAGAAGCGTGGCAGCTCAAGATGTGACAGCCAAGAAGCAGAAATAGCTTTGCTCACTAGAGACAAAATATATACCTTAAACCACACCCCCAGTGATCCACCTCCTCCATCCATCCTCTCCAAGCCTCATTTACCACCCAGTTAATCCATATCAGTGGATTAATTCACTATTAGGCTAAATCTTTCATTTAGTCATTTCATCTCTGAACATTCTTACATTGTCTCACACATGAGCTTTAGGACAATACCTCATATCTTAACAGTAACAATCCTCATGTGACCAGAGTCCTGCCCATTCCAGGAGTCAGAGTGCCACACATAGGGAGGCCATGAAGAATCCAGAAATTTTTGCCGGGTTTCCTGGCTCAGCTTAGTACCATTGGGTCAGACCCTCTTTGGCTTGAAGCCTACTTTATCTGATAGGAGGATAGAAAACCCTGTTTACATGATCCATGTAAGTCATATGTCTTTTCTCATCCTTTTATCTTCAGTCTATAGATGTTTTTCCCTATGAGGTGATTCTTTTGGAGACAGCGTATTGTTGAGTCTTTTATTTTTAATCCAATCCAAATTTTTAATACCAGCTCAACTCACAATAGCCAAGTTATGGAAACAACCTAGGTGTCCTTCAACAGATAAATGGATAAAGAAAATGTGGTATATATGCACAATGGAATATTACTCAGCTATAAAGAAGAATGAAAGTATGGCATTTGTGAGTAAATTAATGAAACTGGAGAATATTATGCTAAGTGAAATAAGCCAATTCTAAAAAACCAAAAGCCAAATGGTGTCTCTGATTTGTGGGTTCTAACCCAAAATGAAGGAAGTTGGTGAGAGGAATAATAGAAATCCATTGGATTAGTCAAAGAGAAATGAAGAGAAGAGAGGGGAAGGGGAATAGGAAAGACAGTAGAATTAATTGTATTTGTGTACAAAACCAGGATAACTCCACATCATGTACAGCCACAAGAGTGGGATCCTAAATAGAATAGCTTACACTCTATGTAGGTGTAATCTGCCAAAATACATTCTACGGTCATGTATAACTAAAAAGAATTTTTAAAAAATTATTTCATCCTCAAAAAAAAAATAAGAATACAAAGCAATACTAAAATATACTAATCAAACATACCAATCCTCAAAAAACTGTTCTATGAAAAGTAACTGTCTTCAAAACTGTTAGAAATGAGAAAAAAAATGTGAGTATGTATGAATGTCCATGTACCATTAAGGTTATAATTAAACAGAGAAAAGAAAAAAAGACTCAATGAAAATTTAAAGAATTCTTATCATTGGAGTTTAAAAGATTCTCAGCTTCTCTTCTCAGCAGTTTTAGGTGGGGTTGTCTGGAGCGTGATACTCTACCCTCTGGATTGCTGGAGTGAAAGAGGTAATCTCATAGGCAGAACTCCTGGAGGTGGGGTTCAGGTTTAGGTGGGCTCCAGGCTCTTTGCTGAATGCCAACTAGTATGGAGACTTTAAATCAGCATACCTCAATTAAAATCAGTAATTGCCAGCTCATCCTGGAAGACGGTACCCCACCGATCTCCCCTGAATTCCACTCGTTTGGTGGAGGAGCCAATTCTTAGTCCCCTATGTCACCTGCAGACCCCACATTTCCTGGTCTGGGTTCAGTCTCCAAACTGAATCTCTCCTGGCCCTACCCTTCAGAATTCCCAGCCAAATGTGTTTCTCCCTGCTGGTCCTGCAAGCAGCTGGATTGGAGGGGGAAGGGTTAGAGCCAGGTGGGTTTCCCTGACCAGTTGTCCCCTGTGTAACCTCTCTCTGTGTTTGATTTTCTCCTGCTCACTTAAGCTCTCCCTATGTCATGCAGTACATGTTTACTGGGCCTCCTGGATTTCAGGCCAAACTCTGGTTTGCCAGAAATCAGCCCCCACAGCTGCTGGCCCCTGAGCTGCAGTGTACAAAATGGTTCCTTCCTTTGTCCTTGGCATGCCACCTGGAGAGATGGCAGATTCTTTCCCAGACAAGGCTATTATGCCATGTTCCTTTCAGTTTAGTAGGGCAATGTCCTTGATCTCTGAAGGATCCATACCCAGACAGGACTCAAGCCTCCTAAAAAATGCAGGTTCCTTTAATTCCCTTATCCCTCTACTTTGCTTGCAGAGGAGACATTCTGACTGCTTCTGTCCCAACCACAGCAGCAGCTGTACTGCTGGGAATTTCTTCTTTATTTTATTATATCCAACCTCCTGAGTCCCCAATCTGCTTTGAATGTCCAGTTTTAAGCTTCAGTAAAGTAACCCCCTTTTTTTTTCACCCACCTTGCTGAGAAGCTGCCTGCCTGCTTTCTTGGTTTCACACCACACAGCAGCCAGGAAAGTAACCTTCTGTATTCCACCATCTTAAAAAACCTACAACTGATTTTAAGTAATAAATATCACATATATTGTGAAAATTTTCCATGAATGTGAAAAAAAAAATTGTTAACCAGGGACAAAGTCTCCAATTCAATGACTGCCAGTGACTTGGGCATTATAATGAAGGGTTCCCTGGGGTAGAAATCAGACATCTCTCAGCCTTCCTTGCCTGGCTGTAACATTTTCAGATGTTCTTATTAAATGTTATGTTTTTAGTTTCAACAAATTAATTTTAAGTGCCGTTATGCATAACTCTTACTTTGCAAGTTCAGGAGAAATAAGAAACTAATTGTATTTAGATGTGTATAAATCAAATTATGTTCTCATTTCAAGTTAAAACAAAATATAATGAATATTTTTTTTCTATTCCACTTTGAGAGAGAGAGGAAAAATAGAGATGGAGATAAATCAAATGGAGATAGAGAGACATAACCTGACTGTGTTGCCCACTCTAGAGAGGCCACCATGATTCACATAGAAAGCATGCATGTGGTCACTAAGCCATTGGCTCCTTGACCATATTTTAAACATGAACCAGGTCCTTCATTCTACCAACAGCCATTGCACACACTCTAACACACACAAAATAAATAAATAAATAAATAAATAAATAAAGGAAACGACAGTAACAGACTCACAAAAATTGTGAAGGAAAAAGATGTAACAGAGCAACACTGAAGAAAAAGGAAGAGAGAATAAGGAGAGGGTGGAGAGTAAGTGTGGAAAAGAAGAGGTGCAAGGGACCCAGGAAATTCTAGAGGAGTGACTAAACTTGTCCAGTCCCATCCCTCACTGCATTTGGGGACTGAGTTGCTTGATCATTGAGCTTCAACTTAATCTTGTCATTTCTTCCATAATAACTGAACAAGAAATCTATGAGAGAAAGAGGGCTTCCAACTGAGAGCAGCAACAAAGAAGTATTCCCAGGAGGCAGAAGAAATCAGTAGAGGCCCAAACTCCCCAGATCCATTGACTCCTACACCGCATCCTCCCCTCCGTGTTCTAATTCCTCTTCTTACCCTGTTTTAAATCTCTGAATAGAAGGGAGTGACTTGAGGCAGGATTCCTAGTAACTGATATTATCCCTCCCGCCTCAGGTAAGCAAAATAACACAATGACTAAAGCTCTAGATTGAAAATCAGAGGTCCTCAATCTCCCACTTGCTAATCTGCAAGTCACTTAAGTTCCCTGGGTAAATATTTTAGCTATAAAACTGGACTAGTTATTTTAATGAACAAAAAATCTTATGTGTTAAAAGCTCTTTTAAAAGTTTGCATTGTTACAGCTGTTTAACAAATTAACAATAAGGAAATGATAAGTCAAACAGTAGTTTCCAACTTGTAATTGAATGTATTTTCTTAGCCATTGTCTAAGATCTTTGAGGTTAGTGATACAATAAAAGATGAATCTGAGTGCAACATAATCACATCTTAGGAAAGCTAAAATAAAGGTTCTTAAAAAGTCATGCGCTTCTCTTAAATTTTATTAACAAAGGAAGATAGATTTTTTAAAAATCATATTTTTAATAGCTTTTCATGCAAAACCAACTTTGTGGGTTTTATATTTACTTTATCATACAGTTTGAAAGAGAAGTTCAAGAAATTTGGGAACTTGGTTACAATTGCTTCGGACCTTGCAAGCACCAACATCCAGGTAAGTAGAGAGGAAATAGCATATGTAAGAGGAAAATAGTCAAAATTGTTAAATTGCATTCTTGGTAACTCATTAATACAGTACCATATGTGCAGGGTGTTTCAGCTTACGAGGTAAAAAAAAAAAAAAAAACCACATTCACCTCAAGTGTTTGACTATAATGACACACCCTCATAATGCCAGTAATTAGTATAATGACTTTTGCCCAAGAATGGAGCATATGCAAGATTGTATCTAGTGTATTTATAATTATTCTCATCAAAGGGAGTGCAGGGTGCATCCAGCTGAGCAGTGTGAGAGACAGCACCCCGCTGGGAGGTGACAGTAGTTTGGATCCTTCTTTTTCAGGGCTAGTGAGCCCCAGTTGGTATCGGAAGGGATTCTCATTGTTCCTGCTTGTTCCTGCCTCCAGGACAGCTTCTTCTGCAGCCCCCCACGGTGGGGCCCTCCATCCGGCAATGAGCCATCTGGAAAGGCAAGGCTGGCCCCAGCTCCCTCTGGAAGTCGTTAGCTCTGTGCCACAGTTGGCTCCCAGGGTCTCTGGGGAGTTGACGTCTTCACAGTCTTTCCTGCCATGTCAGGAAGCTGATTGTACCTTTCTCACTCCACTGTCAGCTTCTACCAGTTCTCCAAATTATAGGACAAATGTCTAAAGCAGACAGGGACTTCCCTTGGGAAATGCAAGCTGCTATCCTGAGATTTCTTCTTAACAAGCCCAAGGACCTTGTGGCTAAATTTAAGGGGGGAAAAAACTCCTACCTTGTTCTCTGTGTGTAGCTTTTGAAAATGATCTAAAATTTAAAATATATAGAAAGAAAACAAATAATAGAATAAGCCAAATAAATCTGTCAATATAATAGTCTCAGACTGGAGCCTCAGGACTTGGAAAGACTTTCTGATCGATCCTTGAGTAGCTGTGATCTCACACAAGTTGCCTAACCTAGCTGTTCTGCTTTTGCATCTATAAAAAGGGGTGTGTGTGTGTGTGTGTGTGTGTGTGTGTGTGTGTGTAAAGATTCATGGAAGCTACTTAGCACACAGAACTGTTAGCTATGAGGATAAAGGACATCAGAAAATTATTAGTGCTTCTCTACCACATTCATTCATAAAAAGAACTTATTTAATGCTCCTGCTAGGGAGCAAGTTTCTCTATTAATTCCCAAGAAGCAAAGGCAAATGGACAACAATGTCAAAATTATCTTTCTTCCGCTCAAAGATATTCTTTCTTGGTGTGATATGAGACAATACAGTCCTGAGGCATGTTTTCCCAGTAATATTTCCTAATTACTAAACTCGGAGCTATATAGCATCACAAATGACCATCTGGTCCAAACCTTGTGCTTAGATTTATTTGTTTACTATTGTTACTGAAGAAAGCAAAAAATCAGCCCCCTCAACAATAGGTTAGCTTTACATGACAATCCTTAGAGTAACTACAAGCTTCAACAAAGTCATAACTGTTTTATGCATTATTTGTTCCAAACTCTTTTCAAATAGCCTTTTCTAAAGTTTACCCTACAGATCCACCCTCCATCCACCACCTAGGACCCCAGGGTCTCTGCCCTCTCTGAGTGCCACAATTCCTCCTCCTCTGCCAGCCACAGACCAGTGCTGGAGGCGATCTTAAGCAGCAGTGTTGAAAAGAAAACCTACAATTTCCATGTGTCAAGAAACATCAGAACAATTCTCCTCCTCTTCCTTTCTTCCTGCATGTGGTTCTTATAAAGGACAGCTCTATTTGAAATTCTGAGACCTTGCTCTCTTACTTTTTGTAGTACTAACAAATTGTCATGTAGCCCGCAGGTTTTGAACATGCAACCCTCCACTGAGCACCATTCCTTGTTTGGATCAGGAAGACTGCTGGAAATATCTTCCCTACACAGGTTAAAGCTATTGATGAAGCTTTCTTACAAATTCTACTGTCCCTGTTCTGACCTTCTGCTCACCCCAAGATGAATTGTTTGGTGATCATCACAACATACTCTACTCATCTCTCCTCTGGGTTTTTGCTTCTCTCCTCCCTCTTCCCGGATTATCCTTCCTTTCTTCCCTCTCCTTCCCTCTCCTTTATTTTAGAATTAAGCTCTGGCATGCTTTTCAGTGGGAAACCAACCAAGACAGCCCCTGATATTAAAAAAAAAAAAAATTATCCAAGGATACTTGTTAAACAATGTTAAGAAAGACTTTCTTCAGGATTAGGGAGATAGGTACAGGGGCTGTTGCAAGGGGGTCTTGCAGTGGCAAGAGAGATTGGGCTCAACTTCAAATACAGTATGGACCAGTGGGAATTTACAGCCAAGCAATAAGATAAAGGTCAGTGATAGAAAAATACCAAGAGGAGACACCAAAGCTACTGGAGATTCTGCCTAAGCAGACCTAAAAGGATTCTAACCAGAGACAGGCCATAGTGATCAGACATCACCTGGAAGGTAAGGAGCCTGATCAGATAGCAAGGATGATACATTATCAAGGGTGGGATTTCTTGTTAAACCAACTTGGCAGAGTTCTTTGCTAAGACTGGGTTTTACAAGGAAGTGTGCAGGTGGGTCTAGAAAAAGATTCAAAGCCTAACTAAAGTTGGGCCAAGAAAAGAATCTCTCACTGCAAACCCATTCACATACCCATCCCCCAATTTGGGGGGGGGGCACTTCCCAAACTTCCTGTCCATTCTTAATGTTGTCCCCTTTGCAGATGCTCTGATTATCTCTGTTTCTGACACCCTGATTCTAAACTGAGTCTCCTGGAAGCCCAAGCTATGTCTCATTTTACTTTGGATTCCCAGTGACTGCTACAAAATAGCTCTCAAAAAATACTATTGAGAGAATTGGTTTTTTGTTTATTCGTTTTCTTTCTGTTGTTGCCATTCATTGGCTCTATTTTGATGACAGAACTAAAAACAAGGCTAGGTCCTCTTTGACAAAAGTCATTCATACATTTGAGGACAGCTATCATCTCATGTCATTCACATATTCTCTCATTCATTTGTTCATTTGATCAGCAAACACTTAACTGATAACTTTCTTCATGCCAAATTTGATTAGAGATATTATGGAAAAGATCAGGTGAATGAAGTATAAACCTTGTCACTTGGAAGAAAGTAATTTAGGATAGTTTTCCTGGATCTTATCTTCTCCATTGTAACTCCAACATGCTACCTCATCAATTTCATTTTTTTAAACTTTGTTTTAATTTGGTAGTATTTTCACATGGTCAAAACTAAATAAAGTAAGGTACTTTGAGCAATCTTATTTCTACCCCAGTCTCTGCTTCATTCCCACTCTACTACCATTGGTGACCACATTTTTAATTCATTTTTATTATCCTGATTTGTTCATGCAAATAAATATAAGCATGATTATATTTTCTTATTTCCCTCATTTTAAGTAAAATGTAGCATGATATGTATAAGATTGTGCAACTTCATTTTTTTACTTGACTCTGTCTTGAAAATCTTTCCTAATTAGTACACAAAGGGCTAATTGTTTTTTTATATCTACAGAGTATTCTATCATAAGACTATAATATAATTCATTTAATCAATATTTCAATTATAGACTGTCACCCCATTCCAATTTTAGACAATTTTCATATTAGATTATAGACTCTCTTGAGCTAGACCCTATATTCAATTCATTAAATGTAGGGCTACTCTAGCTTTAAAGCAATCATGTCACCCTGCTAGCATCATTAATACACAAGCTTTTTGTAAGTAAAATGCTCATCTTTTCCACATGAAGTAGTACTAAGTCACTTCTCCTCCACTCTGTACTTTAAGTGATTTATTTTCTTAGAAAGGAGAAATTTTACATTTATCATCATGAAATTTCATTTTGTTTCTTTCAATTCATCATTCCCACATTCCAAAACAACTTCTTGAATCTTGACTCTATTATTAATCATATTAGCTACTCCTCAGAAATTGGTAGCATGCACACATTTTGTAAGTATGCCTTCTATTTTTAAACAAATAATTGATCTTCTTCCTCTATAAGAATAAATCTCTCTCCCAGAGGATGAGATCTCCTTCCTCATTCCCATAATTTACTTTTATTCCTCGACTCTTAACTTCTTCCCCTCAACGTCCCCTAGTTCCATGCTCCCTTGATTAGTCCTGCTTTCCACAAGACCCTCACTCCTCTCTCCACACACATTACTCATATCCTGCCCTTGGCTACTTCCTTTCCCTTTTATATGCACCTTAAAGAAATTCCTCTGGACCCTGATAATATCTAATGTGTTTTCTTCCTTTTTCAGGTAAATTTCTCAAATTCATGGTCTGTGCTTAGGGTCTCAACTTTCTCCATCCCACACATCTTTCTTGCATGTTCCATAGATGCTGAACAATCAGTGATTTAGTAACACAGAACCCAGACACCTCCCTGACAATATCTGGTTGATGCTGAATAGCAGCTTCTTGCTCTCCACAGAGCCTCCTTTTTAAACTCACCACACTTCTGTTGACTTGCCCCCATCCAACATACTCAGTGAATGCTTTTGGGTGTGTTCCCTGATTTAAGGTACCAAGACTGAGTTTTAAATACATATACCCAGCCCTCCTTCACATGGCCCCTTTAAAACAAGTAATTGTTCTTGCATTTATTTATTATAATATGCATTTATTTCAGTGATACAGCCTTTGCTTAAAACATTTTGCATTCTTTCTGTGGTGCATCCTGCTGTATAATCCTAATGGTAGCAAGTGTTTTTGGGTTTTTGAAGGGTATGTTTAAATTTACATTTTCACCAAAAGTTACTTGAAAAAAAATGTTTAATTTCACTAATTGCATTTTTTTAAAAAAGAATAAAATTCCTGTTGAATCTGGGTTTGGATTTCATTGGACTTTGGAACATTTCACAGATATCCATAATTCTCAGTCTAACAAAAGAAGTGAAAGACCTATAAAAGGAAAATATAGAACACTAAAAAAAGACATTTAAGGAGACCTTAGAAAATGGAAAGAATTCCCATGTTCTTGGACAGGTAGAATTAATATTATCAAAATGGAAAGAGCCATACTGATTTGACACAATCCCCATCAAAGTCCCAATGACGTTCCTCATAGAACTAGAAAAAGTAGTTATGAAATTCATTTGGAAAAAAGAGACCCAGAATACCCAAAACACAATCCTTAACAAGAAAAGGAAAGCAGGAGGCACCACAATACCAGACCTTAAATTATATTACAGCATAATACCTGCACCAAAATAGGCACAAAGACCAATGCAATAGAGTAGAATACACAAGACATACCTACATAAATACAGTTATGTGATACCAGAAAAAAAGTGTCAAAATCAAATGTTAGAGAAAAGGTAGCCTTCTAAACAAATGGTGTCAACAAAACTGAAAATCTACATGTAGAAGAATGAAATTTGATCCCTTTCTCTTGCCCTGCCCCAAAGTCAACTCAAAGTGGATCAGAGACCTAAAAATTAGACCAGAAACCCTGCAACTGCTAGAATAAAATGTAGGCCCACCACTCCAACATGTCTGCACAGGAACCAACTTCCCTAACAAAGACACCTAAAGCACAAGACATAAAATAAAAAATCAATAGGTAGTATGGTATCAAATTTAAAAGCCTTTGCACAACAAAGGAAACAAAAACATAAAGAGAGAGCCTATAGAATGGGAGAAAATCTTTGCCATCTGCTTCTCAGATAGAACATTAATATCCAGAATAAACAAAGAACTCAAAGAACATACACATACACAAACAAAAAAATAATAATGACCCAATCAATAAATGGGCAAAAGAACTGAGTAGACACTTCCCCCAAAGAAGAAATACAAATGACCAACAAATGTATGAAAAAAAGTTCAACATCTCTAGCAATCAGGGAAATGCAAATCAAAACTATTTTTGAAATTTTACCTCACTCCAATCAGAATGGCGATTTTCAAGAATAATAATTATCAAGAATAATAATAAATGTTTCAAGTATGTAGGGGAAAGGTACGCTCACACCTTGTTGGTATAACTGCAAATTAATGTAACTATTCTGGAAAGCAATTTGGAGATTCTTCAAAACACTAGGAGTGGAACCACCATATGACCTAGTTATTCCACACCTTGGTATATATCCCAAAGATTTAAAATCAGCATACCACATTGACAAAACCACATCAACATTTATAGCAGATCAATTCACAGTAGCAAAGCTATGGAACCAACCTACGTGTCCTTCAACACATGAATGAAAAAAGAAAATGTGGTATATGAAGAAGAATGGGGAGTTAGAGTTGTGGCTCAGAGGAAGAGCGCTTGCCTCGTATGGGTGAGGCACTGGGTTGGAGTCTCAGCACCACATATAAATAAATAAAATAAAGGTTCAACAACTAAAAATATATTTTTTAAAAAAGGAGGAAGAAGAAGAAGAATGGCATTATGGCATTTGCCAGTAAACGGATGGGGCTGAAAACTATCGTGCTAAGTGAAACAAGCCAATTCCAAAAAGTCAAAAGGTTGAATGTTTTCTCTAATATGTAGAAACTAATCCAAAATAAGGAGGTGGTATAAAAAATAAAATAGAAGGAAGATCAGTGGAGCAGACAAAAGAGATTGAGGGGAGGAAGGAAGGATGGGATTAGGAAATAAGAGTGGAATGAATTTGACATAACTTTTCCATGTAATATACAAATACACCACTGTGAATCCCACCATCATATATATCCACAAAACATTAATTTTAAAAAAAAACTGTAAATAGCAGAAAAATCAGTAGAGTAGAGGGAAAGCAACAGGGGGAGGGAGATGAGGCAGAGAGAAACAGGAAGTACTGGGGACTGAATTAGAACAAATTATGTACCATGTTTTTATAATTATGTCAAAATGAATCCTAATGTTATTTATAACTGAAAAGAAACAACAAGAATGAAAAACAAAGAATATTTTACATTGTAGATTGATTTTCTTATGAAACAGGTTTAAAAAGCAATTCTGAAAAAAAAAAGAATTAAAATATTATTTGAATAATGACAGTATTTTGTTAAGATGTTGTTATTTTTAAGGAGACTACCTTAGGAGCCAAAATCCCTTTTAATGCATATTGATTTGGTTTGTTTAAAAATAAAGTCCCTTTTCTTATCTAACTGGAATAATGAAACATTCATCCCAGCCTTCACAATACTAGAATGAATAGGATCTCAGGAAGAAGAGGCCCTTTTTTAAGAATTCACTAGTTCCTGGTGCAACTACAGAGCAGCCATTGAAGTATATTGACCAGTAACAGGGTTGTTTTTATTGTTAGGATGCCCTAGAAATATCACTAACAGGAAGACAGGAATGGAGAAAAGGCATTGCTCTCCATGTGAACTTGAACTCATGTGGTCTTTGTGAGAGAGACAATTGACTGGAGAAGCTAGGAAAATGTTTATAAGTCCTTTTATATTTATAATATAAAGTATTGAAGTGATTATACTAATATATATATATTAGTATATATTATTTTATATATATATATATATAGAGAGAGAGAGAGAGAGAGAGAGAGAAATAGTAGGTAGGAAGGTAGATAGATAGATAGATAAAGTTTTAGCTCCTGCAATATTGGAAGGTGATGTCCCAAGATCTGTGACCTTGGGACCAGCTTCAGGCCCAGGACAGCCATTTATATAGTTCGATGGGACTCCCCAAAAACCTGAGAAACAGGATGCTTGATGGTATAAGTCCCAGTATGAAAACTGGCACATTGAACACTTAGAAAAGCTGACTTTTCAGGTCAAATCCAAAAGCAGAAAAAGATCAATGTTCCAGAGCAAGCAGTCAGGCAGGAGGGGTCTCTCTTACCTATCTGCTCCATTCAGGTCCCCGATGTAAGTTTACAGTAGGTAAAGTAATCTGCTTCACTCTATTTAATAATTAAACTGTTAATCTCATCCAAAAACACTCTCGCAGACACATCCAGAATAATGTTTGGTCAAATATCTGGGTACTCCATGGCCCACTCAAGTCGACACATAAAACTTTCCATCACATGTTTTTAAAAATATTGATCTCTGAGAATTCCTTTTTCATAATTCAAATTATAAGTCAACACTGGAAACTCATTTCCATTTTGTAGTAGTAGGGGCTGCCATAGTCCTCGCTCTCCCCTCCCTATGATACTGTGCCCCTGCATTTACTTGGTCTTTCTAGCTATAATATGCACACAATTGAATTTGGGATTCTCTGGTTTAAACTGTATTGTCTGTAAGAGCTGACATTGGTCTTTCTGGTGTGCGTGTATGTGTGTGTGTGTGTGTATGTGTATGTGTGTGTATCCACATGCGTGCACGCGTGTGCACACACATGTGTAGTCTCACAGCTATTACATTAGACCATAAGAAAAACTAAGAAGCATAGAGACCACTTATATAAAGGGGACACCTCCAAGAAGAAATAAAATTGATGTGCACATATCCATCCCAAAGGGTTCAAAAGGATTTGAAACACCCTAATCCCTACTCCCTATCCTCTGACTACCCCGAGGTGCAGAGAGTACCAAAAGTCACCATAGACCGCCCTGCTGGACTCCTGGGGCATTAATTCTAGAATGAATTATGCAGACACAAAAGCATGTAATGCTGGGGAAAGAGACTGAATCTTGAAGCAGAACAACAAATCCGAGAGCTTTTGCACTGATTGAAATAGAAGCGCTTCTGAAAGTGAGTAAATACCCTAGGAGATCAGTAACTGCACTTTTTTAAAACATTGATTTCTCAATCCTTAATTTCAGACAAATATTGGCAGTTTCTTAATGCCAAGAGGCATAAGTGAAGATTAAGTACTGAGCCAGACAGCAGCTTTAGGCTAAAAGGAAAGAAATTCAAACTCCATTACAAAAGTAGTGATATCCAAGTGCTGAATAAATTAATGAGCATTTCTACCCATTAGATACCTAACATCATCTCCTTGTGCTATACTCTCCAGGTGAGCTTAGATGAGCATCATGTTGAAATGTGGTGGACTTTAAACTCCATTAGGATAAAAAAGAAAAAAAGCATAGCATATTCTTTTACTCTACTCCCCATGGCTCTTAAAAATTGGATACTTTTATATAATAATGCCTCAGTAAATATTAACTAAATGAATGGATTTTGTTTTCTTAAATATAATTCTCATAGTTAAATACAACATTCAAGTTACTGAGGGACTGCTGAGTAAAGAAAATGAAATTATGATAGATAATCACACACACACACACACGCACACACACACAAAAAAACATTTAAAAGGATCTACCTTGCTGTTAAAAAGAGCAAATCAGTTTTCATATTTATAAGTATGATTTCAGTCATGGTACATGATCCTCTTCTAAAACAGAGTGCTTGAACCTCCCAAATATGAATAGATTCTTAATGCCTTTCCCCACTTCAATTCAGACGTTCACCTAATTTATACTTGACAGCAGTGGTACACATGGAATTTCCAATTCTTCCATGTACAGAAAATAGAAAAATCAGAAATTGGGGACAGAAGACTCACCTTGAAAAAAAACAGACATAAAGGATACAGAGAACAGAGCTCCTCCACAAAGCTCTCTTATGGCGTTTCCTTTTTGTCAGAACTGTGAGATGTTAGCAGATTTTGAAAAGAGAAATAACATGACAAACTAGTTTTTTAGAATGAAATAACATGGCAGCTTCCTCACACTCTCCTGGTCTGAGCTGGCAGGACAAAGGGAGAAGTCTGCAGCAAGACATAGGTCCAGGAGGGAGGAAATGGATTTACCTTAGGACATTACAGACAAGAATGGAAAGACCAGAGCATACACGGGAAATGCTTGAGGGGACACTTGATAAAGATTCATGTCTGAGAAAGGGCCTGAGAAAAGAAAAAAATTAGTGCACTCTCCAAGGTTTTATTCCATATGATTCAGACAATGAGGGCTTCATTGACAGAAATAAGACAGAATTAGAAATCATAAAATAAGTCCTGCAGCTGCCACATCTGAAACAATACTAGGAAATGTCTTCTTTGTGCCACAGTTTTCTCCTCCACAAGGTAGAAAAAATAACATCTATTCCCGCCAGTGACCCACGCTGACGAGATGAACTGGGTTCAAAAGAACTGGCGGCAACATTAAGCTATGAAAATGGCAAAAAAGCACAGGACACAGAAGTAATTTTCTTATTCTGGGCGGGACTGCTCTGTGACCTCAAGGGTCCTCCTCTTCCACCCTGGAAAGCAAGAGAGCAAGTGCACCCGGAATCGCTTTATTTATAGGGAAAAGACTACAAAAGATTTTTGATAGAATATTCTACACCAAATAAGGCAGGAGACAAGGTTTCAAAGGGGGTTGCCCAATCCCACTGGGTAATGGTCAAGTCCAGAGCCCAAGCAAACTTCTTTGAGAAGTAAAAGTGAACGCCACTTGCTTGGCACAGCGAGTGGGGTGCAATGCCAGACCTATACCCCCTTTACTCAAGGCTGAGAGGGGATGCTTAGCAAAAGGGCAGGGCAGCCTCTCACAATCTAATTTTAAGATTTTAAGGTGGATTAATTGAGATGACATAAAGCACTTAGAACAGGACTCTGCAATCACTAAGTGTCTGTCAACACTAAACACAGTCAGGATAGCATTTGAGCAGCACAAAGATGAATCATTAACTGTTTTATCACCACTGAGTCTCTAGCACTTGAGACCCAAGGAGAAGTTGCCTCTGTGAGGACCAAAAGTGCAGCAGGATTGAGGGATCTGAGAGGAATAGGAAGTCCCACAAACTGGCAACAGAAGGAAGCTGCCATTAACTGCAGATAGAAAGAAGAAAGAAGAGGAAGTGATTTACCTGAGGCTAGAGTGGTAAAAAGGGATGAACCATCAAGAGCCCACACCAGAAACAGTTCCCCAACTTATTTGCCTCCCATCTTTCCACTGTCTAAATCTAACTGGAAGCCAGGGCCAAGAGTGCCAGGATGATGCACTCTGTGGAAATTATCCTCCTTCGGCACAAAACAGGACAAAGAAGAACCAGCTCAGCACCCAGTGAATATATGTGGTTGTTCAACATACGTGAATGTGATAGTTAAATCCAAAATAATAGGCTGAACTCTAGAGATGAACAGAAAATAAAGAAGCATATTCTAAAGGATGCCCTCTTTGAGGGAATGAGAGGAGAAAGGGAGATTTAAAAGGAGCAACACGACATTTGTTGAGGGTCACTACAGTTTTTCATTACTATTCATCATACACTACAAATTTTCAAGTGAATATTCTTTTTCTTTTTTTTTTGGAGGGGGGGTTTACCCAGGATTGAACTCAGGGGCACTCAACCACTGAACCACATCCCCAGCCCTATTTTGTATTTTATTTAGAGACAGGGTCTCACTGAGTTGCTTAGCACCTTGCTTTTGCTGAGGCTGGCTTTGAACTCACAGTCCTCCTGCCTCAGCCTCCTGAGCCTCTGATATTACAGGTGTGCACCACCATGCCCAGCATAAGTGAATATTCTCATTGCTGAGCGCCATAGCCAAGTAGGAATGATGCATGGCATTTTTGGTTGAAAGGTGACGCCAGCAAGCCATTGAGATGATAATGATTATGTTAAGATGTGCATTCAATTGGAGATTAGACCCCTGCTGTCACCTAGCCTGCTACTTTGGAGCTCTGCGGGACTCCCCGAGAGTTCCATTGGTTGGGGAAGTGCCATAGGAGGGAATTCCGGACAAGGGATTTTCTGTTGGTGTAGTGTGTCCCGGGAAAAGGCCACGTGCATGGCATTCGTGGCATTCGTGGGAGTTTTGGAAATAAAGTTTGTTCCTGCTTGAGTGGCTCGTGATTTTGTGCCCAGCCAGACTGCGGCACTTAATGACCAATTTTTGTATTTCACATTTTGAGTAATACAAACTCTGTATCCACTTTGAGGCTTCTGGTTTTCATTCATTATTAGAACATAGAGATCAGTCTTCAAGAGTCCACTGGTAAGAAAGAAATGAATATAACAAAAAGAGCATGGGGAAGCAATGGATTGTAATCCTCATATTTCTAAGCAAATTACTTTAAGTTAAACTTAGAAAAGTTAAAGTAAGTAGATACCAGATGTCTTCTCAGAGAAATCAGAAAAGCAACAGAGTGAAAAGTCATAGAAAACATAACAGAATAAGGTCAAGTTGAAGGGGATACTTCCCTACACGGTGCATCTTTGGAGATGGAGTACATGACACACTGAGTAATTCTAATTCTGAAGAGGATACCACATCTGTACAGAGTTAATTACAATGTTTGCAGGGTTTTGGAGATCTACAATCCAAGATAGGGTCTAATTTTGTTGATATCAAGAGGTCCCACAGGATCCTTGTAAGTTTTCGCCAAGTGTCCAGCTGCTTCAGAGGAGAAATTTGGTTGATGTTGTGCTGGAGGTAGTGGTTCAGCTGCAGAAACTCTGCAATTGATAAAGCTCAGATAAATCCTTATAGGAGAAATGAGTAAAATGTTTTTCCAGGATCCACAGGATTTGTATTTTTTTGGAGCTGTCTTTTTGAAACATCTACAGTTGCCACCAATGACCTATCATAGATCTCCTAATAAACTATGATAATCTAAAGTTTGAAACACTACTTTTGTTTTGCAACAATAGTTAAGCTAAAGTACTGAAATCATTTTATATGAGTTCTGTTTGAATTGTCTCTACACGTGTTCAGGCTGAAAGAAATATTCAGATAATGTTTATTGCACAAAGAGATAAGAATGTCAACTCTCTGTTTTCCTGGCACATGGAAGTTGAGACTGACTTCAAATAATCACCAAACCCCTGGAGTTACTTTAAGGAAAAGCTCAACCATATAGCAGGACAGAAAGACAGAAGGTATTTTAGAATTTTGAAGAATAACTGTGTAATTAGAAGCATTTTAACTCCATTTTACCTTGATATCCCCATAAAATTGAACTTTGGGTTATAAAACTGCATGATTGGGGCAGAAATACTTGGCTAAAGTAAGGTCTAAATCATCCTTAGAATGTGAGGTGAAAATTTGTTTTCTTCACCTTACTCTTCCCAGGGCCTAGAAAATACTAAGCACATAATAAGCACTCAATAGACAGCTGCTAGGTGAAAATTAATGAATGAACACTTCAACTTAATTTAAAACATTCATCTGCAGAATAGAGAAAAGCACTAAATAATGAATCATCCTTGGGCCCTGAGTGAAGACTCAGCCTAAGGGTAACTGAATTAGATTGTAACAAACTTGGCCTGAAATTTTCCTATTATGGCTCAAGAAGATTTTTTCATAGAACCAGCCCATAATATTCTCAGAACCAGCCTATCCTAACACTGAAGTCTCCTCAAACCATTAAGTTACAGCCTGACAAATGGATGTCAACCATAACAGGTGTCACCTGTATTTTAGGAATATTTGTAAGTGTTCTCAGCAGGCATTGAGACAACAAAGTTCTTTTTTCTAGTTTAGGCAAGTGAGATAATCCATCTCACCCTAAATTTAGTCTTTAATGACCCCAACCCTAGGTAATTTCTTCTTTGATTTCACATTAAGAGAAAGGAATGTTGATAAAGAATCCTTGTAAAATCCAACCCTGAAGGAAAATGAATTTAATTTATTTGTCTTTAATTTATCCTGGAAACAGGTTTCTCATTTCTCATGAGTGCATCAGGGCCTCCATCTGTGCTTCTAATTTTTTTTTTTTTTTCTGATAAAACCAGTGCTGTGAATAGATGACTGATAAGGGATATCTTGGATTTAAACTTGGGTTTCAGGTTGCATTCTTCCCATTCACTCCTGCCAATTGCATGGATGTGTTAACCAGAGGCAAAAAGTTACACCATCTGGTTACCAGGCATCAGGTGACTGGGTATAAGCAAACCAACACACCACACCACCTTCAGTATCCTCTTAAGGAAATGTTTATATCACCACCTGCTGAGAAGCCAGAAGCTATGGTTTTAATTTTGGAGGTTTTGGCCGTCTCTCTCTTTTATTTATTCATGTGTATAGAGTGTACTGATTGCTTACTACACGTAGGGCACTATGGTAAGAGTTGGTCATATGTGGTGTGAGGCCAATTTCCTCTAGATCAAAGAGATCACTTTAAATTGAAAGGGGGATTCTGAACTGGGTTCAGACACATGGACTGGGTTCAACTTAAGATTGTTCAGAACCTTCTGTATTCTGGGCATTTCCACATCAATTATTACAGGTGATACACATTCTCACATTCTTTAAAGTTTTTTTTAAAAAATGAGACAGCAATTAATTAGCCCAAGTTACAGAGTTAGGGAATAGACATGCTTCGTTCAAACACTGAGTTCTCTCTATGACCCTACCTGTTTTATTGTTGTTGTTGTACTAGGGATAGATCCCAAGGGTGCCCTACCACTAAGCTACATCCACAACCCTTTTTTATTTTTAATTTTGAGACAGGGTCTTGCTAAGTTGCCCAGGCTGGCCTCCAACTTCAGTGATCCTGCCTCAGCTTCCTGAGTTGCTTGAATGACAGGTATACAGGTCTGACCTGGTAGAACCTCCCCTTTTATGTGCTGCATTTATTTCCCTGAAACTAGCTCACCTAAATTTGTGTGAGGCAAATAAACATTTTATGAGAAACCCAGAAATTCCAAAATTCACTAAAGAAAGACACTAAATTTTAAAAATAGGAATAAAGTCCAAAACAAACATGGTGATTCAAAAAATATGACAAGTTAATGTAGATAAAAATCCATTAAATATAAAACTAATTTCTAACATTTGATAAGATAAAGGGATCCCTAAGAACTAAACCAAATCTTTGATGTACCAAAAAAACATCAAAAGTCAAAGATGTAAAACTAATTTCTTTCATGTCCTAAGAAGCAGGTCAGAGGTTAAAAATCTTAAGTAGAGTTTCTTGGACAAAAGTTTCCTTTGTTTGAAACTCAGACTGGAAAGTTATACTTGTGCACCAATATTTTTTCAAGCTAGAATCAGTCCTTGGCCTAGCATGCAATTTCCTTCGAAACCTGGTGTTGACATCCTCCTCTAACTCAGACCAACCCTCCAATCTGATTTTCAGAGTGTCCCCTGAGCCCTTGTAATAGACCATGCATTTCTGGATAATAACAATTAATTCAATGTTGTAGTCATTGGTTACTTATCCATATTCCCCATAGATGACAGTCTTGAAGGACAGAGACTAGATCTGTAGAGGTGGCATGTACTAAGTGTATAGTCTTGTGCCAGACCCAGTTCAATGTGCTTTTCTCATTTTATTCTCAAAATAAGTCTGTGACCTAGACAATATCCCCATTTTACAGATAAGAAAACAAATAAAAGAGATTAAACAACATGGCCAAGGCCAACAACTAGTACTTTATATCTAGAAGTCAAATCCAGTAAATCTAACTGCAAAACCTTTCCACTCAACCACACTGGACTCACTCCTTTATTCCTGTTTTTATTCCCATTCCCTAATCCCAACCCTAGCACAGAGCAGATGCTGGCTCCACCAGCAGCACTCACCAAGCTGCTTCTAGCTCAGCCTTCACAGGAGATTTACTACCCACACTAAAATTAAATTAAATTGCTTTCCCTAACTACCACTGACCAACTTGTGAAAGGAGACAGGTCAGAAATATGTTATGTAGCAAGGGGATACCAATGCCGAACCAAGTCCCCACACATAACCCAGTAAGTGGTATTTGAGAGTTGACTGTATTTGATAACACATACTTAGACCCAAATACCTCATGAACCTCATGAAATATTCATGGCTTTATATTCATGAAACCCTCATTGTGATTCATAAATACTAACAATAATATTTTACCAAGGGCAGAAAAGGGGGGTTATAAAATTAAGTGATCTGATTTGGCAAAGATCTGTCAGTAAATCTCTGGCTAAGACTGAGGCAGATACTATAAATCTAACTATGTAGTCTCAAGAGGGAAGAACTAGTTTTCTTCTGCTAGCTCTCTCCTAGTCTCTGCTTACCTACATTTTGCCTTCTTCATAATTGTCTTTCTTCTTTTTTCTATGATCTCATTCCACTCTCTGCCAAATATTTCCCTGGTATAATAATTTAACTCTCCTATGAGTGAAAAAAGAGAATTAACTGTGATCAGCTGTCAGTTTGTGAGTTAGAACTGAAAATGTTTTGCTTTTCATATTAGTTAAAAAAAAAAAAAAAAAAAAGAAGTACGAGTTATGAAGTAGAGAAATTGGGACAGCCTCTGTGGAAGCCAAAAAGAAGAAAATTCCTAAATTCCTTGGAGAAGCTTCACCCTTTCCCTTTTCAATAAACTCATCTTTCCCTGCAACTACTTAGTAGTTATGGAAGTATTGCTGAAAACTTGCTCTGCAGTTGAACCAAGTGATCTCTGAAATGAGCCCCAAGGCAAAATTTTCTCTGTGCCCAGAGGTCTGCCAGAATCATACTGGGATTTTAACATTCCATCTATTCTCATCCACTGTATCTCCAAAACAACAAGATCAAGAAGATGGAAAGCCAACTTTCCTCTGGCATTTTTCCAGCATTAACTAAGTAGTGCTTTTCTTTCTAAAATCCTTCTCACTATGACTTTCCAACATAAGACTGGCAAACTTTAACCAAGAAATGTTAAAAAAAAATAGAGAAAATTCAATTGTGTCATTAATGCAGGAGAAGTGTATGAATATTTGTAATACTTTATATCATTAGAAATCCATTTCTTAGATAGAATGGACCTGAAAAACATAATTCTTCTTCATTCAACAAATTGATTTATAATCATAATATTGAGCAAATAATAAAGTATAGATCAGCTGGTCTACAGATCCACCACAAAAGTATCAATGTGATTTAGATAGGCTTAAAGTGTTAACACAAAATCAATGCTTGATATATTAATATTTAAATTTTATGCTGAAAATGCATTAAGGATTTAATGGAAGAAAATAAAATTATTCCAAGTTTCCAAATTAGTAGACATAATGCCACAAACAACATATCATTGTCACTGTTTCCTCAACTTAAAGTTCTAAAGTACAGTGGTGGTGGGAGTGGTGGGAACTGTATAATTTTTTTCTTGTATAATAATAATTTAACTCTCCTCCTATGAGTGACAAAAAATGAACTATGATCAATTGTCAATTTGTTCAAGTCAGTATTGAAAATGTTTTGCTTTTTATATTACTAATAATCCAAATGCCTATAATTTTTAAACTAATTTCAAACAACCCTATTCATAATTATTAAAAGTGAATAAGCAAAGAATGAGAGCAAAGATATATAAAAAGTACTTCATTGCATTTGAAATATAATTGGGCATGTGGGAAGATATTCATCACACATCATAAAAATAAGAGCTGAAATATTAGAATCCATATATCAAAAAAAGTAACATTCATGAGCTCTAAGTGCTATTAGCTCTACTGGTGAATGTTCTTCAAGTTATTTTGATAATTAGAGTTTGGTGAGATCCGAAATACATTTCTCTAAACTGGGAAGCACAGTTATAATCAATGTCTTTGCGGCAGGTCTGAATGTAGATAAAAATTTAAGAAAAGTAAACTTACTTTCAACATAAGCTTTTCACACAAACTGAATATTATATGAGAATTTTAGATTATCTTTAAGGTCCATTTCTTCTTTCTTCTAATCATAAACTCTTTGGCAGCAATCTGGGCCCCCATCTACTGGTCAGCTTGAGAATTCATGAAATAATTTATCCTGTTGCTTTGGTTTCTGCTGTTGCTTGATATTGGTACCCATTCCCATTAGCACAACATTGCAAAACTTACATGCTTCTTAATAGTACTTTTAATGCACGGTCCACAAAATAAAAGATGCAATTTTATCTTTGCTATTTTTCTATATTAAGTGCTGTAAATATCTCTAAAATACAGAAAAAAAGAAAATTAACTTAAGACATTATTTTTGCTGTGACTTTTCTTGAAAATATGCATGTAATCCTGCAAGGTATTAAAGAAACCATGAAGCAATTTCATTTGAAGGAAAAATCTTTCTCAAATGACTATATATGTCCTTTGCTTTTTATTATTTCTTGCTTCTGAATTTTCTTTCAAAGGGGAAGAGCTCCTAATAGTCCAACTACAAGATCTCCAAGGTTCTTGTCGGGTCTAAAATTTTTCAGTTCTGCAAAAATAGATTGATGAAGATAATTCCCAAGAAATATTTCATTACAAAATCAATTCTAACTCAGATCCTAAAACTTAAGAATTGGAACTAAGGATATTTTAAAGCCAGATAAGAACATTTCTTTATTATTCATAAGCTGATCAACCAGATAAAGGAAGAAAAATTTTCCAAAGACTTTGACAATAAGGATATTTTAAACACACATCCCCTCTGAATTCCACATTCACATTTGGTTGCTATCTATCCTCTCACATTCAAAGACACATACTAGGAAAAGTTGCTGGTGTGACAAATGCTGTCCCCAATCTCCTGTCTCTCATTGGTGCCTCCGTTCATAGAAGTCTGACTTTTTTTTTTTTTAGTATTTTATTAGTTGTTGTTGGACCTTTATTTATTTTTATGTGGTGCTGAGAATCGAATCTAGTGCCTTCTCACACATGCTAGGCAAGCTCTCTACCACTAAGCTACAATTCCAGCCCAGCAGTCTGACTTTTAATCCCATTTCTTGGGTGAAAATGCTCTTCCTAAGAAGAGCATTGAACTGCAAGTTGTTAGAGGCTAATGGAAACTTTCAACTCTCCACCTGTATTGATTTCTCTGATAAAACTGCTGATATGAGATTCACCAAAGCTCTTGGGCCACTCCCTAGTTCTTGGCTCCTGTGATAATATTCTACTGATTTCCCACTCACTGATTGCTTCTTCACCCAATTTTAAATGTCCCCATGGTTCTAGGGACCAACACTGGGTCTTCTTTGTTTCTTACCCTATACTCTCTCCTTTAGCAGGCTTTTCTTCTTAATATAAATCTAGACACCTCCTTAAATTTTGTTTAGCTTCATTCTTCACTTCACATCCCAGGTACACATCCCAGTTACACCCCCTTATTCCACTGACCAAATTGCACATTTCATGACATCTTAAACTAATCAGCCAGCTAGCTGCTGTGATCAACCCTACTCATCTGCTTCTTTTTCATTGTTCCAAATTTCAGTTGCTCCTGGAGGACTCATGGGGTCTTCCTTGATACCTAAGTATTTCTGGCCCACATAGTCAAATAGTTGTCAAGTGCTGTCTCCAAGTGTCTCAGGTGTTCATTGTTCTCTAAACCTCTGCTACCCACTAATCAACTACAGCATAATCTCTTACCCAGAAAATTCATCCTCCTAAACTCTCTCCTCATATCCATTCTTATTCTCATCTAAGCCATACTTTTGTGGAAATCATATTTTTAAAATCTGGATTAAGTCACATCATCGATTTGAATGTTTTCAACTTCTGTCCCATGGGACTATGGTGATCAACCCAAACGTGAGGGCCCTCTATAACTGGGACAGGATTAGCTTGACCAGCCCTAACTTAGATTCCTTTGTCTTCACTGCCATACTCATATCAAACTGGATTTCTTTTTGTTCTTGCACTGTATCATACTCTTTGTCTTGGCAGGCCTATGTCTTTATCTTGCTGACTGTCTCCCTAGAGCTAGTGAACACCTTTTTACTCTTTAGACCACAGAAAAACACCACTTCCTTCATTTCCCTCTAAGCCCAACACCCAGTTATGCGTACTTGATATTCATTCAAACATCAACTTGTATTCGTAATACTCAGCACAACCATAATTAAGTGTTTTTTTTTCCTCCCTATGTAGCTATTAGACCAAAAGGCATCTATTACCTAAAAGAAGGATTATTATAGTTGACAAATAGGAAAACTTGCATCAAATTAATATCATTAAAGTTTTAAAATCCAAGGCACTTCAAATGCTATTTTTGGTTAGGTCTACTCCACCTAATCCCAACACATTAAAAAAAGAAGAAATTCCAAGGACATAGGAAAAAGGGGAGTCAAAGGCTGGTAGATCCTGTTCTGAGACATGAGGAGGGTGAAAGAGAAGACTCCCATTTGAATCTCTTTAAGGGGGAATATGAAAGAAGGGGCCAACTTCATTACAAGGAGAGGCTGCAGAGAAGAAAAGGTTCATTGTGCTTCCTCACACCAGGAGTGGTGCAAGGGAGAACAGCTCCTGGTTGGGGATAATTGAGGCAGAGAGGTGAAATGCATCCTTTGGCCTGAAGAAAAATGTAAACATAGATGAAAAAGACCTAAAACCAAGATCACCTCCTATGGAAGAGAGGACATCTCAGCAGAGGTCAGATGAGCAGGTTAAAAACCAGCACCATACAATATTCCTTCCGCCAAAGCTTGAACACATCATAAGCACCTAGGAATTTGGGGCAGGTGCTTCACAGAGACAACTGAGACTTATTTTCCAATACTTGCTGGAATGAAGATTTCAAATAGATAATCTGTCATTCAGGAAGTTAGTGTTCCAATCTCTGCAGAAGTTAGAAATGACAGCTGCTCAAACAGCACAAGATTTCTGCTGTCCTATCGTAGAGTTCCTGAGGTCAGCAACCCAAGGCTGGCATGACAATTTTCTTCTCATCAAGGAACCAGAGTGACTTCCATCTCCAGGTTTTCTTCATCATCTAAGATGTCTTCAAATATGCAATGGAGAAAAAGACAAGAAAAGGCCCATGCTATCTCTCTGTCCCTTCTGCAGATGGATCTACTGGGTGAAAAGAGAGGAGGGAAAGGGAGACTTGATAATAGCTTACAGATAACAATTTAGTTTTTAAAGGGAAACCAAAAGATAAAATTATGCATGTAGATTTGTGAGCTGAGATCTGTGTACCCCATTTTGTCTTCCTTAGTAGATTATAAACTTTAAGAAATCAGAGTCTATTTCTCTCTTCACAATTTTATCCAAACATCTAGCCAACTGTCCAATACTTCATCCAACAAATGTTTGTTGAATGAATGAATAAAATAATGGGTGAAAAAGAAATAGACAAGTGAGTATATGTGGTCTTCCATCACTCAGCATGACTTGATATCTACTCTATGTTTTAATGAAATATGAGTCTTTAATGCTATTTACTGAGTATTATTGAAGTTATGTCTGGGCACATGGTAGGATGGCATAACCTTCATTTCTTGTGTCTGAGTGAAGCCACATGATTGTAGCCAATGAGAGTAAGCAAAAAGGATTTGTGTATCTTCTGGGCTAAGGGATATAACTGCTGATATAAGACCCACCAAAGCTCTATTCCTACTGTTAGAGTGACTGACAGCATAAGAGATTGGGTTGTCTCCATCAACCTGGTGTCCTGATAAAGGTGACCTGCAGGAAGTATGTGGCACAGACAAGATCATCTACCCTGCATTATGCTTTGAATCTAGAAATGTCACCCTCTGTCCCTCTGCCAAAGTTCATGTTTGATGATTCCCAATGCAAGAAGGTCAAGAGGTGAGGTTTTAGGCAGTGATGGGAACTGTAACCTCATCAATGGACTAACCCATTTGATGGATTAATAATTTGAATTGTCTTCTGGGTGTCAACTATAGGCAAATGGAATGTGGATGGGAGAAGTAGGTCATTGGGGATGTGCCTTAGGAATTATATCTTGTCTATGTCTCCCCACTCTGCTCCCTGGCTAACATAAGTTAAACAGCTTTCCTCTACCACACTCTTCCATCATGATGTTCTGCCTCACGTTGGCCCCAGAGCAATGGAGTTGGCCAACAACAGTCTAAGACCTCTGAAACCCTGAGCACAAAATAAACTTTTCCTCCTCTAAGTTGTTCTTGTTGGGTACTTTGGTCACAGTGACCAAAAAAAAAAAAAAATGACTAACACCTTATATTCACAGAATTACTTTCCCCACCATACAAATACAAATGTAGTCAAATGAGGAAACACTTTACTTGCAGGGAAATACAGTAAATTTTTGTTGTGGATCCACCACCAATTTGAATTCTGAAATGGTCAAGTCAACTTCTAAAAGTCAAGACAAAAACATTTAATTACAATAATTTTAAAAAATCAAGTGCAAGTAAAATTACAAATATATTTTCAAAAAAGTCTTTTTCCTAATGTTTTAAAGTATCCAGAAATAGAATTTAAAAAAAATAGTCACACTTGAGTCCAGATAATAGCATTATAACAATTGTACAATTAAGAGGTCTTTTTCAGTCCCTTTTTGGACACCAAAGCTGATGATGTGTAATATATATTCACATATTGTTACACAATATCAATATTAAAGAATACCACACAGAAA
This sequence comes from Marmota flaviventris, assembly GCF_047511675.1. Classification (NCBI taxonomy): domain Eukaryota; kingdom Metazoa; phylum Chordata; class Mammalia; order Rodentia; family Sciuridae; genus Marmota; species Marmota flaviventris. Next base: position 48,199,809 of record NC_092503.1, on the reverse strand, counting down.
CATGAGTATGTTTAAGAGACACGAATTGCACTATGCTAACTTTAAAGTATAATAATCTAGCTAGTCAGTGTCATTTCTCATTTTTTGAATCTATAAATAAGTATGGATTCTGTAACTTGATTAAAATCTATGATTTTTTTTTACCCTGAAATTTTGTGGACCATAAAATTTAAATATAATTTGCTTAATACTAACCAGTTTTATCTTTCACAAACAGTATAACCAAAGCCTGGATTTTAAAATCTCAGAAATTTATTACAACATTTTGCTTCTTCCAAACAAAGCAGTTTTAGTTGCTTTTAACCATTTTCCCCTAACATACGATTTCATGGCTATTACACCATATGATTTGAATACGCTGCAGGGTAATACTCCTAACTGGACAGTTAAGGTATGTCTGAATTGGTCACCCTTTTCTGGAAGAGTTGATTATTTTCCATGAGAATGAAAGAGATTTTACATTGAAGCCTTTTGCTTCAGATGGCTAATGGATAAATCAATTACACAGGCAAGAGGAGTGAATGGAAATAATTGGGTATCTCTTTCCTTATAACTTAGTCTTATTGACCCCATGTACATAGTATCATCTCAATCTAAATGAAGGTAAACTTGTTAGAGCCTCTGAAATTCAGGTTTGCATACTATTTTTTACTCTCTAGTTTTTTTCTGAATTTAGTCCATAATTGGAGAGATCTACCAACACTATTTCCTTAATATAAAAAAAGAGATAGAAATTTCAGTTTATGGGGCAATACATGGGAAAAGATGTCCCTATGAAAATTAAAATATTGCTGGGGTCCCAGAATTGAAAGATTTGTTGGTATTCTCCACTAAATTTCCCAGCTTGTTTTGTTTTGTTTTTCAATCCTGTAACACCAACTTTTTGCCTGATATTGATGATTACAAACCAAAACTTCTCCTTAATGATAACAGGAAATAAAAGAACCAAATATTTCTAGATGAGCCCACTGGTAATTCCCAACTCCAAGGTGTACAGACCTCATTTACTATTTCTTAAGAGCAGCCTTTCTCAGTGTAAGAACATGATGCAATTTGGAAAAGGTGCTCAAACCAGCACCACTCTAACTCACATTGCATGTCCTTGCAAAGGATCCCAGGAAGTCACCATAGATACACGACCAGCAGGATTGTTTGGCCCAGACAGCGTGTGCTTAACAATTCCATGAAAAACACAATTGCGGAAATGGCATATGTTGGACACACCATGCAGGACCAGCTGGGCCCTGCTTCCTCCAGGAAATTCCAGCTGGGTTACAGGGCGGCTACTTTCCAAGACCATGATTCCCTTTAGGCCACTAGAGAGTCACAGGAGTTTGGGGTTCCTCATGGTTCACTGGATCCATGTGGTCACCATGCAGACACATGCTGTCAGTAGACATGGTGAGTGAGCCCAGCTTGGCATTTCCTTACAGGCCTTGCTCTTCAGTGCCCTCTAAGGTGACCCATTCCCCCAGCCCAGCTTGCAATTGCTGCTCACTTTGACTTTACCTTTGTTTTTGATGACAAAAAATTCAGCTTCCCCCACTACTAGGAGTTTCACTCTGTGCCTCTCTTGACCTGAGGTAATTTAAACCTATTTCCTTCCTTGCCTTCTTAAAAGGAGGCTTAATGGAATTTTGAATTTTTCCTATTACAAAAATTCTTAACGTTTTTGTCAGGAGAGATTTGAAATATCACATAAAATGATGTACTCCCATCCCTCACCACCACCTCCAAATAACTGAATTACATAAATAAAACATTACGTGAAAAGTGCTTTTCTACAATTTATGGGAAGTAAATTTAACAAGAGCTGGCTCATTGTAGGAAAATTCAACTTATCTTTTCTTGATCCTTTTATTCTATACAGGGAGAGAAATTTATGTCAGTTAAAAAAATCTATTACTGCTTCTCATAACTGAATCCATTATTTTTCTCCATGATCCATCAGGGTAAAAACAAGAATAATAGATTGCTTTGACAGAACCTTGAACATAAATGTCCCAAAGAATCAAACATAGTAAGTTAAATGAGTTTCAGGTGGTATTAAAACAGGAAAGGATAACCTCCATTTTATATTTTAAAACCAAATCTTACTTAAAAATTTATTATTATCAGCTACTACAAAAAGACAGATTATATAGTAGTAGAATTTGCACAGTGAAATGGGAATATTTCCAATCATTCCTATATATGCCCAAGCAGAACTGAACCCAAAAAAATGAACTCAGGAAAAGAAATTATTTTAATTTTATAATTCTTTTAATCTTATAAATAACTGGTTATTTATGATCTACTTGATTTTATTAGTCTAGGTGACTTTAAATAAAGTTATCCTATACTCAGCCTACAGACTAAAAATATTGTTGACCTTATTTTACAAATAGTTTCACTTCTATGCATAGCTCTATAAACTTTAGTGCCATACGACTTATTTTAGTCTAAGGTCCTGGAACAATTCTAATGTATATGCACATACCTATCTGCCTAACACAAATATGTAGGGAGAATGTGGAGGAAGGTGATAGGTATATACATGCCTACGTTAATTCTAATAGTTAATCGCTCTCACAGGATTTTCTTAATGGACAGCTATCCAGCCTCTAATCTCTAATTTTTTTCAGATAAACCAAAAACCAACTTGTCTCCAGGGAAGGTAACTACATTCCCAGTTTCAGTGGCAGACCTTCTCCAAAACCAATCAACAAAGAACATTCACATTAGGTGTATTATTGGTTCAGATCTGGGCATGTGACTCTGGTTGACTTGAGCAGAAAAATAAGAATGATTTTTATGCAAACTTGGGAGACAAGTTTCCCATTTTTCTCTCATTGGATGAGGCATAGAAAAAGGAATTCCCAGTTGCCACTACAGACATCTGTGACCATGAGAATGAAAACAATGTTGATGGCAGAGGGGAGGGTCGGGAAGGTCATGGCATGGGTCTTGATTGACATCATTGGGCTGTTAATGATATTATACCCCAAACCCTCTCTACCTCTTGCTCCCAGTTAAAAGAGTTCACAAATTTACTGATTGCTTATTCCATATTGATTGAAGGTTTTTGCAACTTCTTTTAAAGAAAGATAAGAAAATATACTCAAAATATCCTGATTTACCATTGCACATTTCATTCATTTTTCTGTGCATCAGAAGATCTTTGAACTTATATTTGTCTTTGAAACCACCTTGAAGAAGTCCTTCTCCTTCTCAACTGGAGAATTTAACACAGCCATTGCTTAAGAAAACAGTAAAATTGCTACCAATGTCAATGTATATTGAAGGTAGTTAAAACCTTGTCCTGCCAGACAAAAAATATACAACTGCATGACTAAGTTCAGTTGTTATTACTAGACTCTATATCTGAAATAGAGCTTGACCTCCTTTGTGGTAAATTAAAAACTGGCCTGAAGGTACTGCTCTTTTGTAATTATTCAGAAGGCCACAGCCATTCTACAGCTTTCCTTTTATTTTTCCTAAACTTCTTTAGTACCTGTTTCTCAGATTTTGCGGGCTATTAGGTGTTTCTCACATATATCTGTGCATAATAACTCATCAGCTTTGCAAACCAATTCTTTAACATTAAGATTAAAACTAACGTAGATGATTCTCAGATGACACATACTGAGGTATAGAAAAATTCCATCATTTCCTTCCACAAAATGAGAAAGATTTTAATTCTTTTTCTCAACAGCTGCTTCATTTTTTTATGCATAGGAAAAAATATGTGCAATTACTTCAAGTACAATCAAGTCATTTAACACGGCTTTGCCATCATTGTAGTTAAAGGATATTTTAAAAGAGAAAAAAAAATCTCAAAGCACAGGTCCTGCTGTGCAGCAAAGCAATCAAATTCCTTCATAATAACAGCCTGATGGGATTCAGCAATCCGAGGAATAATGAATAACGTCTCTAATCAGTAAACAGGAAAATGCTACAACAGTCACTGAGTAAAAATTGACTATCATCTGTTGATTCTCTTGATCGGCTTTTCAAACAATAAATAGAAATATAAGTGTCTCTTACAAAGAAAAATAACTTCATTTAGTTTGTTTGATTTTATCAGGCAGTGAGAAAATGATACATCATCTTAGACTGTCCGGCAGTATTTCCCAGTCAATAAAATGCACATATAAATTTTTTTTTATAATGCATGGCCAAATTTGCCCTATCACTTGAATATGTCAAGAAAACTGATTTTGCAGTTCGTTGATAAAATTGAAGATTGTATTTCTTTATTAGTTATTCTTTGTTCTTAATTCTCAATTACTTCTTCTTCAGTATTCATCTTATGAAGTTATTTGTATCTGAATATGAAGACTCTGTTTCAAAATAGTCCTCAAGTTTCCAATGCAGTGTCTCAAATGTTGGTCGTTCCTTAGGCTCTGCATTCCAGCACTCCAACATGATGTTGTAGAATTGCTGTGGACAGTTAGATGGCTGTGGAAGTCTATAGTTTTGTCCCAACAACTGGATTACTTGAGTACCTGTCATACCTGAAAAATATAACCAACAAAAGAGGGGGGCATGGATTAGACTCTTCAATTCACAGACACTTAAACTCTAAGTTACAAAGCAAATTGATTTCTTTGATAAAGCTGTGAGATCTACCATACCCTTTACAGGTTGCAGAGATTAAACGACACCCTGCAGCAAGTAATGTCTATAAGACTGCAATTCAGGAGCAAAGGAGAAGGAAGCAATAAACCACCTCATTAATGCAAATTATCACCATCAAATTTTATCTATCTAGCTCCCACAGGCACATGGTATGGTCAGCCTCATAACTCTGCCCTCTAAGTCTGGGCAAAGCAGTTAAAGTCACACCTAAGTAAGTGACCTGCAGCAGAAAGGCCCACTTCAGAATTAATTACTTACCACTATACGGCATTTTGCCATAAGTAATGATTTCATAAAGAAGGATTCCAAATGACCACACATCGGACTTAATGCTGAATTTATTAGTACGAATGGCTTCAGGTGCAGTCCACTTCACTGGCAGCTTTATTTCGTGTTTAGATTCATAGATGTCTTCATTATCTACCTGTTAATGCATTAAGGATTCAAGCCAATTTAAAGTGATTTTTTTTTTTGCTGCCCTCATTCATTTATAACCAGTTTCACATAAAACTTAGATGGAAAATACCAAAAAAATTAGCTTAGATCAATTGATAATTAGCATAGCAAATTCTGACTCTGACATTCAAGACAGAAACAATCTGTGGGAAGTCATCCATAAAATATTTGAGAACCTACTATGTACTAAGAATAATATTGGAAGGAACATCCTACTATGTGTAGAAGAATTCATACATAATGGGATTCTGACTTCCCATCTGCTGTTTACCAAATGGAAAAATGGAAGCAAAATAGGTCTGCTTTTTTTTTAAATTTAATTCTGGTATTTAAAAGTCAATGACTTTGATAACTACCAGTTTGCTAATATTAAAAAGTAGAATCCAAATGATTTAAATTAATATATCATCTCATTGGTCTCCTAATTAATTTACACAAAGAAAAGATGATGGTTTCATGAGTATCAACATGAGAATAATTTATTTGTTATGTTTTCTGGCCCAAATCCATATTTTTAGGATACAATATGGAAATTTAGAATTAAATTCAGAGATTAATACCTCATTCTATGTCTTTATCTTAGTGTTTTTTGAATGGATGTCACCCACTGAGTAGGGAGGAAGAATTAAAAAGCCAATAATTGGCCAGCATGGTGGTGCACACCTGTCATCCCAGTGGCTTGGGAGACTGAGGCAGGAGGATCATGAATTCAAAGCCAGCCTCAGCAACAATGAGGTGCTAAACAACTCAGTGAGACCCTGTCTCTAAATAAAATACAAAATAGGGCTGAGGATGTGGCTCAGTGGTTGAGTGCCCCTGAATTCAATCCCTGGTACCTCCCCCCTAAAAAAAAAAAAAAAAGCTATTAATTGCTCTAGAATTCTAGCAATAGGTAAATGAGTAGATAAAGTGAACAAAGGTGGGTAGGGTAACTGTACAAAGTGCCCTGGTTTTTATACAAGACAAATAGAAGCTACATTTACTGATTGAAAAATAGGTCATAAGTTCAACCAAAACAATGGCATCATTTTCAATTCAGTTGAGTATTTTTTTTTCCTCCTTGATGAAGAAATGGGAAGAAACAGGTAGTTTGTCTATAAGATCTTCAGCTACTTGAAATGATCTATGGACCACAGAACTTTGAAGAACGCTGCTTTAAATAATAGTGAATTTATTGGTCTATCAGTCTGTTTGACTTTTAACCTATTACAAAAGCTAATTAAAACAAAACTAAACTTACCTTAAAAACTCTTGCCAGTCCAAAATCCGCTACTTTGTAGATATTATGCTCACCAACAAGGACATTTCTGGCAGCCAGATCTCTGTGGATGTAGTTCTGGGACTCCAGATAGGCCATTCCAGAAGCAACCTGTGCAGCCATGTCTACCTGTTGAGGCAGATGGATTCTTAATCCAGCATCATCTAAGGAATAAGAGAAAATAAGAGATTTATTCTGGAAAGTATTTGAACTATTGAAGTGAATTCTGACAATTTTGATGAATAAGATATTGACAGAATTATGTGCCATGGTACTGATCTGCTAAGAAAGGAGCAAGGGTATCAAATAATCCAAAGATAGGAGTAAGTTTCTAAATGAGTCCAGTTACTGCCATTTTTTCAATACCACATTTCACCAATTTATCTCTTCATGGAAACTGTTGCTTGGGTACTTTCGGATTACTTTTAAACTTTACATAGTTTATTTTAGTCATTGAGCTTATAGTGGTCCTAATTTGCATGGCTGAACAAATGAAAAGTTCACATTTTTTTTCATAAGAGTTTTCTTAAAAACTGGTTCACTAATAAAAATGAAGAGTCTAGCAGTAGTTATAAAATGTGCATATTGCAAGTGGTGAACAGAAGGATTGTCAAGTTCAAAGACAGCATCAGCAACTTAGGAAGACCCTAAGCAGCTTAGTGAGACCCTGTATCTAAATAAAATATTTTTTTAAAAGGGCTGGGGATCTGGTTTAGTGGTTAAGTGCCCCTGAGTTCAACCTGCAATACTACACACACACACACACACACACACACACATATATATATATATATATATAAAAAACATTTGTATCTCTAAGTTTAATATGTATTTTTTAAATTTTGCTTTCTTAGTCTGTTGTTCCTAGAATAAGTTGCTCATCTCTCTAAGTACAAACATACCTTTAATGGGCAGCATTTCACCTATTGCTCATTCTGTAAAACTAAGTACAGGAAATTTAGGTAGTAGAGTCAGATTTATCATAAGTAAAAGAGGTCCATGCTATTTTATGATGTCTTTACAAAACAGAGTAAGTCAACTTATCTGCCATACTATTGATAGGTATCTTCAGATTTCGTTTTTTAAAGTTTCACATAAAAACAAATTATTATTATCCCTGTGTGACTAAGTAAAATACTATTACACAGAGTCCATTGGTCTTATGAACATGAGGTTTAAACACAAGTCCTGATTTGAGTGCTCACTAAAGCACAAGATTTAGGAAAACTGGCTTAAAGCTGTCAGACTTGAGATCATGGCTGGGCCTCATATTTCTCTATAACCGTAAGCAAACTGTTTAGCACCCCTGTACCTGAGTTTCCTAATCTGTATAATGGTAACAGTAACTCTTACAGTATTAATTTTTAAAATGAGAGTCAAAACAATTGAATACATGTACAGCACTTAAAACAGTACCTGGTATCTAGGAAAAACACAATAAATCCTAGCTCTTAATGTCATCATTGCTTCTAAGAAAAATGAAACATTTTGGGGACTTGTTAAGCTCAAGATATATATAAATTACCAATGTGAAAATGGCTGAAAGAAGATGAGTTTATGGGTCTAGAGTTCAGACAAGAACTCTCAGCTAAAGACATAGACTTAATGGTCATAGTTTGAGTGAGAGTTAAAACATGAAAAGTGGGTGAGGTCCTAGGAAGATATTGATTCATAAGAAACACCAATAATTGAGGGTGGCACAGGAAGCTAACCTGAAAAAAAGAAAATTGAGAAGAATCAGCCAGAATCATAAGAAAGGAGAATGTTTTAACAAATCAAAAATTTTGAGAAAGAAAATATGTCATCATAGTCAAGTTTCACAGATAAGTTCAGTAAGATAAGGACTAAGAGGCTTGTGTTAAATATAAGAATGAGGGAGTCATTGGTGAAGGGTTTTATTTGAGATCATGTGTAAGAGGCCAAAGGGTAACTTGAAGATGAGGACATACAGACAGACAGAAAGAAGAGATGGAAAATTTCAAAACCCTAGTCAAAAAGGGAAGGCAATAAGGATCTGGTAGAGGTAAATGTAATGTCATAGGAAAGCCATTATAGAATTCAGAAAAGTGGGAAGTTGTGATGGTTAAAGTATTCCAGGGTCTCTGGGGTGCTTGCTGGCTGTGTTCTAATTCTTGATTTGGACAGTAGCTGCATAGTTGCTTACTTGTGCATGTTATAATTACATGTCAAACTATGCTACATGATTTATGTACTTTCTATATAAATGCTATCTTTTCCGTTAAAAAAATGAGAGTCAAAGGAATTTTTAAATGAGAAAGACTTAAGCACAGCAGGTGTGTGTGTGTGTGTGTGTGTGTGTATAAAAGGCAGAAGCATATTTAAATTGGTTGTGAGGTAAAACTAACTGCTCACCTATCCTTTTGTCCTTTACTTTCTTTTATCCTGGGCACTAGCAGAAGACCACATTGCCCACCTCCCTTTGCAATTAAGTAGGGCCATGCCTAGTTCTGGGCAACACAGTGTGTTCAGAAATGATGGACATCACATATAGGACCTCACATAGAGGAACGAATTTCAAAATTTTAGGAAAGAGTCTAATTCCCTAAAAGAGTAGTCTAAGACCTATCAAAATTGTTATCTGTGTTTTGCCACTGAGAGTTTTGAATTGTGTATTACAACAGGTAACATTAATTATTCAGTCTGCAACAAAATGTAAACATAAAGATAAAACATAACTCTGTAAAAAGCATAATGGAAAAGCCTGGCTGCTGTGATGGTCAAAATAGCTATGCCTTTTGATATCACATCCACTCAAAAAAGAAACAATGACATTAAGAGAAGCTGGTGACTGACCATAAGCTATGTGGCAGGCAGCTTCTAAAATAGCTTGCAGTGATCCTGCCTCCTGGAATTCACACCTTTCCAAGAGTCCTTTCCATTGGACTGTTCTGGACCCAGTGACTCACATCTGGCAGAGACTACGGCAAGAGTAATGGGGTCTCCCAGGTTAACTTATATAAGACTGTGACTTCATCTTACTGGTGCTCTGAATTCCGTTGCTTTCTTGCTTGTTCACTTTAATGAAGCAAGTTGCCACGTTAGAAGCTACCCTCCATACCAAGGAGCATGGGCCACTCTCCAGCTAACAACCAGCAAGGAGCTGACTCCCTCAGTTCTGCAGCCATGAGGAACCAACTCCTCCTGACAATCATAAAAGTGTGTTTGGAAGGGAATCCACATCCACTAAGCCTTCCGATGACTGGGACACCTGCCAAAACCTTGCTGCAGCCTTATGAAACCCAGGGCTAGAACCTGGCTAAGCTGCTCCTGGATTTCTGACCACAGAAACTGTGAGATAATAAATGTTTGCTGCTTTAAGCATCTAATTGTTGGGGTACTGTGTCGTGTAGTAATGGACAACTAACACAGGTTGATGTTAGGAATGGCATCAGTGTTATGCATACAGTTAAGAGCAAGAACTATCAAACCAGGCTTCAACCTTGGAAAAGTCACCCAAGGTGTCTATTACTCAGTTTCTTCAATCGTAAAGTAGGGGTAATAATAATGATACTTAGTTCATAAAGTGGTTCAAAAATGAAATAAGTTAACACTTGTAAAGAACTTAGAAAAATGACTGCCACATCAACTGGTTCTTCCCTCTCTTTAACTCCTACAGTCCCCCGACCTGGTTCTCCATTACCTCTTTGGCCTTATCTTCAGCTTTGCCCTTGTTATTGCAATGTCACGACAGTGGCCTCTGTGATTCTTTCTACCCCACAGGCACACCTTTATGTTATCTCCAGCCCTTTGCACTTCAGATTTCTTTTGCCCATTTTTTATTTGTTTGTTTGTTTTTATTTGTTTGTTTGTTTTAACTTATCCACATGGTCACTTCTCATTTCCTGGAAGTCTTTACTCAGGTTATTCCATCTTGGTAAATCATTCACTGGTCAACTGTCAATTTTTGTTTGTTTGTTTCTGGGGTGTGAACTCAGGGATTCTCGACCACTGGAAAATATCCCGGCCCTATTTATTTATTTCCTTCCTTCCTTCCTTCCTTCCTTCCTTCCTTCCTTCCTTCCTTCCTTCCTTCCTTCCCCATAGGCCTCTCTCATTTGAGAGAAATTTATTACCAAAAAAAAATCAGCCAAGCTTGAGGACTACAAAGACTGGAATATAGAGAAATATGATTAGGAATATGTATGTTATTTCAAATATCAAATACAATACCTAATCCTATTACAGTGCATATAAAAAGGTTTTTACTGGAAAGTACAGTACTGGAAGAAATTGGGTAATACACATTTCCTATCCTGAAGAGCAGTGTCCTAGGGACTGCCTAAGTAAAGAGCAGAGCACATCTATACAACCAGACAGCAAAGCTGATGGAAATGTTCACAAACCTGTGAGAGTTTATATCTGCAAAAAAAAAAAAAAAATGCATCCTATTACTAAAGAGACTTTTACGTTAATGATACTTATCTTGATGAGCTATTTATGAATGGCAGATTCACTTTAAGACCTATCTATTAAATCTACAACTCTTTATTGGGAACAAGTATAAATTCACTGTTCCTCTTGACTGGTAGGTACTCTTACAAATGAACGCCTTGGTAATCTTGTCCCTGATGGCCTAATCCAGCAGATGGTAGGGTTTGCACTCAGCCTTGAGTACCACATCAACCACAGAAATCCTCAATGCCCAAGGAGTTTGCAGTATAGTTAACTGGATCTTTTCAAGCTGATACCAAGAATTGCAAAACTAGCTTGACTCTCAATCCCACTCTTACTATATTCAGAATGGTCTCAACTTATTTATTCAGTCAACACATAATAAGTGCACACCTTCTATGTGACACTCTGTTCTAGCACTACAACAACAACAAAATAAAAATTCTGCCCTTATGGAATTGCATTTAGAAATACTAAAGCCAGGTGAAATGGTACACACCTATAATACCAACAATTTGGGAAGCTGAGACAGGAGGATCACCTTAGCAAATAAGTGAGGCCCTAAGCACCTTAGCAAAACTCTGTCTCAAAATAAAAAATAAAAAGAGCTGGGGATGTGGCTCAGTGGTAAAAGTGCCTCTGTGTTCTAATCTCCAATACCAAAAAAAAAAAAAAATCTAAAATACTAAAAATAAGCTAAATAATGTCATGCAACATAAGATGATTAATAGCTAAGGAGAGAACACCAAAGAAGAATATGAAGAGGAAAACGAAGAAGGAATATGAAGAATCAGTAGGAGATTAAACTTTACAGTTTGACAAGTGAGCCAGGTACAGTGGTGTATCCTATAACCCCAGCAACTCGGGAAGCAGACATAGAAGAAGCACAAGTTCAAAGCCCGCCTCAGCAACTTAGCAAGACCCTGTCTCAAAAAATAAAATAATAAAAAAGGCTGGGGAAGTAGCTCAGTGGTAGAGCATTCCTGAGTTGACCAGTGAACAACTTACCAAGGTAGAATAACCTGAGTAAAGACTTTCAGGAAATGAGAAGTGACCATGTGGATAAATATTAAAAAAAAAAAAAATCTAGCAAAAAAACTCAAGTGCAAAGGGCTTGAGGTAAAATAAAAGTGTGCCTATGGAATAGAAAGAACCACAAAGGTCACTGTAGTGACACTTCAAGTACACGGGCAAAGTTGTAGATAAGGCCAAAGAGAAAGTTGTAGATAAGACCTGGAAAACCAGATCAGAAGGAGTTAAACAGAGGTAAGAACCAGTGGGAGTCTCAGAAGGTTTTAAGCTGAGGAAGAACAAACTCTGACTTATACTTCAACAAGATATCTCCAGCTGCTGTGTTAAGGAAAGACTAAAGAGGACAGGAAGCCAAAGAGGGAGACCAAGAGGGTGCAGAATCCAAAGTGGAGGCAATGATTGCTTGAACCTGAATGGGAACATTGAGAAAAGGGGAAAGACTGGGTATGTTTTCAAGGCCAGCCAATAGGATTTGTAGGTTTGTTAGGTAATGGGATGTAAGAAGCCAAAATGCCTCCCAGGTATTAGACCTGAGTGTTGTCATTGTCCAAGAAGGAATGAAACAAGGGTAGCAGATCACCGTGGAGAATCAGGTTTGGACATATCATTTTGAAACGTCTAATTGTCATTTGGAGTAGAAATTAGGGTTGCTCACAAACATTTTCCCCCTTTTTGCAAGGCACTTTAGTGGATTGTACTGCCTATTCCATTGGACTTGATTTGACCAAATGAAAAGGGTACAGAAGTGATAAAAGTTAAGAAGCTTTAAGAGCCAGGATGAGATTAGTCCCATCCCCTTTCCCTACCAAGGTGACCAAAGAGCTGAGCTACCAATCTATTTTACACACAAAGCACAAGTAAGGAAAAAACTATTGCTGTGCTGAGCCTCTGAGATTTGAGGACCGTGGCTGCAGTCTGGACACCTGCACTGTCCAGACTGATACAACATTCCAGCGGAGAGGGCATGAAGGCAGCTGGGTGTATTATTCTGAAGTTCCAAGGTAGGGATAAAATTTTAGGAACTGTTGATACATAAACATTCAAACAATGGCACTGGGTGAAGTTAACAAAGGAAGCCAAGTGCAATGGTGCACACCTGTAATCCCAGCTACTTAGGAGTCTGAGGCGAGAGGAATGGCAGGTTCAAGGCCAGCCTGTTCAAAGCATTGGCACCCTATCTCAAAATTTAAAAATAAATTAAAAATTGAAGAGATTAACAAAGGGATTAATGGTATTGCAAAATAATTCTGGAGAACTCCAGAATGTTGAGAGGTCTGGGAGAAAATCACTTATTGAGAAGAACCAATGAAGAGGAGGATAAGTGATCAGGTTAACTATCTTGGAAGCCAAATGGAGCAAGAGACTTGAATGCTCCTGATAGATTTGAATACCAGAAATTGACAATTAGATTAGTAATGTGCATGCTGTAAGGGCTCTTATAATATGCACATTGTAATATGCACTTTGTTAGATCTAGCCCAGGATCATTCTGTACTTTTTCCTGAATAAGGCAAAAGGAGTCAACAATTGAGGTTAGTCTTTCTGTGGTGGGTAGCATTCTAAGGGTGATAAATGTGATGATCTTTATGCAATAGGTAAGTATATTTTTGTTTTTAACAGAATTTATTATGTTACATATATTCTCCATTCTTTTGTTGTTGTTTTGAAATTTAGAATTATCAGCTTCACAAGTCACCCTGAAATCAGAGAACGCTCTTATCTTTCTGATATCTTTGTTCCATTATCCTCACCTCCTTTTGCCTCTATATAGCCTATCAATCTCGCTCTGACATTTCAAGAAATTACAGGAAAAGTCTGTTTTTCAAGCATGAATGATTCTCTCAGTATTTGATCTCAATTTCTTTGAATATCATATTTTAATGTGTATTATTTTATTGTTTATTAAATTATTCATTTGTAATAAACATCACAATTTCACAATGCCCTTAAGTCCTTTTTAACTGCAGAAAGCGGATGGAGGAATAAAGCTAATAGTATATTTTTGCTTTTTAGTCTGAAAATTCTAATGTTGCCTAGCAAAGAGGTCATTTTAAACACCAAGTACAATATTAGCAAATACTAGCAAAGACAAAAATGTCAGATACCTCTCTTGCTCTTTTCCCTGATGTTTCCCATGTTCCAGATTCTGTACCATAGAAAATATGGCTTACAGTGTTCAATTAGTGTAAAAAGTAGAGCATTATGCAAAAAATCCATTGATCAGTTTCCCACATTACATTTAAGCTCTCTGATGTGTCTATTGTGAACAATTTATTCTTCCACTACATAAATATTTTTCTCCCTTTGAGTCCGCAGAATATATCCTATTAAATAGTAGTTGAGCCATTCAATGTCACAACATTCATTCTTACAGATATACACATAGTAAATATCCTTTGGGTTAGACAAAGCTGGCTAAATTGACATTTATAGGACTAGCTAAACTAAATTCCTCCTTTTCTTTTTTCCTTTTATTGAGTCTTTAGCTTACTTTGGAGATATTCTTGCAGACTTCCATGTCTCATCAACTCTGTAATAATATAAATTGGATCTTCTAAAGTGCAAACAGCATAAAGCTGGATAAGCTTTGGATGTCTTAGACTCTTCATTATCTGTGCCTCCCTCAGGAAGTCATTTGGATCCATTGAACCTGAAACAAGAAAAGGAGGAAATCACTTTATGTTATTGAGGCATTCCTGTCCTCACAGCAGCCTGGTGGGAATCGCCGAGATTGCCTCCTGCCTCTCAGTAACAGAAGAGCATCAGTGTCACAAATCTTCAGAGTTATCAGAGGAGAGAATCAGTTCAGCCAGGGCAACCTAATTACTAGATGTGGTGTTGTATCAGGGATGTGCACTTTATATGTTATGACCCGTAGGTGAAAAACGGTTGATTTGGGCCCATGTGAAAAATGAAGAGCAAAGGAGAGACTGACAGTCTAATTGATAAAACATGGCAGGCATCTGAAGAGCACAAAGAGAAGACATCCTATCAACATGAACACTGGAGGACACTGAATGTCTAATTACTCCAGTCAGAGCTCTTTTTGGATCAAGAAAAGACGGATGGTTGCCCTGGCCTTGGTACCCACTGTGGGAACAGCTGAAAAACAACTCTAAAACAATGCTATTCTGCCAAATTTATATTCTTATTCCTGTAGGAACACAGGCTATGGGCCACATAGAAAACATTCAAGGGACATCCCCAAAAGATAGTGGCTTTTTTTTTCCACCAATTTTACATGTTTAATGTGAAAATAATACTCAACATTTTCTCCCATACCATTTGCTTCCACTACCACCAGAGCCTCAAAAGCTGGATCAAATGATTAGGGAGATGGCATTGAAGCATATTTTGAAAACTAATCTATAATTAAATTGTGTTTAGATGGTTCAACTCTGAGTCACCACGCAAGGTGCCCAGCAGTTAATGTCAGATAAAATCTAAGAGGAGGAAGGATATCTGGAGTTGACATTTCATCAGTAATTTTTAAATCTTTTTTTTCTTCTAGGCTGTGATGTTTCAGAAACATTACTGTAATTGAAGAAATACTGTCATTTCACATCTTAGTATTCACTGTAGATAGTGCAAATATCATTTCTACTGATGTCCAAAGAGACCATTCCATTTATCATCCTCTGAATGTCAGAGACTCTACAACTGACATTAGAACCTGGGTGTGGATAAGCTTTGACAATTCAAGGTAGCACTATGACTTGTTTGTTAATGTCAAGTTAAGAAGAGTTTCATATGACCTACATACAGGTTATTTCACATAAGCATTGAAACAGTCTACCTTTTAAGAGCCCAGAAGCTTAGGATCCAGATCCAATCAAAACTCTGGAACCTGGAAAAATCTTAGCTCTGTTACTGTTCCCTGTGCAATCTTAAGCAGGTTACCAAATCTCTCTGAACTTCAGTCTCTTCATCCACAAAGTACAGCTAGTAATCCTACTAATATCAGAAAATCATTATCAGGATAATAACAATGCCTGGAAAATGTGTACTCAAAGATTGCTGACCATTATATGTATCATTATTAACATGCACACTCATAGGAAAACCAAACAGACCAACTGTAAATATTTTTCATTGACTGAGGGGAAAAGAGGTAAGGTGTTAGAGAAGAAAAAAATGTTTTCTTCTATTTTCTTTTCCATTCCATTTTTTTCCTTTCTTTTTAGTTTTATCAATTCTAGTTCTGACATTAAGTTTAATCCACATAATCAAATAAGTTTAAAATTTGGAATCATAATAAAAAAATAACACTGGAAGGAAAAGAGACCTCTACACCAAAATAAAGTACTTTGTTCTTGGTTGGTATAACTAGTTTGTCTGGGATCAAATACGGATACCATATGACTGCCCCCCTCAAAATAAAATGATTCATGAAGGGTTCTGTGATAACAGAATTAGTATCATCACTCAGACTGTTTATGCAGGACACTTAAACCATGCCCAAGTCACACTATCTGCAAGAGCTGAAATCATGATATGCCAGGAGCCTCTGTAGGTAGAGAACTCAGGGAACTCCTTCATGGCTATGCTGGTAGAGCAACAGAGACCCAATCTCAACTCAGTAACGCAACATTAAATATTAATTTTTGCCTGTCATAGCTACTGCAGGAGTTGATTTCAGGCTCATCTTTATTGCATGGTAGTCTGCTAAGCAATAAATAGCTGCTAAGATTGATGAATGGCCCCAGTGAAGTGAAGACATTTAACCAATCACCAAAGCTGTTTGTTGCTATTACACTGTAAATCAATAATAATTATTCCTGTTGGAAAGAAAACTATTGTGCTTTTTTTTTACTATAAAAAATATGATTTTTTGTTCTCTTTTGACCTCCAGAAGGCCTTCCTTAGAAAGCAATGCTAGCAAGCATAGCTTGACGCTTTTCTTTCTTTTCCTTTTTTGGGGGTGGAGGGAGGGAGGAATGATTAGATTAACAATAAATTTAAAATTTATGTCTCAATAGTTCAACACGTTTAGGATTTAAAAGCACATATACATGATGACTGAAAATATTAGATGCTGAAATAGATTGTCCTCACCTGAGTGATGGCATCTGGCCCCTTAAAAGAGCCTCTCTGTTGTTTCCTCTGCCAGATGTTAATGCTAGAACTAAACTCCTGCACCAGTGAATCTACATTTCAGGGTGTGCATCTATCAGCAGCACCACAGAACCTAACATTTAATAAAAACTCACTGCATATACTTTATTCACATTTACTCAATCCTCATACAATCCTATAAAGTGGGGGCTATTTTAATTCACATGTCCAGATGAGGAGACTCAGAAAGGTTAAAAAATTATACAAGTTACAGAGGACAGAGCCAGGTTTACCTTTATGCTCTTAACTGATAACATCACAAGGTCCCAAACTTTTCAGTCCATGGCATCCTTAGTGCATCAGTAATATTTTTATAGTATGCCAGGTTAAAATGCATATTTAATAGTTCAATTACTAAACAACTAAGAAGTATCCATCCTAATAACTTAATAGCCATTTGAAAAATTAATACAGGTAAATTAAGAGGAAAAAAATAATATTTATTTCATTTTTAACCACAGTTATTTACTAAAGTGATATAAGTACTATACAACTTCTCAAAATCAAGTAAGAGTTCAAACAGAAGTTCTGGATCCTGGAAAAATCTCAGCTCTGTTACTCTTCCCTGTGCAATCTTGAGCAAGTTACCCAAATCTCTCTGACCTTCAGGTTCAGCTCTACCACCTTTATTTCCTGATCTGTGTCAATTTTTGTGTGTATCTTGCCAATATTGGTCCACAGTGATCATCAAAACTCCAGCTTCACAAAAATATGATGTCAGAAAAAGGAATGTAATGATCTAAATCTGAATCTACAAACTACCTAAAGGTAGCAATTTGTGTTGTTTTGAAAACGTTTACCTCAAAACTTTTAAATATCCCACAGACCCCTGAGAATTCACTGTGATGCCTCAATGTGCCTTAGCACAACAGTTTGGAAACAGTGCTATTACACACTCTGCCAGCCAGCAAATCCCAAGGGCTCAAGTTCTGCCACCAGGAAGCTTTCCAAATTTCTAAGAACTCTGGGCTCAGCAAGTAACAGAGGGCCCCCAGAAAACTCATCTAGCCTGTAGAGTTGGAACCCATATCTGTTTTGTAGAATAATGAAAATGCTTGTAAGGAAAAAAAGGAAGATTAACCTTTTGTTGCTGTTATTATTCTTTTCTATGTTATTAGAGGAAGATAGGAGACTGCCACAGTGATGTTGCACTTTTACAGAATGTCACTTCCATGGGGTCTGATATAATGGTGATAAGTCAAAAATCCCAGCTCTGCCATTTACTGTTTAATAATAATAATAATAATAATAATAATAATAATAATAATAATAAAATTTTTATTGGTTACCTACTATGAGCCAAGCATTATGCAAAGCATTTGTACTAGTGACCTAATTTAATCTTCATAATAACCCTGCTAGGTATATCTTATTATCCCCCATCACATAAATGATAAAACTGAGAGATAGAGTAGTTCAAAAATTTGCTCAAGATTTGAATACAAAGTCTTAGGAAAGTTATTTTTAATCTCTCTAAATTCTCTTATCCCACCCTTAAAAATGAGGGACTGTTCATTTTAGCATACTTCTTCTGCCTTCAAAAGGATAAGTGAAGATAGGAGAAGAAATACTTCCTGCAAGTTCAATTATGGGATTCTTTAGATGAACCATTTTATCTTTTAGTCATAGTCATTTGGCATCTAATAAAACAGTTATTCCCCGAATATCACCAAAGTTCCATCTGATTTTTCAGTAAGTTTTTACAGTCAGTGGGGTTTTTGTTTTGTTTTGTTTTTGTTTGTTGTTTTGTTTTGTTTGTTTTTGTTTTTTAACTAAGATAGAAATGAAAGGGAAGAAGGACAATAGAAGACTGAATCCTTTAGATAAGAAATGTGTTGTTGGAATCTTCATCTGAGAACCTTTTATGCTTAGCTAATCCAAGGAGCATGTTGGCCTTTATATTTTAAAGCTTGTCCACATGTTATGGTCACCTGGGGTGGCAAAACAGATGACAACACCTGTTTGCTGCCAGCACTGACTGTCCCATGACCTCTTGGGCATTTCACAGTGGCAAATTGAGCCCATAAAAATCCACGTATGCCATTTAATCTTTAATATTTTCACACCTGGTTTTAATGTCTTTACAGCCACTGGAGTAGTGTTGTTCCAGAGGCCTTCCCAAACTTCTCCAAACTGACCGGATCCCAATCGCTTCAGAAGCTGGACAGAGTTGCGGTCTATCTCCCACTGGTCCACGGTTTTATAGGACAAATCAAAAGGAGTTGGGACTTGTATCTGTTTTGCAGAATAATGAGAATATGTGTAAGAGAAAAAGGAAGATTAACATTCTGTTGTTCAAAATAATAGTGTAGGTACTTGTTGAGGGAAATATTACTTTTAAAAACAAAAACACTAGAAGTTACATTCTAATTCCTTGAAGATAGAAAACAATTGTAGGAGATTCTGCATTGTTAACTCTTTAGATTCATTCTCTCTCAGATCCTGCACTTTGATGTCCATCTGTAGCCAATACCATGCTCACACACAGGTCTGCAATGATGTTTCCGCCTCTCTGCTCAGCTAAACCCTCCCAATTTCAGCCTCCATTGGAGTTCCACTCATTCACAAGGCCTTCTCAAACTCTGGCTGTAGTATTAACTAGATATATTATACATTTCTGCAAAATATGTATTATATATTATATATTTTTGCAAAATAAAATCAATTCATTTTTGTTTAATTTGTTTGTTTGTTCATTCATTTAATAAATAAAATTTTTAAAGTAGGAACTATCTGCCCTTCAGCAAACAAAACAGGCAAGGCCCCTGCCATCTTAGAGTTCGTAGTAAAGATTTCCATCTGACACACTTTCTCTGTTGCAACTATTAAACTCACTGTAATGGCACAAAATCAGCCAACAATAGTAAATGAATGAGCATATCTCTTCCAATAAAACTCGTTTACAAAAATGAATATGAAACAGATAGTTTTCCTCTTCCTGCCTTAAGTAAACAAATGATAAATTTCTTTTTCCTGAACTGATATCACATGGCAAATACTTAAAAACAGTTTGAAAGCAGAAAGTAGTTCACCTTTAAGCATGGTTTCTCCAGCTTGACACACAGGCCATCACTTGTGGTGGTGTAGTAGTTCACGAATTCATTCAGTGTTGAGAAAGTTTTTCTCCGGGTAAGGAAAAAGCCCCCTTGGTCTAGTCTCCTGATTCTGTAGTGTTTCACAACTCCTTCATCTAAAACTGGAACCCAAAATAAGTCCTGTTAATAAACTTATTGCCAAAGCCAAGTAGATTCATTTTGTGGAGATTTTTTCAATGTATGGCATAAAATTTATATAGAATTCAATGTTTCTCAACTTTGTCTCAGAAGAGTTAAGGAAGTTGATCAAGGATACACAGAAAGAAAGATTAACATTCTGTTGTTCAAAATAATAGTATAGGTACTTGTTAAAGGAAATATCAAGAAAGAAAGAAAAAAGAGAGGGAGGGAGGGAGGGAAGGAAGGAAGGAAGGAAGGGAGGAAGGAAGGAAGGAAGGAAGGAAGGAGAAAAGGAAAAATAATTTCAAGATCCTAGCACTAAAGGAAGTACAAGATAAAAAATAAAGAAGTGAGGTTAATACTAAAACCATTCCATGCTTTGAGGACTACACTTGATTTAAAAAGCCATAAAATTAACTCTCATTCCAGAAATTCAAGGTAAAAAAATCTTGTCAGTTTCAGAAATCACAGTGTCCCTGTGATAAAATCACAAAGGTGTTTAGAAACAGTTGAACTCTTTCTGGTAATTTTTCCATGGAGTTTGATAACATGAGACTGAAATAGAACAAAGAGGGTCCTCAGTACCAACTTACAATGTTATAAGGGATTCTGCAGGGCCACTCACTGTACTATCCCTCAATGTAGGCTTATACCAGAATGTCCCAGCACAGCTCAATAAAAACAATTCCATAGGTCCTAAAATGATGCAGTTCACATGTGCAAATTTCCTGCAGCTTTGACTAATCCAAAGATAAATCTCATAGGATCTGAAAGAATAAACAACCTGCATCATTTTTAGGTAGTCTGACTTACAGCGAATATTTTATTATTTCTCCTTGCTACCAACCATTGTTCTTTCTTCTGTTATTGGCACTCCAATCTTTCTCATAAAACCATTGCTTCTCTAAGAACATATGATGCAGAGAGACTTGGTGCCCACCGTGAGTTGAGGGAGACCTAATCAGACCAATTAAATCCAAGGAGCACCAATTCCAAGGTTCACATCAGGGAGCTCCAGGAGGACAAGAGGAGTTTTATTGCTGCTGTTGTTTTTGTTTTTACTGATGGGAATTTGGAGCTATTGGCAGAATCCTTGCCTCCAGCATGGAGCAAGCTTACATGAGAAGAGAGGTAGCCCCTGGAGCCAGCCAATTCTGGCGTTACAGCTGCAAGAGTCAATTACTTTTTGCTTAAATTAGTTTGAATTAGGTTTTCTACATTTGCATTCAAAATATTGACTGGTGCAATTCATACCTATTCTTTCACTTAGCAAAGTTATTGATGAGCATTGAACAGCATTTACCTTGAATATAGCTTTCTGAGTTCCTTCTAAATATAGAAACTTATGCTCCAATAACCAGGTTTAACTGGAGCAAAACTTTCATGAAAGGAAAGAAGACATTCTCATCCCAACAAAAGGAGATGTACTGAAGGTATGCCCATGGCTAGGAAAAGAATTTCTTCAAAAAAACAATTGGTGCGCACCTGGCTAGGTATAATGAAAGAAGGCAACATCTAAAAGTGTTGGCAAAGCAGTGGAATGACTTCTTATACATAGTTGAGCAAAGCATAATTTTATCACCTTTTTTTTTTTTTTTTTTTGGTATGGAGATTGAACCCAGGGGCACTTAACACTGAGCCACACCCCCAGCGCTTTTCTATTTTTCAAGTTATTATGTACTAAGGTTGAACATAGTCCTGTCTATAATAACTCTACCACCATGTATGAAATCAGCAAAAATGCACAATATATTTGCCAAAGCACACATATAAGAATGCTTTTGGTGGCACAAAAACAATCCAAATGCCCATAAACTAAGAATAAATTAATATATTATTGCTTATATGTCAAGTGGAATACAATAAAGATTTTCAAATAAACAAGCGACTACACTTAACATGAATGAATCTCACAAACAATTTTACATATGATTCCATTATTAAAAAGTTTAAAATGACCCAAAATCATTGATACGAGGAGTCAGTGAGTGAGGTATCAGCAGTATCCCACACAGTAACTAAGCATTGGTTACCTGGATATATTATGTAAATATTTGTTAAATGCTTATGAACTGTGTACTTTTGTTATGTGACTATACATCAATTTAAAAGAACACTACAAGAGAATAGTTATCTGCCTCTGTTCATGTTCACTTTCCCAAAATGCTACATCATGGTGCATGCTGCTGAAATATTTAAGTCTGCAAAGTTAAAGTAAATGCCACCTAATTCTCATGTTGGGTATAGGAAATCTCAATCAAGTATTCACAGAACATTAACTTTAACCAAATAAATTTTCTGGTAAACACTGTGAGAAACCTAGCTGCAAAATTCTCCTTTAAATCACTGAATGAGTTGACTTGTGGTATATTTGTTACTAGCCAGAAAAATGCAGGGGGAATAGCAAACAAAATAGCAACTACACGAATTCAATACTAAATTTGAAGGTAGCCTATAACAGTATCAACAACAATAAAGTAACCAATACAGCAGACTAACACAACTATAATTTAATAGCATACCTTTCATTTCCTTCCCAACACTCTTTAGTTTGTATTCCATGGCAATTACACAGCCGTATCCCTAGATAAAAGCTCCAGAAAAGATTTGCTTCTCACTTATAGGTATCAGACAGTCCTACTTAAAATCAGAAACACACTCACAATTCACTCTACTCCTTGATTAAAATGCCCAATGTTCTCCCCTTTACAGCCCAGGCCTGCTTCCAGCTGAAGGGCAGTCACGTAAAAAGTGGTCTAGGTGGCTTCCTCTCTATTTCTCTCTCTAGAGTTGCTCCCTCTCCTTGGCATTGCTTGCTGAGTTCTGAGTATTCAGGGAAGAAGCAGAAGAAGGAAGGGCAAGAACAGGAAGCCCACACTTAGATGGGTCCAACATCAGTGGGCTTCACAGGCTGAGCATGCTGACAATGTTTCCAGCTGACTTCCCTGTGGACACTCAGATAGGCCCTCTAGAGCTTTCTCATCCCTGCAGGACCTCCCATTACAGCTCCCAAGAGGCAGGTTTTCCTAGGCTGCCTGCACCCTATGGCTTCTCAGCTCTCTTTGGCAGTTCATCTACCACACTTCACCCCAGGAGGTCTCTCCTCACCCTCTGACAGAAGTTCCACTTGGGTGGAACTCTGAACTCCTCCAGGCCATCTATTTACAGTTCCCTGGCATTTTTGCTCATGTAGGAGGCCCAGTTATGGTCCTGAGAAAATATAGGAGATGAGGCAGTTCTTATCTTGCCAATTGATTACTGGGAGGAAAGGCTGATATCACAAGGCACTTCTATCCCAATGCCATAGGCTATGCATACTTCTCAGCCTACATTAGGCACCTGTGTTCTATCCTCCAACAGCAGAGAACAGAGAGCAAGCTCCTTGTGGCCTTTCCTGAAGGTCTTTCTCACTAGGTTTGGGGCTCCCACTCATCACTTGGAAGAGAGTCTGGGCTCAGATTGTGCCCACAGTAAAATGCTCTCATCAAATCCATGCCTTCCACATGTGAGGGACTCATGAGCAGCAGTACCTATCTTTGACCAAATCCTTTATAAATCTGGGTCTGGGGATCTGGCTTTGGAATTTGACTTTTATTTGATAGCCTCAGTCAAAAATTGCATTTAAACATTCCACATTTATTGAGCCAAGCACTCTGCTAAGCATTATCTTGCATTATTTTGTCATAGCTTCATAACAGTCACACTGGGTAGATGTTACCAGACCAATTTTGTTGCTCATTGAAGAGAGTGGGTAGCACAGCCAGGATTCAATTCGGGATCTGATGATGCTAAGATTCACAGTATCCAGTGGGTTTCAGATTAACTAAAACACCTCTGGTTCATGACAATAAAATTTCATCATCTGAATATGTGAAATGTTTACCTTTCAGTTCTTTTGATTAAAGTACAAAGGCCAAGAGTATGTTCAACTTCTCCAAAGAGAATCAGTTTCTTAAGTTACAGATTTCTTTTAAACTGGCTAAAATACATCATGATATTCTGATCTGTCAAGTTACCAATACCACTGACTGTGTGACTCTTGGGGCAAGGTTAATTGCCCTGTATAATCATCACCAAATAGAAGGCTTTTTATTAGGATATAGAGCTTAGCTCATAACAGATTTCTGTATATGGATTAAAAAGCTAACAAAAAAATCGAAGAGAGCTGTAAACAATATCATGTCAGTCTCGATTCATTTCTCCTCAATGTAATAAAAAATATTAGAAGTAGAAGGGTAGCAAAATATAAAGTATACCTGCAATTTATATAAATTACTAGCCTGAAAATTCAAGCCTTGCCATTTATCAAAAAGAAAAGTGCATAAATTATAGCTGAGATGTCTGGTAAGCCAATAGCTCTGTAATTGGAAATGATGAAAAGCAATAAAAAAATTCTCCTTTTTTAAACAAGATTGACCATTTTCTGGATCCAAATTGAAGTGGACTATGTGTAAATTAGACACAAATTTATGGATTTCACTTTAATGTACCACAAAATATCTAATAGTTTGCAAGCTAGAGATTAAAGTCAATAGATGACTGAAGGGTTAAAGTACTCCTTGTTATTTTCTTCGTAAGGGATGCAAATCACAATGATTGATATGGCTTTGGCAATTGCTATTGATTATAAAGAAAGCCCAAGCAAATGTTTGCCAGATCTTTGTAGATACAGGTTTAAGCTCTCAACTATAAAACCCAATATTTGGCAATACATCTAGGGTTTTTAAGCACAATAAGAGTAATTTTATTTAATAGGAAAAGCATTAGAGTAGGAGACTGGAGACACTGGTTAAAATTTATCTAGTATGCAACCAAAAATATGTCAAGCTCTCTGGGCTTTGATTTTTTTTATTATTAAAATTTTAAAAGTAGGCTTTAAAAATTCTTAAATTTGCAAATATTTCCACCTTCATGTTCAACTATTTGTGATAGTTGTTTTTTCCTCTCCCAGGATCACAGAATTCTGAAATATCTCTCCTTCTCTCTCTCTCTCTCTCTCTCTCTCTCTCTCTCTCTCTCTCTCTCTCTCTCCTTTTTTTAAGGTCCATTCACAAAACAAATAATCTTCATCTTGAAACATTTGAACCATACTTTAATATTTTCCTATGAATTGTCTAGCAGTTAGCACTTTCCTCTGGGTATCAATTTAGATCCTAAACCAGCCTTTCCTACCCACCCAAGCTCTTCATTTTATCATATAACACTCTTTAATTGTGATGACACTTATCACTGTAAAGGTATCTCTGTGAAGATAAGGGCTCTGCTGTACTGATTCAATACCTAGTCAAAGCTTGACAGAGAGTGGTGATTTACATAAATACTTATGAAATGATTGAATGATGTCATCAACTCTTGGATTTAAAGTGAAATATAAGTTTCTGAAGTGTCCACTACAAAGTTAAATAGACAATCACACAAAGACTTTCAAGACTTAAGAGTAACCTGGAATCTTACTTTTAAAAGAAGAAAAACTTAAACCAAGGATATAAATACTGGGATAGCCAATTAAGGTATATATCTAACTTTTTGACTTTTCAACATACCTCTATCTAGCATCATGGCCATTTATATGTGGTTCATTCAAGGTTTCAATTTAAACAAGACTGAAATATATACATTATTTTAAAATCAGATATCAGAAACATCAGGGAAACTCAGTACATTGTAGTCAAGATGAAAGTACCTTTAATATTACAAAATTCTTAGGTAATCAAATACAAATTATATAAATATGGTGTTTTTTCCAGGGGGAGGGGAGGTACCAGAGATTCAACTCAGGGGCACTTGACCACTGAGCCACATCCCCAGCCTGATTTTGTATTTTATTTAGAGACAAGATCTCACTGAGTTGCTTAGCACCTCACTTTTGCTGAGGCTGGCTTTGAACTTGAGATCCTCCTGTCCCAACCTCCCGAACTGCTGGGATTATAGGTGTGTGCCACTACACCCAGCATATAACTATGTTTTAAAAGTGATTTTAAGTGTTTTAGTAGTGGAGTCCATACACTTGCAAATTCTCTTTCTCAATAAAAGTGAATTCATGGGTCTCAGAACAAGGCAGAAAAGAATTTGCTTTTCCTTCTGTAATGTATTGTGCTCTTTATTACTGAACCAAAACTATTCCAAATCCTATATATTATAAGTAAATGATAATGCTTGTGCCATTTTTTATTGTGAATTACTATGAGTTCAGATTAGTTAAGCATTTCAGTAGTTCAACCTCAAAAATATATAAGGCTAACTATAAAATGTAATGGAATCATTCATCAACAAAGTCAGTGGCGTCATGATTGAATTGAGTGAACAGACTAGGGATCCTGAGTTTACATCTTTACTCTCATGTTTGCTATTTGACAAGTGCTTCACCTGTCAACTGATTAATCTACCAGAACATGTCCAAGAATTAGGATATATTGCAGAGCTATATGTAAGCATGTATGAAGAGTACGAAAAATGTTCATTGAATATTGAAAGAATTCATCTATTTCTGCACATTATTTTCCCTGTGGATTATACCGCCGGTCACCTATTTGGCTTGCTTTACAACCAGAGTAGCTGGAGAGATCCAGGTAAACTCAGATGGGGTCTGAGATTTCAGTCCTATTTGCCAGATCCAAATGCATTTATATGTAGTTGATGACAGGTACACAGGCCCAGCTTTCTCCTAAGGCTGAGGTCTTATTCACATTGCTACAGAAGTAAAAAACAGGTTATCTGGCACAAAATAAAGGAGTGCCGTGAGATTTTATCATAAGGTACTTTCATAAATCTGTCCCAACTCTACAAAACAGGTCATATATTGTTCAGAATCTATTAAATAATTATGAAAGCCAAGATATTCCAAAATTAGGTTTTTAAAAGACAGAAACTAATTTTGGAACACAACATAGACATGAAGTTAGAAGCTGTCTCTGAAAGACACAAAGACGCCTAGTCAGTTCAGTGAAAAATATCAGTCTAACAAGTAGTTTGGTATTTTATAGATAAATGAATGGTTGAGTGAACAGATTTTCATTTTTCAGCAAGTCTTCTGGCATCATCTGGGCATAGTCTTATTCCTACTGACTGATAATAATCTGTTCCCATAGTGAGTAAAACAATATGACTCCATTGATTGAGCAAAGGATTGAAAATCAAGAACTCTCTGCCCTAATCTTATTCTGCCAGTGATTTGTTCTTTGACCTTAGGCAAGGAATTTCATTTCAGTTTCCTTATCTAGAAAATGAGAATAATGATCTTATCTATATACCCCACAGGGATACTTTGAGTGTCATTGTTCACAAAGGATGATAGATATTTCTAATGTGCAATGTGCAAGTTCGGGTATTACAATATCAGTATTATCAAATAGCTTTGTCTACTGAAAAGAGGCACTTCCAAAGTAACATTTTCTACTCTCTGCAACTAATGCCTAGAGAGCCCAGTGGCTACCCAACATATTCAGTGAAGAAATTGCTATTAATTCCAGGTGAGAAGATTTCTGTACTTACAAACTCTTGTTTATTTGGTCTTTGGGGGATTTGTTTGTACATTTTGAAACCATGACTCTCCCCATACTATTGCCTCAGAAGTTATGCTGAGTTAGTTCTTCACTAATAAGTAGATAACACATAACTGAGTTATTAGGCTGCATTCCCCATTAAAATAGAATTCAAGACAGGTACTTATTCTGTACTGAATTCTTGCTCAGTATTATAGAATAGAACTCCAGTATGAGCACTTTGAAAGGAGAAATTATATCTGTTTAAAACATTGAAGTGGCATCATGTTAAAGAGTTGCCTTCTTGGGCTGGGGTTGTGTCTCAGTGGTAGAAAGCTTGCCTAGCACATGGGAGGCACTGGGTTTGATCCTCACCACCACATAAAGATAAATAAATACATAAGGTGTTAAAAAAAAAAAAGAGTGGCCCTTTCCTTTTCTGGGGGAAACAACATCCATTGAAGCCAAAGAGAACAAACAGAACTGATTCTTTCTATGCATATAACTCAACTAGTGGGTGCAGAATATCCCTGGCTCCTAGTAAAGAATATTCACTGTGCTGTGGATGTTGGTTAGTAAGTTTTACTTTTAAACTGGTCAAGCGATCAGGCAAAGGTTCAAATGTCTATTTCAAATGACTCAAAAAAGCTTTTCACTAAAACAGTTATTCGAGGATATGGCTGATAGCTCTCGTGTCCTGGGGACTTCCAGGATTGTTACAGGTCTAGAAGCCCAGCTGAGGTTACAGAGGAAACAGAATCAGAAACCAGAAACCTTTGCAGACAAAAATCAAGTTCTCTCTTCCATGCCATGAAGCACAGAAATTGTGCCCTGAACCATGTATCTGTTCAAATGCTTGTCACATTTTTTGAGGAAAATGTTGGTCCTACTCTCAAGACCCTTATAATTCAACCCTTCATGGAAATAAGCCAACCCTCCACCCCTGCATCAATTTCTGACTCCTAAATTTAATCCAATTTAGCTGGCTCCTAAATTTTCAGAACAGAATGTCGATTTTATTGTTTGTATATCTGGCATCTAAATCAGAAGGGTAAATTAACAATACATAATTGTAGCATTCAATATTTTGAAAGCTAATTTAATTGAAAGTCTAACACAGTTTCGCATGAAAACGGTTTTTGCAGTGTCTGATATTGCAGAGAAACTCAAAAAAAAAAAAAAAAAAAACCAGCTTGACTCTTTATTCCTCTTGGGACTCTAACTTCTCACAAAGTATTATATCTGCAATAAATCACCAGAAATTAACATACTTGAATTATATTTTCTCAGTTTCCTGCAGAAAATCTTTCACTGGGTTAAGACAAAATGCAACATAGGAACCAGTGCTCCTACTTTTCAAAACTTACCCTAAGGAAATAATTTAAATATTTACATGCATTTATTTAGTTAGTCCCTGCCTTATTTCAGAAAGCTTCAAAGGCTTGCATAAATTTCAAAATAAAATAAAATTTAAAATAAGTGGATGAGGGCTAGGAGTGTAGCTCAGTGGCCAAGTGCATCCTGGGTTCAATTCCCAGGACCCCAAAAGTTTAAGAAAATAAAGAATATAGTGTTATATTATAAAAAGAGATAAGAAACATATGTGGATGAAGCAAGAGCGGGTAAAGGACAGGATAATGACTCTAGGATAAGGCTGATTATGTTTTACATGGGTGGCTTCAGATGCCCATCTAAACTGGTGAGATGTATACCAAAGATTTGGCTATGTGCTTTTCTAGCAGCTCATGGTAAATAAGGAAAAATATTCAGTTACCTCATTCCCAGAAGGAAATATTAACAAACTATTAGTCCAAAGCATTCATGTGCACGTGCATGCACACACGCACATGCACACATGCACACAGGCACACACATCTATTAATTTCTGGTATTAAAATGAGAAAGAAATTTCTCACATAGATCCTCATAAAGAGAACACAGAAAATGTAATAAGAAATATCATCAAAAACATCCTTACTGGTAAATACATCAACACACAGCCCAAAAAAGTGGTTCTTATAATTTCCATTATTGTGAGCCATTTTCCAACATGAAATTTAATAAAAACATTTGTATAGGAAACTAAAACAGCACAGTTAATCAACCAAAAGAGAAAAAGCAATATGCATTAGGATGTTCATGCAGTATGCTTATAGGATGAAATAACTGTTAAATTACAGTAAATCAAAAGCCGAATTAATTTTAAAAATTGTATAATTGCAAAAATTATCTAGAAATAATACATTAAGTGAAATGGGGGGATATAAAATTTACAGAATATTATAATTGCAAACATGAGGATATATCTGGCAGCTCACATGTCCTGGAGCCATTTACTATTAAAGGAATCCAGCTGAGGTTCCTTGTGGAAGCCATAATTACATATGGGCAAAGATGATTAAATTTGCCAACATGAAAATAACCGTTCAACTGGCAGATTTGTGGGTGTTTTATTACATCTGTTTTCTAAACCAACTGTCATAAAGGTATATTGCCTTTAAAATAAGAATATACATATAATGCTTCTAGAATTTTTAGAGAAACAATTTAAAAATTAACTATCTACAGACAATGGCTACAGAGTTTGCTCAAAACGTTGTCCAGTGTGATACTTGATATTCTTTATATTAAGAACCCATAAAATTCATTTCTCTTTGAATTTAATTCTTAAAATCATAATTTATCTTATCTTTCATAAGCCCATGAGAAGCATAATGTTTCCCTTTTTACCTTACTTTATCTGCCAGAGAACCCCTCACTAAACTGATTTCTAAACTGTGATAATTATCTCCCAGTAGAGGCACAGCAAGACTTATTTGTCTGTTCTTTTTCATTGATTTTGTCTTTTATATATTTAGCTGTATTTTATGCTGTTTTGTTATTTTAAGTCAATTTAAAACATTTTGTAGACATAAATACATGCACAAATGAATTAATAAATAACAAAATGTCTTAGTACCCTGCCTAAACACAAAAAAAACCAATTTCAAATAAAAGTGAATTACCCAATAATGGAATAAGTTGGTTCTACAGGATACTGTTCATAGGATGTTTGAAACTTCAAATTATGAGATTTCTCTGAAAGGACAATATTAGGTTAGACATTCCTTGCAAATTTTAGTGTTCTGTTAATGTTAATGAAAATTCATGGGGAAAATAGAAAGTGTAATGTGAACTACAAGAAGTTTTAAAGATTTTTAAAAATATTTTTAATGATGAGAAAAATAACAAGTAATTTGCTAGCTTTTTGCAGGGCTGGAATCCAAGTCTGGTCATGGAGGTGACATAATGATAGTAAGAACTATAGGAACTTTTAACCACTTATTGCCTGCTTCCTGATTGAAGAAGAAAAAAAAAGATGACAATTTGTTAATTTCTCAGTAGGATGTTACATATTTCAAAGCTTTCTGAATGTTATTTCTCCTCAAAACTCCCAGAACTCTCAAAAACACCTTCCTGGTGAAGAATGTGAGCCTCAATTCTTGTTCCCCTTTGCCTCACTGAGTTCCAGTAATTAGTGGGCCCATTAAACAAAGTAAACATGAAAATCATTAAGAAATGTAATGGATGGTAATTAAAATGACTTCAGATTAATTTTTTATTTTTAATTTTCCTCTCCATTACAAAGAATTATTTTTGTGTATAAGCTAATCTACTTTCACAATAGAATATTGTCTCCTTCCATTTTTTACCTTGTTTTAACATATTCAAGGGAACTAATTTGCTAATTACTCATTCTCATTTCTAAAAACATGTAGCTCTTATCCTTCCAAATTCTCACCATATTAAATAAGGATCCATGATAAAAGATGTTTCTGCTGTTTATTTCAAACATGTATTAGACAAAGGGTACTGGGGTGGGTGTTTTACACGTCAACTTGAGTTGACTAAGGGATGCCCAGAGAATTAGTAAAATAGAATTTATCAGTGTGTCTGTGAGGATATTTCTTGAAGGATTATCATTTGAACTATTAAAGAAGAATCACCCTCACCACTGTGGGCCAGCATCATACAATCCACTGAGGGCTTGAATAGAATGAAAAGTAAAGAAATGACAAATTTGCTTTCTCTTGTTGAATTGGAAGATCTATCTTCTCCTGTCTATAGACATCAGAGCTCCTACTTTTTGGACTTTTGAATTCTAGGATTCACCCCATTGGCTCCTGTAGTTCTCAGGCCTTAAGACTTAAACTGAATAATTGCACCAGCAATGGCTTTCCTGAGCCTTCACCTTTTAGATCTTGAGCCTCCTTGGCCTCCACCATAATCATGTGAGCCAAACTTCCTAACAGCATGAACACACATGTGTGTCCATTCTCCTTTCTCTTTCTCTCTTTCAAATTTGCGCACACACACACACACACACACACACACACAGAGTCATGTGCTGCATAATAACATATCATTCAACATCAGGTTACATGTATGGCAGTGGATATACTGTATAGCCTAGGTGTGTAGTAGTAGACCATACCATCCTACTTTGTGCAAAAACATTCTGTGATGCTTATACAGTCAGGAAATCACCTAATGACACATTTGTAAGAACATATCCCCATAAGTGACATGTGGGGGGGCGGTGTTCTATTGGTTCTGTTTTTCTGGATAACTCTAATTCAGTTACAAAGGGAAGGCTATTCTGTAAAACATTAGTTGTTTGTCATTGCTTGGTGTAAACATAGTTCAGGTCATACTCAGGTAGAAACACTTCTCATAAAAACCAACCATCTCCTGATCACAACCTACACTTCAAATGCTGGCAAATTCTCTTCCTATTCACTCTTACTCATTCAGGGGTGAATCAGCTAAACAAGTGAGAACTACTCAGTAAAATCCATCATTACTCTCAGAGAATCATTCAAAGTACACATTCTAATGCAAGATGGGCTAACGTCTCTGTCTTTCCATGCAAAAAGTAACATTCTTCATGCATAATAATAAAAATTTATTGAGTACTTCTTTAAGCAAGCACAATGCAAAAGTGCTTTTTATGAAATACTTTATTTAATAATCTTTATAATAACACTATGAAACATGAAAATTTTTGCTATTTTACAAAAAA
This sequence comes from Marmota flaviventris, assembly GCF_047511675.1. NCBI lineage: Eukaryota > Metazoa > Chordata > Mammalia > Rodentia > Sciuridae > Marmota > Marmota flaviventris. The sequence continues at coordinate 48,167,157 of NC_092503.1, read as the reverse complement.
TGAAATTTATGGAGTGCTATGGTTTGGTTCTTTAATATCCCCAAAGAAAAACTAAAGGCTTTGTCACCTGCCTGCGGTGCTATTGTGGTAGAACCTTTAGGAGGTGGGGCCTAATGGAAGGAAGTCAGGTCACTGGGGTGTGCCCTTGAAGGAGCTGTTAGGACCCCAATCTCTTCACCTCTGTCTCTTTTACTCCCCAGCTGCCATGAAGTGAGCAGCTTTGTTCCACCACATGCTCCCTGATATGATATTCTGCTTTCCCACAAGCCCAAAAGCAACAGTGTCAACCAACCATGAACTGAAACCTCTGAAACCATGAGCCAAAATAAATCTTTCCTCTTTTAGATGTATATCTTACATATTTCCTCACAGTGACAGAAAACTAACATATGGAGATAATAAATTGCTTAGGACACAGAAGAGGTAGATATGAGTGCTATAGTTCAAAACCAGGCAGTGAAACTCTGAAACACACAATCTTCATCCACCATCTCCGTCTATTGTCAACCAGCAGAGATTCTTAGGTTGTTATCACAAGGCACTGCTCACAGCTCTAAAATAAACAAATCTAGTGCTACAGTGCTGTTTAATTAAGATGATCAGGCTGTGCATAAGGTCAATTTTTGTAACTGACACCTCTTTGAAACACTTACCCTATTTAATACTGTTACTTCATTATTAGTCTTACAACTTCTCAGGCTTTTCCCCCTCTGTTTGCTTTTTCAATATGGGTTCTGACCCGGGATATCATTTAATCTGTCACAACTTGTTCTTATTATTTGCAGACCTTCAGCTTCCACTACTGCGGGAAATGTGACTTTTCTGTCTCTGGGATGCTGCCCTCACTCATCTTTTGGATGCCTGAAGGAACCTCAAATAAAACCAATAAAATTTTAACTCACATTCTCTTATTCTCCAAGTTTCCTCTTATCTTGAATTTTCCATCCCAGTGAATGGCACCGCCATCCTGAAAACCAGACTCTGAAGCAACAGATTTGAGGATCACCCTTGATTCCTTTCTCTTCTCAATTTCTTATCTCTGACTGAGCATTGTGTCCCATCGGTCTTCATCCCAACTGTGTCACCTTGCTGAGTGACCCCTCATCTCTCTTTCCTGGTTGAAATAAGGTCATATGCTACTTTCTCAGTCTCCAGGCTTACTGTCTTTCTTCCATGGTTACCTTAAAATTACCTTAAAATTCAAATGTGCTCCATTGTCTGAAGTTCAGGTCCTATATCGGAATTCTCTGCTGCACCCTATCCTGAATTTTTAAACACTTATTTATAATTCCTTGAAGGTACTATTCTGTTTGTACCCCATCTCTGTGTATTTACATAAACTACTAAGTATAACTAGAATGTCATTCTATTTATCTATTATAGACTAATTCATTTTTCAAGCCTGGGCTCAGGCATCTCTTCCTTTCTTAAGCCTCCTGGCTTATGCCAGAAACACAGCAACAAGAGCAGCTCCTAGGTCCTTAATACCCCACTGTACCTCCATTTTTATTATTAAACTCATTCTGCAATATTGTTCCTATATATTTTCACTATACTTCTCCTACTGAACTTTGAGCCCTTTGATTGTGGAAACCATGTTTTAATTTCTTTATTATCCTCAAACAGGCACAAAACTATATCATCATTATGACTAATAGGAAGTTTTTATTGTCTGTCAAATGTGGTGCCAAGAGCTTGGTATACATTAACTCAGTGAATTCTAACATCAGCCCTAATGTGGGAAAATCAGGCAAAGTTGACTTAAATAATTTGTTAAGGTTACTCAGCTCAGCTATTAAGTAACAGACTGAGAGTGAACCCCAGATAGTTTGATGTCTTAAGCTCTGCAACCAATTAGACTGAAGGTTCTTGGTACCTGTTTCAAGAACAGGTAGATACATAAATAAATGCATGAATAATAAATATAGAGAGGTAAGACTCAAGCAGAATGTGAACTATTGTATGGGTCTTAATATTTATTTCTCTTATTTTCCCCTGTAATCCCAGTTGAAAGATCATAAACCTGTGTTTCTTCCTCCTATCCAAACAAGTCTAAGGGGCTAGCAAACTTCCAAAAGCTGCTGAATTAGACTTTGAATCACGTGACCAACATCCAATCCTATCATGAATTTGCTAAAGCCCAATTTATGTTATTTGACTACTTTTTGAAATAAAATTGTTTTGATATGGTGATAATTTAGAGGTCTTCATTTTAAGTTCATGAAGCATTTTTCTATCACAATTCAAGAAAGCTTCAATAAACATCCTTAAGGACTTGCGGAAAGAATGTCCCTTGACGGTGAAAATGAGTTCATCCTGAGCCTCTCCCTTGAGAGGCAGTATGGTGGGGAAGTGCGTAGACTTGGTCTTGGGATGGAAATGAGTTGGGCTACTTACTTGCAAAGCAGTTTGTCCTCTCTAACCTTCAGTTTCCTCGTCTGTACAGCAGAATAGAAAACTCCTTAGAGGATCATTATAAAGATTAAAATGAATATGCTTAATTCAGGGCCATTGTTCCATGCCTGGTAGTTATAGTCACAGGCTACCAAAACTCCTAGCAGATGACACCACTAAGTCTGCCCCTGACATGGGCTCTCCTTGAGTGGCTTCTCATCATCAGCCCTTTCAGAAAATAGGAAACACAATGAAGATGAAGATGGAGTGGGGCTAACACACTGCAGCTCAGTTTTCTTTTTTAGTAATGCTTTAAAATATACAGATGCTACAATGTTTGTTTTAAAAAGAATGAGAAATGAAATCTCTATCCTATATTCTTTTTTGTTTTTATTTTTTTTTAAGTTTTTGTTAGACTTTTTTTTTTTTATGTGATGCTGAGAACCAATCCTAGTGCCTCACACATATCAGGCAAGTGCACTACTGCTGAGACCCAGCCCCAGCCCCCTATATTCTTTTATTAGAGTTTGTGATGCATTTCTTACACATTCTTTTTTATTGTATGGTGGGATAGATGTGCAAATAAGTTTAAGACAGATTATCCAACTATAAATCCCAGAGTATTTCCTTTCTAGCTGTGTGACCTCAGGCAAGTTATCTTAATCTCTTTGTGCCTCAAGTTTCTTCATCTATAAATTGGTGATAATGATAGAATGTACTTCATAGAGATGTACAAATTAATTTGTTAACCCATGGAAAAAGGTTCAGGGCAGTGCCCATCACATAGTAAGCATCTTTTAGGTGTTATGTATTTTCTCAACAACCAATAAAGTAGACAGGACAGGTGCTGAAGTTATTTTACAGATAGTGAAGCTGAGGTGCACACAGCAGATGGCCATAATTTCTGATTTACAATCTAGAGTGAAATTATTGAGATAAAAAGGAAGGTATTAAATTATTGAGATAAAGAGGAAAGTTCCCAAGAAGCAACAAAATCATTACTACTAAAATATTTAATGCTTATCGTAGTGTACATACATTTTGTAGTGGTCAGAAAGTACGACAATAAAGTTGTACTTTCATGAGGTTAACTGTTAGTTAAGACCACTTTTTCATCACTAGTATGTGTAGATATTTATGTCTTAATTTCCAATAGGCAGACCATCCCTCTCCATTGCACTGACTTAGGGCTGTGGCCAGGGACTGACCTTAGTGAATGGAGCAGCTAGCTATTGAGGGTTCTCGGTACCTGTTTCAAGAACAGGTAGATACATAAAGGAATGCATGAATAATAAATGTATAGAGGTAAGGCCCAAGCAGAATGTGATCTATTGTATGTGTTTTAATATTTATTTCTCTTATTTTTCCCTGTAATCTCAGTTGACATAAGCAGATCCTAGCAGAAGCTTTAAGTAGTATGAATGGTTTCAATCTCTCCCTTAATCTTCTGTTCTCCACCATGAGATTGCCATAACACAGGGTAGCTCCTTTGGCCTGAATCCCAGGAAGAAAGACAGGGAGATGAGCCTGGGCCTGGCAACCCAAGCAGTGTCCAGCTGAGCCACAGTCAGCCTGCAACCCTCAAGTGACTAAGCTTTAGGTGCAAAAAGTTATTACTATAGGACATATTAAAGAAAGCATTGCAAATTCTGAATAATATTTAAAGATATCAGAAAATCCAGTTGTAGACCTAGCTATGTTTTCCCAACTGATTATCTTGGTCAAGTAACTTATCCTATCAAGCCTCTGATTCCTTTAGTTAGAAAAACTGTTTTGTCTAGGTGATCCCTCCTGTTCAAATTCTCTAATACTAATGCTCTAATAAGGAGATTTACAGAAATAGAGTATAATATGGTAAACACTAAAATATCCACTTTCTGAAAGAGAAAACCAAGACACAAATTTAAACATTGAATTGAAACCTGAAAATTCTGGAGCTTAATCATCATGGCAAAGTCACAGCCAGGGAAACATGGGTTATACGTGGAGTAATGGGGTTGACACCAGGACCTGCTCTGTTCACTGGGCTTTCCTCTGACCCTTGATAGCAGCTCTGCCAATTTACCTAATCCTCCATTTTTGTTACCTAAATTACTAAATAAACAAAATGAAATATAGACAGTACATCGCAAATTACAGAGAAAAAAGAATAAGTCTAACATCTTCTTCTGTCCATGTCACACGAAAATTGTCAAAGCTTCACAGTCCACTGTGATGCTAGGGACACTCAGCTAGAATCACAGGCAAGCTCAGTACATGTTCCTTGTTGCTCAGGTTTGAGCACTAATGACAAGAGCAAATGTTATATGGCTTTCTTTGTGCCAAGTTGCATTCTAAGCACTTTTCATTTATTAGATCATTTAATCCAAATAACATCATAAAAAGGTAAATGCTCTTTTCTTTATTTTTTTACTTTATAAATTTCTTTATTCTTTTTAATTAGTTATACATGATAATAGAATGCATTTATACACTTTGATGTTTAATACATAAATGGGGTATCATTTCTCATTTTTCTGATTGTACATGTTGTAGAATCACACTGGTCATGCAGTCATATATATACATAAGGTAATATATAATATACATAAGGTAATAATGTCTGTATCATTCTACAGTCCTTCCTATACCCATATATCCTCCCTTCCCTTCACTCCCTTCTACCTAATCTAAAGTAACTCTATTCTTCCTAGCAGCCCCCCTTATTATGAATTAGCATCTGCATATCAGAGAAAACATTCAGCCTTTTAGTTTTTTTATTTCATTTAGCATGATATTCTCCAACTCCGTTAATTTACAGGCAAATGTTATGATTTCATTTTTCTTTAAAGCTGAGTAATATTCGTGTGTGTGTGTGTGTGTGTGTATCATATTTTCTTTATCCATTCATCTATTGAAGGACACTTAGGTTGGTTCCATAGGCTGTGAATTAAGCTTCTGTAAACATTTATGTGGCCGGGTCACTGTAGTATGCTGATTTTAAGTCCTTTGGGTATAAACCGAGGAGTGGGATAACTGGATCAAATGGTGGTTCCATTCTAAGTTTTCAGAGGAATCTTCATACTGCTTTTGATATGGTTGCACCAATTTGCAGTCCCACCAGCAATGTGAGTGTACCTTTTCCCCCACATCCTCGCCAACATTTATTGTTGCCTATATTCTTGATGATTGCCATTCTGACTGGAGTAAGATGAAATCTTAGAATAGTTTGAATTTGCATTTCTCTAATTGCAAGAGATGTTGAACATTTTTTCATATATTCATTGATCAATTGTATTTCGTCCTCTGTGAAATGTCTGTTCAGTCCCTTAGCCCATTTATTGATTGGATTACTTTTTTTTTTGGTGTTAAGTTTTTTGAGTTCTTTATATATCCTAGATATTAATGCTTTATCTGAGGTGCAGGTAGTAAAGATGTTCTCCCATTCTGTAGGTTTCTCTCCACATTACTGATTGTTTCTTTTGCTGAGAAGAAGCTTTTTAGTTTGAATCCATCCCATTTATTGATTCTTTTTTTAATTTTTTTATTGTTGGTTGTTCAAAACATTACATAGTTCTTGATATATCATATTTCACACTTTGATTCAAGTGGGTTATGAACTCCCATTTTTACCCCGTATACAGATTGCAGAATCACATCAGTTACACATCCATTGATTTACATATTGCCATACTAGTGTCTGTTGTGTTCTGCTGCCTTTCCTATCCTCTACTATCCCCCCTCCCCTCACCTCCCCCCCCTTCTCTCTCTACCCCCTCTACTGTCCTTCATTTCTCCCCCTTGTATTATTTTTCCCTTTCCCCTCACTTCCTCTTGTATGTAATTTTGTATAACCCTGAGGGTCTCCTTCCATTTCCATGCAATTTTCCTTCTCTCTCCCTTTTATTGATTCTTGATTTTACTCTTGTGCTTTAGGAGTCTTGTTAAGGAAGTCAGATCCTAGGCTGATGTGGTGAAGATTTGGACCTACTTTTACATCTAGTAGGCGTAGGGTCTCTGTGCCTAAGTATTTGATCCATCTGAGTTGAGTTTCTTGCAGGGTGAAAGATAGAGGTTTAATTTCATTTCATTACATGTAGCTTTCTGTTTTTCCCAGCACCATTTGTTGAATAGGCTATCTTTTATCCAGAGAATTTTTTGTCCCCTTTGTTTAGTACGAGATAATTGTGTTTATGTGAGTTTGTCTCTGTGTCTTCTATTCTGTACCATTGGTGGTAGATGCTCTTTTTAATTTCTACTCTTCTGAAAAGGAAACTGAGGCATGGAAAAGCAAAGTGATATGCCCAAAGCCACTACTAGTAGGAGAAAGAACCCAAACCAAGCAAACTGGCTTCACAATTCTGTATTATAAGCACCAATTCTGTTAATGGGATTATCCAGTTGAAACTGTGATGACATTATCTTTCCAATCAAGATAATCTTAGCATAAAATTCTGCTTTCAGTTTTCTTTCAAATTCCCAATGTAAGAAAACCATCACCAATTCTACTCCACCTATTATTATTATTATTATTATGCCTACTACTGTGTACAGAAAAATAAAATGTTTCCTCAATTTTGATTACTTGTTTACTTATTAAAAACTAGAGTATCACAACAAATAGTTAACTTTCCTTCATAACTATATCCTTTCTTTGTGGTTGGCACCTCTTCTCCACTGTCAACTAGGATGTTTGTTCTAGAGGAAGAGTTTGTCTTGTTTTCCATTGTAGCTCAGTCATCTGAATACTAACAGATGCATAGTAGGCATTAAATAAATATTTGATGGATGAATCTCAAGTTCTTTAAGGCCTGGATTATCTCTTTGTTCAGAAATATACATGTAACAGCAATATAGAAAATGATGTTCTCTATAATTATATAAAAACAGGCAATATAAATTTTTGTTTTTACCCTTTATTTTATGCTTTCTCCTCCTCCATATTTTAATTTTCACAAAACCTTTTTACAAACATCTGCAGGTGGTAAAGAAATAGCTCTGCAGGGAGAAGGGATTGAAAGAAAGTCCCTGCCCTACTGAAATAAATAGGAAAATAAATTTAGTCCCTGTCATGCATAGGCTTTTAAGACAACAGAATACTTTCTCAGATTATAGTTTCTGTGCCAAAGTTTCTAATAAATTAATGCAAAGCACGTTTCTAAAATGCATTAGAAATGATTTCATGATTGATGGGATACTGATAAATAGTTATAAATTAGCTAATATGCATATATCATTTTAAATCATAGTTTAAAATTGGAGCTACCATCTTATTAAATTTGACTGTATTTATTCATTCAGCTTTTATATTATGAACACATTTTGCATAGCAATCACCACATAGATAATAGATGTCAAAATCATTAAGAAAATTTAAACCTTCTTCAATCTTTTTTTTTTTTAATTTTTTATTGTGGGTTGTTCAAAACATTACAAATTTCTTGACATATCATATTCCACACTTTGATTCAAGTGGGTTATGAACTCCCACCTTCACCCCATACACAGATTGCAGAATCACATCAGTTACATATCCATTGATTTACAAATTGCCATACTAGTGTCTGTTGTGCTCCGCTGCCTTTCCCATCCTCCACCCTCCCCCCTCCCCACCTCTCCCCTCCCCTCCCCTCCTCTCTGTCTACCTCCTCCACTGTATAACCCTGAGGGTCTCCTTCCATTACCATGCAATTTCCCTTCTCTCTCCCTTTCCCTCCCACCTCTCATCCCTGTTAAATGTTAATCTTCTTCTCCTGCTCTTCGTCCCTACACTGTTCTTAGTTACTCTCCTTATTAATAAAGTTAAACTTCTGCCAGTTGTGTACATTTTCATTTAGAGCACAAGTTTCTAGAAATAGAAATATTTTGAAATTATAAATTTGTTTTCAGCTAAAATCAGATATCTTCCCCCTCTCTGTAAATGAATGGGCTATGAAAACTAAAAACAAAACCCTGTATTTTGTTTGTATAATGGTATGTTATTTCCTGACACTCCACACGAGGGAGCAAATTTGATTGAAAGTCTTCCAATGGCTCATACTCAGAGTGGGAACAGAAAAGCTGCCATAGGGTCTGGATTTCAAAATAAATGGTTCACATATAGCACACATAAAATAAATTGTAGACAATGTCTCTGTACCAACACATAAAATACTCTAGGAAGATTTGATTTTGCAGTATTTTTTCAGTAATACATTTTTTCCACTTAGAGTAACAGAAAGAAATCTCTTGCATAATTTACTTTAAATTGATATGCAATGCTTGTTTAGATGTTACTTACTTGAGATATAAACTGGAATAAACTTCTTAGGGCTAGAGGAAATAGGGAGGAGATAGGAGGGTTGTAGGTCACTGGCTTTCATTTACTGAGCCAAGACATCTTAATTTTCTGTTCAATCCGAAAGTGACACCATGCTTTTTGAAATATTCTTCCTTCTTCTCTTTGCCCCCCTTTGTCTTCACTGCTCAAGATCTTTAATCCTTCTCTTTTTTCCAGTATGAGATTATTAAGTTAATATATGGACCAAAGAACCAGAGAGACCTGTCCATCTCAGTTCTGGTACTGTCATGCTATCTAAAAATATAACCCATATTGAATTTATCATGACCACATTGATAACATTACAACCTAATAACTTTGTTAGTTATTCAAGCATACGGATGATGGATGGGCAATTTACAGATCTGCCAGTTATTTGTTAAAGAAATCAAAAGTGTGTCAGAAAAAAATAATTTTCAATTCTTAAGGAGCATTATGATTTTTTAAAGAAAGAAAATTCTTAAGAATGGACATTATCTCAACAAAAAATTAACTTTTGTGCACACTGTTTTTCTTAGTTTCACTCACTACCAGGTACAGTGCAAATTGTTTCATCTCTCCCATCATGCCTACCTTACTAATCCCTTCCAGAAAATCAATTGTTCTGTTTTGTTGAGCACTGTACACACAACTTGATCATTATACTTGTCACAATGTAAGCTACTTAGTTGCCTACACAATCATGCCTCATAGTAAACACAAATGAAAGTGAGTGAGTGAATGGATGACTTGAAGAATACATTTATGTTTTTAAAAGAGTACAAAATGTCCCTCCCAATATTTCTGAAATTTTTTTTTCTAAATGAAAGCAAGGTGAGGCAAGGAAACAAGTCAGTAGCATCCTTTTAAAATCGTCCAGCTTTCATAAACAAGCATTTATCAAAAAACCAACAAACAAAAAAATCTTTGTGTATGCCAGACATGGTGCTAAGTCTTGAGTACCTTGCTCAAAGAAAGTGAAAACAAAGATTAGGAAGCTGGGAAGTTCAAGCCTTAATCATGCAATAGCTGGTGTGAATCTTTCAAGAAGCACAGTGTGATCTAAGGCAATATGAAAGATTAAGCTGGAAATGGTTTCAGCTTAAAGGGCTGAAATGCAAGGTAAATAGGAATTTATGTGGCTTGTAAAAGAGAGCTATTGAAGGCTTTTGACTCCTCCAGATAAAAGAGAAGAATGAGATATGATAACCAAATGCAATACCTAAGCCCTTATTGTATCAGCCAACAAATAAATAAAGAGCTAGAAAGGACATTTGGAGAGATCTGAGTATGTAGTCTGTAATAGAAACCAGTGTGAAATTTTCTTGGCTTAATAATGGCACTATGGAAATGGGGAAGAGTGTCTGCAATCATAGGACATGCAGACTAATATTAAAGTTTATAGAGCTGAAGCCACCTGAAAACTGTAACTTATAAGTAGATGTATGAAAATGCAGACATATGAGTGATGGAGAAAGTAAACATCACAAACTGTTAACAGCTGGCAAGTTTAGGTGAAAGTATGCAACTTACCAACTTTATCAATAAAGTTAGGCCCCCAAAATGTATATATATTTTTTCACTTTATCAATAAGAGGAAAAATGTATATTGGGTGTTAGTTTCTGATATTATAAAGGAAAATTCTAAGTCCAATTCAATTTTCATTCTTTTGTGATTTTTTTTCCTGGATGCTCACAGATTTTTTTTTTCATTTATCCTTGACATTAAAGTACTTTAAAAAGACACCCTAGGTATAGAGTTTTTCATATATTTTGTTTGTAACTGCATTCTTTCAATTTGCAAACAGGTTTATAGAACAAAAGCCCAGGAAAATTTCCTTCTACTACATATTTACTATTGTTTGCATTTAATTATTCTGATAAGTTTCTAAGATATATCTCCTGTTTATGCATCATCTGTCTTCACAAACTTTGATCTATTTTTCTTATCTCTTCAGAGAGCTTCTCAAGAATGCCCTTTATATCACTGAAAGCTTCCCTGCAGTGACAATTTTACTGTTTGCTATCTCTCATCTATTGCCTTTTCATGCTGCTTTTTATACCTAATTTCATAGAATGTGTGCTTTCTTGTATTCTATGATTTCAAACCAAATGGTTTTCAAAATTTTTCTTCTGTTCCTTTTAGTGAATGTTTTCTCTACCTTCAGGTTTGCCATCTCTTATGCTCCTATTTTTTCCCAAACCATGTTTCATATAAAAGCAAATAATTCTATGCCAACTAGTTTGGGAAATTCTCCATTGAGAAAATACAATTATTTTTCCATCAGACTCCAGAGACTCTTTAATATGCTTTGTAGAGTCAAGACAGAGGAAATGTAGTATGATGTTCTTTTAATGCCCTTAACTGCTGAACCTTCTGTTCTATGGAACATTGTTGGCTTTCCAAATAATTCATGTTTTAGAAAATAATTTGGGAAATTCAGTTATTGAGTATCCAGAATGTCATGATCTCTTTTCCTTTTATATTCATCCTTGAGTGAAAAAAATAAAACTGTCATTTATGGAAAAACATATGCACCTGTGCTCATCTATCCATTTGGAGAGGATACATTTCCTTTTGTTAGCTCAGACATAGCAGGGCTACTAAATCACCAAGCTTCTAAAGATTGCCTAAGTCTAGCAAACATCCAACCCCCATGGGTTTGCTGGAAGAAGGGTGGATCTTCTCCTACTCTCCTGGCATGCTTTCTGGCAATTTAAAAAAAAAAACAGAATTCAATACTTTGTCATTGCTATGGTCTAATGATTTGTGTACCCACCTCCTTTTCCCACCCTCAACCCCCTCCCCTGCCCCCCAAAAAAGTCCATCTATTGAAGTCCTAATCCACAACATGATGGTACTTAGAGATGAAGCCTTTGGGAGACAATTAGAGTTAGAGAAGATCATGAGGGTAGAGCTCCCATTATAGGATTAACTTTATAAGAGGAAGAAACCAGGACCTCTTTTCTGTCTCTGTCACATGAGGATACAGCAAAGAAAGCAGCTGTCTACACACCAGACATTTAGCCCCCTGCCCCCAAACACCAAAGCTGACAGCGCCTTGATCTTGGACTTTCAGCCTCAAGAATGTGAGAAATAAATATTCATTGTTTCAAACCATCTCAAATTGCTTAAGACAGTAATGCTTAGTGGTTTATGTTTGTTTAGTAAGACAAATTTGTGCAAATGACTACAAGAGAGCCATGCTTTTAATTCCCTTTATTTCAAAAGGTCAGCTTCACACGCCAGTCTGCAACACACTATTATCAGTCATCATTTTTCTCACTTGTAACATTTGCTGGGTGGGAAGCTGTTGTGCCTTGGATGTAGAAAACGAGGGGCAACACATGGATGCTTCAGAAAGGCCCAGATCAATATCAGTTCCACACAGGAGAGCACAGACCGACTAGTTTCCTGGTATGTTAGTAAGCATTTTGTGACTGTGATTAAAATACCTGAGATAAACAATTTAAAGGAGGAAAAGCTTATTTTGGCTCACTGTTTCAGAGGGTTTAGCCCATGGTGAGTTAGCTCCATTGCTCTGGGACTGAGATGAGAAAGAACTTCATGGCAGAAGGGCAGAAGACCAGAAATGTACATGAGAAAAAACTGCTCAGCTCATAGCAGCCAGGAAGGGAGGGGGGGCAGGGAAGAAAGGAACTGAGACAAAATATGGCCTTCCAGAGCATGCTCTCAGAGACTTGCTTCCTTCACCAGGCCTCACCTCCTAATAGTTCATTCAACAATGGATTAATCCACTGATAAGGTCAGAGCCCTCATGATCCAATCATTTCCTAAAAACCCACCTCATGACATTGCTACATAGGGACCAAGTCTTTAAGTAACATGAACCTTTGGAGAACATTCCAGATGATTCAAACCATGACACCTTGTCCATACAAAGTGAGCAAAAGTCAAAGCATCCTTCTACCTTCTTCTTGATCATCCCTAATCTGATGCCAAGGTCAAAGTCTGTTTCAGCCACTTACAACATCTCAGTTTCTCTACATTCCCTGGGAATCTGGGGAAAATATCTATCCAGATTCTAACAAATCACTGATTGATAGACTTAGTTTATAGGGCTACTATAATTCTGCATCTCTCACATCTGTTCTTGAACAGTTGAAGAGAAACTAAGGGGATGCCAAGTTCAGAGATTCTTAGTTAGCCACAAGATTGATCTGTAACTATAACATGAGACAAATGTAAATAAAGAATCAATTTAATTTGGTAGCATTATAATGAAAAAGAAAGGAGTTGAATGTGTTATGAATTACAAAAAGATAGCAACTTCACTGACCTCTATAGGACTTATCAATAAAATTTCTACTTATTTAATAACTGAAATTGACTTTTATAGTTACATTCAAAGTGAAATAATATGCATCACTTCTTTGTTGCTCTTGCCCTCAAATAGCTCAAAAATGTTTTAATAAAACTAAGTACACATAACAAGAAGTCCTTTCCTTAATGCATCAATATTAGGGGTTCACAGACAAGCAAAAAGGGGAAGGTGGGGGGATGATAAAGAATAAGTCCTATAAAGAATACTATGGGCTGCGACCCACCGGAAGAAGAGGAGCAGCGGCCTGCTGAGAGGCAGAGCCGCCCCCCACCCCCCGCGCCTGCCAGGTAGGCGGAACTGTGACCACCAACAGAAAAGGCCCAGTGGCCCGTGGAGGGGCAGAGCTTCCAATCACTCCTGCAAGGTAGGCGGGCCTATGACCCACCGGCAGAAGAGGAGCAGCAGCCTGCTGAGAGGCAGAGCCGCCGCCACCTCCCCCTGCGCCAGCAAGGTAGAGGGAACTGTGACCACCCACAGAGCAGGCCCAGCGGCCTGCTGAGGGGCAGAGCCGCCCCCCACCCCCCGCGCCTGCAAGGTAGGCGGAACTGTGACCACCAACAGAAAAGGCCCAGTGGCCCGTGGAGGGGCAGAGCTTCCAATCACTCCTGCAAGGTAGGCGGGCCGGCGACCCACCGGCAGAAGAGGAGCAGCGGCCTGCTGAGAGGCAGAGCCGCCCCCTCCCCCCGCGCCTGCAAGGTAGACGGAACTGTGACCACCATCAGAACAGGTCAGACCTGCAACCGACAGACAAACAGGCCCAGTGGCCTGAGGAAGGGTAGAGCCGCCCCCCCCCCGCGCCTGCAAGGTAGGCGGACCTGCGACCCACTGGTAGAACAGCCCCAGAGGCCTGCAGAGGGGCAGTGCCGCTGCCTGCGCCTGCAAAGTAGGCAGAATTGCGACCACCGACAGAACAAGCCTAGCGGCCCGCAGAGGGACAGAGCCGCCGCCCGCGCCTGCAAGGCAGGCGGACCTGCTACCGACCGGCAGAGCAGGCCCAGCGGCCTGCCGGCGTGGTAGGCACATTGCCCCAGTTGGAGGAGGGGCAGAGCCGCCGCCCGCGCCTGCGAGGGAGACTTTGCAACTATACAAGACCAATATAAATATATAGGGGGAAAATTCAATAGCACAACAGTTTCACCAAGTAGAAAGGAACGCGAACAGTATGAAGAGACAAGGAAAGAAAGGACCACAAGCAATGCAGGTCAACTCAACGTTAGAAGAGGTAATAGCTGCAGCAGATGGAATGTCAGATGAAGAATTCAGGATATACATGCTTCAGATGATCTGGAGTCTCAAGGAAGACATCAGACAGCAAAATCAGACAATGAAAGATCACTTCAACAATGAATTACATAAACAAATCCAAGAAGCAAAAGATCAACTATACAGGGAGATAGAGGTTATAAAAAACAAACAAACAGAAATCCTAGAAATGCAGGAAGCAATAAACAAACTTAAAAACTCAATTGAGAATACTACCAGCAGAGTAGAACACTTAGAAGATAGGACATCAGACAATGAAGATAAAGTATTTCAACTTGAAAAGAACATAGACAGCTCAGCAAGACTGTTAAGAAACCATGAGCAGAACATCCAAGAAATATGGGATAACATCAAGAGACCAAATTTAAGAGTCATTGGGATACAGGAAGGGACAGAGTTTCAAACCAAAGGAATGAGCAATCTATTCAATGAAATAATACGAGAAAACTTCCCAGACTTGAAGAATGAGACAGAACCCCAAATCCTAGAAGCCTACAGGACGCTGAATGTGCAAAATCATAAGAGTCCCACACCTAGACACATTATAATGAAGATGCCCAACATACAGAATAAGGAGAGAATTTTAAAAGCTACAAGAGAAAGGAAGCAGATCACATTTAGGGGTAAGCCAATCAGGATAACAGCTGATCTTTCAACACAGACTCTGAAAGCTAGAAGATCCTGGAATAACATATTTCAAACACTGAAAGAAAATGGGTTCCAACCAAGAATTGTGTTTCCAGCGAAATTAAGCTTCAGGATGGAAGATGAAATTAAAACCTTCCACGATAAACAAAAGTTAAAAGAATTTGCAGCTAGAAAACCATCTCTTCAAAACATCCTTGGCAAAACATTACAGGAAGAGGAAATGGAAAATAACAATGAAAACCAACAGTGGGAGGTAGGACACTAAAGGGGGGAAAATAATCAAAGTGGAAAACAAACCATGTTTAGTAACATAAATAAACAAATATGGCTGGAAGAACAACCCATATCTCAATAATAACCCTAAATGTTAATGGCTTAAACTCACCAATCAAGAGACACAGGCTAGTAGAATGGATCACAAAACAAGACCCAACAATATGCTGCCTACAGGAGACGCATTTGATAGGAAAAGACATACATAGGCTGAAGGTGAAAGGTTGGGAAAAATCATATCACTCATATGGACTTCGGAAACAAGCAGGAGTGTCCATACTCATATCAAATAAAATAGATTTCAAGCCAAAGTTAATCAAAAGGGATAAAGAGGGACACTACATACTGCTTAAGGGAACCATACACCAACAAGACATAACAATCATAAATATATATGCCCCAAACAATGGTGCAGCTATGTTCATCAAACAAACTCTTCTCAAGTTCAAGAGTCTAATAGACCACCATACAATAATCATGGGAGACTTCAACACACCTCTATCGCCACTGGACAGATCTTCCAAACAAAAGTTGAATAAGGAAACTATAGAACTCAATAACACAATTAATAACCTAGACTTAATTGACATATATAGAATATACCACCCAACATCAAGCAGTTACACTTTTTTCTCAGCAGCACATGGATCCTTCTCAAAAATAGATCATATATTATGTCACAGGGAAACTCTTAGACAATATAAAGGAGTAGAGATAATACCATGCATCCTATCTGATCATAATGGAATGGAACTGAAAATCAACGATAAAAGAAGGAAGGAAAAAGCATACATCACTTGGAGAATGAACAATAGGTTACTGAATGATCAATGGGTTATAGAAGACATCAAGGAGGAAATTAAAAAATTCTTAGAGATTAATGAAAACACAGACACAACATATCGGAATCTATGGGACACATTGAAAGCAGTTCTAAGAGGAAAATTCATTGCTTGGAGTTCATTCCTTAAAAAAAGAAAAAACCAATAAATAAATGATCTCATACTTCATCTCAAAATCCTAGAAAAAGAAGAGCAAAACAACAGCAAAAGAAGTAGAAGGCAAGAAATAATTAAAATCAGAGCTGAAATTAATGAAATCGAAACAAAAGAAACAATTGAAAAAATTGACAAAAATAAAAGTTGGTTCTTTGAAAAAATAAACAAAATCGACAGACCCTTAGCCATGCTAGCGAAGAGAAGAAGAGAGAGAACTCAAATTACTAGCATACGGGATGAAAAAGGCAATATCACAACAGACACTTCAGATATACAGAAGATAATCAAAAATTATTTTGAATCCTTATACTCCAATACATTAGAAGATAGTGAAGGCATCGACAAATTTCTTAAGTCATATGATCTGCCCAGATTGAGTCAGGAGGATATAGACAACCTAAACAGACCAATATCAATTGAGGAAATAGAAGAAACCATCGAAAGACTACCAACTAAGAAAAGCCCAGGACCGGATGGCTATACAGCAGAGTTTTACAAAACCTTTAAAGAGGAACTAATACCAATACTTTTCAAGCTACTTCAGGAAATAGAAAAAGAGGGAGAACTTCCAAATTCATTCTACGAGGCCAACATCACCCTGATACCTAAACCAGACAAAGACACTTCAAAGAAAGAAAACTACAGACCAATATCTCTAATGAACCTAGATGCAAAAATCCTCAATAAAATTCTGGCGAATCGGATACAAAAACATATCAAAAAAATTGTGCACCATGTTCAAGTAGGATTCATCCCTGGGATGCAAGGCTGGTTCAATATACGGAAATCAATAAATGTTATTCACCACATCAATAGACTTAAAAATAAGAACCATATGATCATCTCGATAGATGCGGAAAAAGCATTCGACAAAGTACAGCATCCCTTTATGTTCAAAACTCTAGAAAAACTAGGCATAACAGGAACATACCTCAATATTGTAAAAGCAATCTATGCTAAGCCTCAGGCTAGCATCATTCTGAATGGAGAAAAACTGAAGGCATTCCCTCTAAAATCTGGAACAAGACAGGGATGCCCTCTCTCACCACTTCTGTTCAACATAGTTCTCGAAACACTGGCCAGAGCAATTAGACAGACGAAAGAAATTAAAGGCATCAAAATAGGAAAAGAAGAACTTAAATTATCACTATTTGCAGATGACATGATTCTATACCTAGCAGACCCAAAAGGGTCTACAAAGAAACTATTAGAGCTAATAAATGAATTCAGCAAAGTGGCAGGATATAAAATCAACACGCATAAATCAAAGGCATTCCTGTATATCAGCGACAAATCCTCTGAAATGGAAATGAGGACAACCACTCCATTCACAATATCTTCAAAAAAAAAAATAAAATACTTGGGAATCAACCTAACAAAAGAGGTGAAAGACTTATACAATGAAAACTACAGAACCCTAAAGAGAGAAATAGAAGAAGATCTTAGAAGATGGAAAAATATACCCTGTTCATGGATAGGCAGAACTAACATCATCAAAATGGCGATATTACCAAAAGTTCTCTATAGGTTTAATGCAATGCCAATCAAAATCCCAACGGCATTTCTTGTAGAAATAGAGAAAGCAATCATGAAATTCATATGGAAAAATAAACGACCCAGAATAGCAAAAACAATGCTAAGCAGGAAGTGTGAATCAGGCGGTATAGCGATACCAGACTTCAAACTATACTACAGAGCAATAGTAACAAAAACAGCATGGTACTGGTACCAAAACAGGCGGGTGGACCAATGGTACAGAATAGAGGACACAGAAACCAATCCACAAAACTACAACTACCTTATATTTGATAAAGGGGCTAAAAGCATGCAATGGAGGAAGGATAGCATCTTCAACAAATGGTGCTGGGAAAACTGGAAATCCATATGCAACAAAATGAAACTGAATCCCTTTCTCTCGCCATGCACAAAAGTGAATTCAAAATGGATCAAGGAGCTTGATATCAAATCAGAGACACGCCGTCTGATAGAAGAAAAAGTTGGCTACGATCTACGTACTGTGGGGTCGGGCTCCAAATTCCTCAATAGGACACCCATAGCACAAAAGTTAATAACTAGAATCAACAAATGGGACTTACTCAAACTAAAAAGTTTTTTCTCAGCTAAAGAAACAATAAGAGAGGTAAATAGAGAGCCTACATCCTGGGAACAAATCTTTACTCCTCACACTTCAGATAGAGCCCTAATATCCAGAGTATACAAAGAACTCAAAAAATTAGACAATAAGAGAACAAACAACCCAATCAACAAATGGGCCAAGGACCTGAACAGACACTTCTCAGAGGAGGACATACAATCAATCAACAAGTACATGAAAAAATGCTCACCATCTCTAGCAGTCAGAGAAATGCAAATCAAAACCACCCTAAGATACCATCTCACTCCAGTTAGATTGGCAGCCAGTACGAAGTCAAACAACAACAAGTGCTGGCGAGGATGTGGGGAAAAGGGTACACTTGTACATTGCTGGTGGGACTGCAAATTGGTGCAGCCAATTTGGAAAGCAGTATGGAGATTTCTTGGAAAGCTGGGAATGGAGCCACCATTTGACCCAGCTATTCCCCTTCTTGGTCTATTCCCTAAAGACCTAAAAAGAGCATGCTACAGGGACACTGCTACATCGATGTTCATAGCAGCACAATTCACAATAGCAAGACTGTGGAACCAACCTAGATGCCCTTCAATAGATGAATGGATTAAAAAAATGTGGCATTTATACACAATGGAGTATTACTCTGCATTAAAAAATGACAAAATCATAGAATTTACAGGGAAATGGATGGCATTAGAGCAGATTATGCTAAGTGAAGCTAGCCAATCCCTAAAAAACAAATGCCAAATGTCTTCTTTGATATAAGGAGAGTAACTAAGAACAGAGTAGGGTCGAAGAGCATGAGAAGAAGATTAACATTAAACAGGGATGAGAGGTGGGAGGGAAAGGGAGAGAGAAGGGAAATTGCATGGAAATGGAAGGAGACCCTCAGAGTTATACAAAAGTACATACAAGAGGAAGTGAGGGGAAAGGGAAAAATAATACAAGGGGGACAAATGAATGTCAGTAGAGGGGGCAGAGAGAGAAGAGGGGAGGGGAGGGGAGGGGAGGGGGGATAGTAGAGGATAGGAAAGGCAGCAGAACACAACAGACACTAGTATGGCAATATGTAAATCAATGGATGTGTAACTGATGTGATTCTGCAATCTGTATATGGGGTAAAAATGGGAGCTCATAACCCACTTGAATCAAAGTGTGAAATATGATATATCAAGAACTATGTAATGTTTTGAACAGCCAACAATAAAAAATTTAAAAAAAAAAAAAAAAGAATACTATGGATTCCTTGTGGATTTCTCCATAAGTCAGTGCCCTGGGGGGGAAGGTATTTTGCCTGTGCATGTGAGTATATACAGACAAACACAAATATGTGTACTGCATAATAAAATGTTTATTTAATTTTGTAGAGTATTTAAGACATTTGAAATATAACTTATCAGTAGCAATGATAAGAAAAGCCTCCATATACCATAACTCACAAAAAGTCACTTGCAATTATAGTCAATGATATTTGCAATTAAGCTGAACACAACTAAATTATGACTTTAATTAAAAGGCATTTTCTAAGATGGCACCAACATGTTTAAAATTTAATACATTTTATATGAGATACCAGAGTTATCAACATAAAATTCCCTTTCTGCAGCATGTGCACTTTTTAAAAAGCAAAACATCTTTAACCAACATCAAAATCCTCCCAGAGTCCACAGAAGTTTCATTACATAATAAATCCAAGAGGCAATTTTTTTTCCAGTCATTTAATACTTGGCCCTACTCAGGATAAAGAATTGTATTTACATTCATGGCTAAACCAGAACAGGATACTGAGAAACGCTAGTGGTCACAAGGTTCACATCAATTTTCAATGAAGAATGAATGGATGGTTCAGAAGACTGACAAGGAAACCCTGAACTTTTGCCACTGGGCCAAACTTAGTTTAGAATGAGTCAGCAGATCTGGAAGATCTGGGAGCAATAATGGTAGCTGAGTAGCCTCTGTAAAGTGACTTTCAGTCTGAACTCCGGTGCCTGGCAGAGAGATAGAGGGTAACACTAACAAGTGATATCCTTTTCCAATTTGTCTCTTCTATAAAAGTCTTATTACCTGGAAAAAACTAACCTGTCAAGGTGTGAAATTGTCTTTCTAACATAAGTCTGAAACACAACAGATAGGAGAATTATTTGTGATCTTACACAACCCAGACTTCAGAGGTTTTTAAAAAGTGACAGTGGCCTTGCTTAGCTTTTTTCCTAGTAGACCATAGTATGAAGAGGTAAGCATTAGAGGGTCTACTATCTTCACAGAATTAGTAGAAACTATAGAGATAGAAACATGCATGCAACAGAAGCAATGAAAATGTTTATTCTGCTCAAGGAGTTTACAGTCTAGTTTGAAAGGCACATTTTTACCCATAGTGAAAGAGTTGCTCATAAATAAGTGAATCTTTCAATGTGTAAGTTCAAAATGAAGTATACTCACAAGGTCAATGGTTAACATGAGAACATTTCCTAAGGAAGCTGCTGTTGCTCTCATAACTTTGTGTGTGCATGTATGCAAGTGTGTGTGTGTGTGTGTGTGTGTGTGTGTGTGTGTGTAATGAGGGATTGAACTCAGGGGCACTCTGAAACATACCCCCAGCCCTTTTTATTTTATTTTGAGACAGAGTCTCAACAAGTTGTTCAGGCTGGCCTCCAACTTGGGATCCTACTGTCTCAGTCTTCTGAGTCATTGGCATGCACCACCATGAGTGACTTGTTCTCATTATTTTTGGATTGCCTTCAGAATTAACTTATAAGTCATGCAGAAATAATAACATTTATACATCTATGGTATCATTCAGGTTATTCATCCATATTATTCAGAAAGTTGCTTCAGATAATTCTGGTCATTTCACAGTACCAATGTTCCCCTTAATAAACACGTCATTTCCCCATCGTAGGAATATTACATACTACATCAAGAGCTATTCTTTCTTTTTTTTTTTTTAGGAGCATAATGACCAGCCTATAAATTTATTTGTCCCTCTCCAGTACTCTAGAACTTTTCTGGGATGTATCAAAGCAGGAATGAGACTTAGGGGAAAAAAAACATCACATTAATCTCATGGAGGTAGAGGCTAACATTTGATTGATCATGATCCTTTGGCTGGATTACACAGTCCACTTGGTTTTAGTCAGCTTTTTTGCCATTGTGATTAAAAAAGACTTGACAAGAGCAATTACAGGAGGAAAATTTTATTTTGAGGCTCATGGTTTCAGAGGTATCAGTCCATAGATGACTAACTCTATTCCTTAGGACTTGAGAGGAGGCAGAACATCATGGAGGATGACACCAGGAAGCAAAGAGAGCACTCTGCCATCACCAGAAACAAAATATATACCCCAAAGGCACACCCCACAATAATCCACCTCCTCACGCCACACCCAACTTGCCTACAGTTACCACCAAGGTATTCCATATTAGGGGATTAATTTAATGATTAAGTTGAAGATGTTATGTAAGACAATGCAAGAAAGTGCAGAGATGAAATGATCAGGTTATAACATCTTCAAGAGCCATTCTTTGTATGAAGACAATTCTACCATTTGTGCAATACTTTGAGCAACAGTGATCAATTACATTGGAGAGTAAAACATTCATTTGGTCCTAAAAATTGTAGAATATAATTCTAGAATATTTACTTTAAGATAAAATTATGTCACAAGAAAGCATGTCTTACATCCTCTAGAAAAGACTTCACAGTAACCATAAACTTATTACAAAACTCTGGCATATTCTATGGGACCTATATGTTCACTGTAATGAAATTCAAATTCAGGAAATGCTATCCTCAAAATCAGTAGAAACAACTCTGAACCTGGTTTAAGGACTGCCTGGTTATTCTTGGCTCAATTAACCTCAGTTAAGGTTTTAAAAATAAATAAACAAGAAACAGCTCACAAAAGAATGTGAACTACTACTACAATGTCCACTCACAAGTACATCAAACAACTCTGAGGCTCTTTGCCCTGGTTCTCCCTTCTCTCTCCCTACAAATTACATCCTCCTACAGACTTCATTTGGCTGAAGCTACCACGGCCCCCCAACTCAAGTCAGAAGTCTGACAGCCAATTTTCACCCTCCTTTACTTTACTCTATTTCTGATCAACCACCAATTCCCATGGGTTCTATCTTCTAGATATCTCTCACCTCTATTCCCTTCTCTTCATTTCTCATAACTTGATCCTTACTCAGGCCGACATCTGTGCAGACAAGTAGGACTTTAAGAAAATCCTGGGAGCTCTTTCTGGATTGCAATGCAAAGGGTCCACTGAGCGTGAATACCATCACCCCCACCCAGCAAAAAAGGTTGCACCTAAACTCAGCTCCTACTGGCCCCCCAGTTGCTTCCCCTGAGAAAGACAAGCTGCAGTTTCCCACATTACCTGAAGTCCATAAGTTCTAGGCTTTCCAAATAACCCTGCAAATGCCTGACATTACAATGAGACTGCTAAACCCAAAGTAGTCTTCTTATCCCTAGTCCTAGGATCGCTCTCACACTTGCCCCATGAAGAAGGAGAAGGAGAAGGAGAAGGAGAAGGAGAAGGAGAAGGAGAAGGAGAAGGAGAAGGAGAAGGAGAAGGAGAAGGAGAAGGAGAAGGAGAAGGAGAAGGAGAAGGAGAAGGAGAAGGAGAAGGAGAAGGAGAAGGAGAAGGAGAAGGAGAAGGAGAAGGAGAAGGAGAAGGAGAAGGAGAAGGAGAAGAAGAAGAAGAAGAAGAAGAAGAAGAAGAAGAAGAAGAAGAAAAGAAGAAGAAGAAGAAGAAGGCCATAGAATGACCATATTGCTTTGATGGGGGACACTGTGCTGGAACAGGGACTTAATGTGCAACCCACCAATTTGGGTTCCAAAATGCTTTTCTGCAGAATAATGATGGACTCTGCCTCTCACCTGATGGACCCTGCCTTTCACCTGTGACTTCAGAGAGCAGCAAGGGATGCCCCTGTCTTAGCTCTTCTCACATCTCCCCAGACTTCTGTTTATAAATCTCTCATCCATACTTCACATTAAAGGCAACTACCTAAAACAGATCAGATCAATTACTTCCTGCCTAAGACTTTCCTTTGTAGAACAAAGCCCAAATTTCTCAGTATGGCGAACAAAGTCCTCAACCTTCTAGCTCCAACTTTCCCCACTCATTTTCTGCCCCTCCATCCACAGAGACACACAGACACACACACTTCACATACACACATCCTTCCACTATCCTACACCTTTCCCACCACTGCACAAAACACAAAATGTACTCAGA
Organism: Marmota flaviventris; assembly: GCF_047511675.1. Classification (NCBI taxonomy): domain Eukaryota; kingdom Metazoa; phylum Chordata; class Mammalia; order Rodentia; family Sciuridae; genus Marmota; species Marmota flaviventris. Next base: position 48,143,599 of record NC_092503.1, on the reverse strand, counting down.
GGTCTGTGTACTTGTCGTTGACAAAAATAATCACACTGCCACCTTGTAACACAAATTGACAGAGAACACAAATGCTCCCTCCCCCAGGAAGCCCTCCCCAATCTTCTTGGGAGGCTTGGCCCCTGCCCCTCTTCTCTCACAAGACTACTGTATTATATCTAGACTTAATCCAGAGACTGTTCCCTTCTGAGCTTTGCTTCCCTTCACCTAGCAGAGAGCCTAGCACATAATGGGCACTCTGAATATTTGTTGAAGAAATAAACTAATGTATAAATAAACAAGCTCATCACCAGGAGGCATTGTCAATGAGCCCTTTTGTCTGTCTTCAATGAAGTCACTTTTTCAGCCACCTGCAAGCTGCTATTATTTGTTCTTTAAAGTGTTTCACCAAGGATGAATCTGGAAGTCTCTTTCCTACTCTGTAAGATTTTTGTTGTTGGTGTTTGTTTGTTTGTTGTTGTTGTTGTTTTGGTGGTGATGATGAGTGAACCCAGGACTGCGGGTATATTAGGCAAGCACTCTACCAACTGAGCTATTTCCCCTTCCTTCTCTGTAAGTTTTATATGTAAATCATCTAAAGCAAAATTATAATGTGCAATGAGTTTTGAAAAACTCTCGACAGCTCAATTTTAGCCCTCAATTTGCACGTTCCTTAAAATTTACTTTAAACAATAGTATCAACGCTTTATAGGACACCAAATATTAAATTAATATTAATGGTAATAACAATAATAATTTCCTTTTTGTTTTTTCTCTATTTTCCATATTTTTATTAGTGCATTATAGTTGTACATAATGGTGTAATAATTTCCTTTTAAGTAATTGACTGATGTCAAGAAGTAGCCAAACCAGTGACATGCAGTCAGAAATTTATATTTTTCATCAGAAAAACAATTCACTACCAATGACAAATAACAGTAGGGCCACTAAAACTACCTGTCATGCATCTAATGAAGACAGATTCTCTGGCTACCACATATAATATGTAATATCCAAAAGCGCTGCTGTAATTCACAGCTAATTAGTGTCTTGCCGTTATGAGAGGTGTCATGGCCTAACTCTCTTTTCCGATCTACTCAGACCTCACAAGAGCCGACAGTCACGCAAGGATCACAACAACCCAATTAGCACCCACCCCAACCTTGGGCTGCTGCTTCTCAGAGCCACCCCAGCATCAATAAATCATGCTCTCTCATGAAGCTCTTCCCTGACAGCTGCAAGCCAGTGCTGCCCAAGGAATAAAGACAATACTTCTAAGGAAAACTCATATGGGAAAGATGGAGATAGAAAAGGGATATTATTTGCCTGCCTTTACCTGCACAGCAGTCAGCAAAATTGAAGACCATCAATTCTGACTGATTAAGGAGACAACTGCACTAAGAAATAAATCCATGAGCGGTACATCTGAAGATTTTTAGTGATAATCAACAGTCAGCAATTGGATTGTTTGTTTATTTAATGTGGATATACTGAAGACCTTTTTCTTTCCATTCCCCCACACACACACACATAGCCTTCCCTCTGGCTAATAAGAAAATTTTCCTTTCAGTAGAACATAATAGGATGCATTTACTTTATCTCCTAGTGAATACATGGCAAAAGATAATTTGTTTGAAAGACTCTAAATTGTTTGACTTCATTGAAAAAGAATCTATAATGATATGCTGGTCTCTGAGCAAGGCCTACAAAGCTTCCTAAATCCATAAGCAAGCTCTAGAGTATTCACAGCACACAACAGCCAATATCCTCGTAATTTTGTTCTAAGCCTGTAAATCTGTTTTGCTCCATAATATTCTTTTTAGAGAATGTTCTGAGCCATTGCTATAGCCTAAATGTTATTCAAAGATAAAATCACGTAATTCAGCTGTTGCTGTTATTTTTCTCATGGAGATATTAGTCTTCTGTATTTTTAATGCTGATCTGAAACATTTCACCTAGCCGTAAATGACTACTGCCTAATTTAATATATAAATATTGTCAAACTCAAATAAACTAACATGAATGCATTTAAACAAGGAATTCTCATGTATCTCTTCTTATTAGGCATAGAGACTTCAAAAAGATTCAGTTTTCTTCATCCATACATAGTATGCTCATGAAAATACTTAAATATTCAAGTATTTATCTACAAGAATCTTCACTATATCATATTTTATAATAGCAAAATCACTGAAAATAACAAAATGTGCAAAACTTGAAATAGGTCAAATAAAATGATCGTATGCTTATACAGTGGAATGTTATGTAGCTTTTAAAAAAATATTAAAAGGCATGCAAAAATGGTCACAGGATACTGCAAAACAGAATTTAAAATGGAGCCTGGATCCACATTACACATGCACACAAAATTGTGTGTATACATATGCTTATATATGCACATAGACATACATATACATAGATGGACTTTTCCATATTTACAAGATGGTCTCAATTTTGTTTCCTGTGTATGAAGGTGTGAGTGTATATGATGCAGATGGAGTGTAGAAAAAAAGGTTGACAGAAAAAATATTTCAAACACAAAATTTATTTTCAGAAAGTGATATGTTAGATAATTCTTATTTGAGTTGTTTCTGTTTATATAAATTTTTAATTTTTTTATAATCAGAACAATGTTATATAAAATATTCATGTCACCTGAATTTGTACAGGTATACATTAGTGTGAAGTCCCAACCAGGTAGGGTATTATTCTGAGCTCATAATGAAGTATTTTGATTACTGCCCTGGGTATAAGCAACTTTTAAAAGGTTAGGGACATGTTAAACTTGGACACATTTCAAGAATGATAATCAGAACAGCGTTATCTAACCTCTCATCCATGAAGGTAGGAGTTGAGTCAAATCCACATGATTTTGAAAAATCATATAGATTTAGTATCAGAATAGGCAAAAGGACCCTCTGCAAAATCTGACTCAATAATACCATTCTTGATTTTCTCCAGCTCCAACCCACCTGCTCTAATATTTGGGACCACCAGGTAAGCAGAAAGGTAACAGATGCCAAAAACACATTTCATGACCAGAGTACAGGTTCAAAGTTCCCAACACATGGGGGCTCAGGACCTGCTTCACTGTGATACCATGAAGCTGTCCTGACTCCTAGCTCTGAGCCAGGCAGACACAGTGAGGTATGGGACATCACATGTACTAAGCACTTACTCCAGGTCCGAAGGAATGAAAGGAAGCAAAGTCTCTTCCCCTACAAGGTTTACATCTAGTCAGGAAAATTGAATAAGAGGACAATAACACAAAGGACAGGCTTTTTTCCACTGGAGATCAGGATAAGGCAAGAGGAGAGAAATTTTGATATTTAGAGCTGAACTAGTGTAGAGACTTTAAGAAAAGGCCATTCTGCAACACTGCAACATAAACCTTTAAAGATATTTGAAAGCAAAGACCTGCATGTATCACCTGAACTCTCAAAAGTTCTTTCTCAGGTCTCCTAAGCTTCTGTATTTTCTAGGGTGGAGAAACATGTACTTGACCTTCAGCTGGAAAACTACATTTGATGACATCATACATATCATGAGTTAATTAAATGCATTTGCATTCAGCATTTCAATTCACTTCCTATTTACCAGGCAAAGACAGGTAAAATGCAAATGCATACATATGTGTGTGTTTGTATGTGTTATAATATGTTAAAATTTATACATTACATATACATTATAATGCATATATTATATGTGTGCATATGTGCATATATACAATTATATCATGGCCAAATTAAATTTGAAGACAGTATAGTTTTGTTTCTTGCTTATCATTTCCCTAAAAGGATCCTAGATAATGCTGAAGTGAAAAAACACAGCCAGATTCATGTGCTTACACTTTCATATCTAGAGTACATATATTTGAAACTGTTTATAGAGACTACTAGCCATAGGAAAATTTTTGTGTTAATTTTTATATTACTCCTGAGTATTTCTGTAGATTTAATTTTGGAGTTATTATGAAGAAAACAAAAGAAGGCAAGTTTAACATGTCCATATCCACACAGCAGGTTCATGAGTGCAGACTCTCAAATTTATATTCCAACTCCACAAAATACTGTCCATACCTGAAAGGGAGAAATCTCCTTTCTGGCTTTCACTCTCTCTGATGAGAAAAGCACCCGTCTGATTTTCTGAATATAATAGTTGCTTTTCTGCATCTGCTCTTTTAATTGCTCCAAAGAACCACCTAAAAAGAGAGAGATGTAAAACCTTAATTAAACATCAACATTCAGTTTTAAAAGCAAGAAACTTAGCAAGAAAGTGTCCTAACATCTGAAACATCTGACACACTAAATAAATTGTTACAAATATAAATAGTGACTTTTGCACTTGAATGATTTTTCAGGACGTCCATAAAAATAAATTATGAAGCAGAAACTTGGGGGATGCCTGCTCCACACCCCTCCTCATCCCTACAATCTGAGATCTTGTTCCTTCTTTCTATCAAAGCCAAAGCCCCTCTATAGTCCTTGTCATGTAAGCCAACATGATCCAGTCTCTAAAATTACTCATCATCACTATCCAAATGTCCACTGCTTACCTAATACCACCTAGATGTTAGGAGGCAAATATTTCAATTAATATTGCAGTGTGAGGGATTAAAAGTATACTTCCCCCAAACATTAATTCCTTTCTTTTCCCATCTCCATTGGGGCCCAACCCCACTAAAATATATGTAAGAGGAATTTATTAATACAAAGGAAACTTTAGTCAATGAAGAGATTATATGAAAAAGCTACTTCTGGCTGAGAAGTACCTTCTTGGTGCCACCTCACCCTTTGTCTTTACCCTCTTATCTTTACCCTTTCAGAAATATAAGAGTTAGATGCAGAGATTCTATTTCAAGCTTTGACTCATGAATGAATCCATTGGCAAGCAGTCACATGCCATGCATAAATCAAAAAGAGGGGAAAATGCAATCCACCATTTACCAGAAGACAGAGAACTGGAAACACTGGGGGGAACTAAACTAGTGGATGCCACACTGATTCAGTGTCAGCACCAAATTAACAGTCATAGACTATTATTGGTCCAACAGAAACAATGAAAAACATGGAAAAGTTCCAAAGTAGCAGGTCACAAATTCATAGAAAATACAAATGCCTGTTTCCTACTATTTCAGAAATAAGTCAAGGGAATACTATAACATAATAAAAACTCAAACTGACCCAACATATAGAACAGTGATGAAAGGACAAATTATTCAATAAATGATGCTGATATCATTAATAATCCATAGAGAAATATAGATGCTACCAACAGCTTACACAATAATTTCACATAAGGATCTAATATAAAAGGCAAACTTTAAAACTTTCTAAGGACATTGGACTAGAGCAAAAAGAAAAAGATATACAAACCTTAAAGGAATAGATTAATAATATTTATTGCATCACAATTTAAAACTCCCTCACCAACAAGATTACTATGGAATAAGATTAAAATACAAGTCACAAACTTGGAGAAAATTTTTCAAAGTATGTAACAAAAATAAGATTAATATTCAGATTATACTGAGATCTAAAACAAAAGACAAAACAGTAGAAAAAAATGGCAAAGTACATAATTGGATAGTTCACAGAAATGGGACACCCAAATAATTAATAAAAATGAAGAAGCACAGTCCTTATCTATGCTAATTAAATATTACATATAAAAACCACAATGAAAAACAATTTCACACTTTTCATGCTGACCAAATTTAAAATTCTCACATTATCAGATATTGGAGAAAATATGAAATAAGAACTTTATACAGCAATCAAGTGGAGCATGCCTGTAATCCAAACACAGGAGCCTAAGGCATGAAGATCACAAGTTCAAGGCCAGCCTCAGCAACATAGGCTCTCAGCAACTCAGCAAGACCCTGTCTCAAAATTTAAAGATAAATAAATAAAAAGGGCTATGGATGTGGTTCAGTCACAAAGTGCCCCTGAGTTCAATTACCAGTCCAAAAAAAAAAAAAAAAAAAAACTTTACACAACACTAATGACAATATAATTTGGTTCAACAAATTTATAGAGCAATATGGCATTACTCAATTTCACTTCCTGACTTATATGGTGAGTGTGCCAAAGGAGAAATATGACAAAAATATTCACTAAAGAACTCAAATATTGAAAAGTTGGACACAATTTTTGTGGTAGAGTGCTTGCCTAGCATGCATGAGGCCCTGGGTTAACTTCCCAGTACCACCAAAAAAAAATGAATAAATAAATAAATAATAAATGTTGTTTTCGACATATATAAGCTTAGTTATGGATATTAAGTGTACTTTTACTCAGAAGTTGAAATGCATAAATTGTTCAGAGACAAAAGGAAGTAGAAGAAATTTGCATACCAATATAATATCCTTTGTATAAAGTTTAAGCAAAGACATTTAAAAAAACTATACATGTTTTTATGCATACATGAATGCCTAGTGAAATTTAATAGTTAAAATATTCTTTAAAATCCATTTACAGAAATGACAAAATTTCTTCACACAGTATTTCAAGTGAAGAAGCACCATGGATGAAATACTCCTAATCAGCTCAATGCATTTTCCTCATTCAAAGTGCATTGATTATTCATAAACATTAAAATGCTTGGTCAAAACATAAATATGTAAACCTTTACAAGAATTACAACTTATCTAGAAAATTAAATTCTTTAAATTATAATTTTTATCTCCTATATTTCATTCTCAAGTACAAATATTCCATTATAAGTTTATGTATACACATTATATTAGTATTTTAGATAATCAACCTTATAAATGATGTTTCCATTACCCAACATATATATAAGCAAGCAGTTTTTGTAAACCAAATGATTAAAGATTAAGCAATTTTACTATAAAGAAACTCTATAGTAAGTTTTAAAAATCCTGTCTCAATTTTGGATTTTTGTTTAATAGATGGGTATAATTGCTTTATGGATTCAGTACTGAATCTACAGTAATGATGAAATTGATATAAATATTTGACTGGATGCAGCAGGTCACTTTTTTACTTGGCTGAGCTCCTACCAGGAAGAGAATATAAATAATAAATTGTTTTCTGGATGTATCGGCATCATAATACCATCCTTCATACGCTAAGATGACGCACCTGCTATAGATTGCAATCTTTGGAGCATGTGATGCCACAGAGACTAATGAGAAAACAATAGCTAGTTCCACCCTCTGCACTCGTGAAAACTATTCCTTAATTTGAGGTCTGAGCCATTGGCAGGACTGTCATTCTCTTCAGTTCTACCTTTAAGTGTCCCTGCTGGCCCTGTTGTGAAAGGACATGCATACCGGAGGTTTAGTGGCACATGACAGCCATTTTTGACGCCCTCTTTAACCTGCAGTTCTTATAGGGAGTAAAACAATGAGTACTGAGAAGGGATCTAGATATCATATGAGATATAAATTGCACAGGTGAGCCAAACAGAGCAGTGGTCTTTAAAGTAGAGTTTCTAGACCAGGAGCATCAGCATCACACAGAAATTATTAGAAATGGAAATTCACAGGCCTCATTCCAGACCTACTGAACCAAAAACTCTGGAAGTGGGATTCAGCAATTTGGATTATAACAAGCCTCCCAGGTGGATCTGATGCACATTAAATCTTGAGAACTATTGACCTATAGAAATAGTAAAGAAATTAGATATTTACATAAGACAGATACACACTATTGATATTTCATGAAAATAATCTATTTGCTGTACCATAACAATGCCATGAAGAAGCTATTGATTAATAATAACTAAAAGGATACAATACCTATGATAACTTATATCCCAGGAGAAATAAATGCTTCCATTAGATGAAAACTGAGCAAAAACCCAAGGATGGTGGCACATGCCTATAATTCTAATGAATCAGGAGACTGAGGGAGAGTCACAAGTTGAAGGCCAGCAGCCTGGTCAACTTAGTAAGACCTTGTCTCGACATAAAAATAAAAAGGGCTAGGGATGTATAGCTCAATTTTAAAATGCCCTGGGTTTGATTCTCAGTACCACCACACACACACAAAAAAAGTTAATGCCTATTTGTGGCAAAAGGAATATGTGACTAAAGTCTAAATTTTATTTTTCAAACACTCTATCAAGTATCCACTGTGGGTAAAAGGCTACAACATGACAGAGAAAGATCTTTAAGACATCATTAAATGAAAAGAGTACATTGCAGAGCAATCGGAATAATATAGTCCTATTTATATTTTTAAAACCAATCCAAACTTATATGTGCTTCTTCTCTGAGATATGATAAAAGTGATGACAGAGGACTTTCAGTTCTTACTTTGTGCTCTTCTCTATAATTTGAATGTCTACAGTGAGACGTAGTTGTAGATCACATTATAATTTATTTAAATATAAAAAATTAAGTTATTTAACAAACTCTAGGTGTTGTAAAGGTGTGGACCAGAAAGTCTGGCAATTAGAATTGATGGAGACAAGAAAAATCCCAAAGGAACATGAGAACAGGTAAGCATGGTTGAGCAGCGCAATGATGGGAGAGTCCATGCACCACCAGGGTTCAATTCTGAGTGACTACAGATGGTGTGCCCGTCAACACCTTAGAAAGCAGTGTAGAATAATGGTTAAGAGTGACAGCATCTCACTGGAGATGTTAATTAACCTCCCAACTTCAATTTTCTCATTTGTAGGTGGGAATAACAACCCTCACAGCCTTGTTTTGAGATTAAGAAAAAATCACATCTGTGTAGAGCTTGATATCTGGACACATTTGTTTTCAACCCATTTTAAGAAAACTAATTTAAAGGGTAAATTATAAATTGTTTTAGACCTGATGAATTTGAGCTCATGATTGAACACGAGTGAATATATAAACATGATCTGTAATTATGTTCATAGTTAGTTCATCCCTGCCTATCGTTCCTGATAATCTGCCACCAGGTGGCAGTAGCCCGTTTTACTAATTCAAAAAGAGGAAGAGGACCTTAATCTGTATTTTACCAAAATGAATAAATAAAGTGAGCTTTAATTTTTTTAAAAAGTAGCATTACCACTTAAATATCAACATTCAAATAATATAGATATCAACCAAATGTATATTTTTTTCTCATGTCTCCCTAAATAAAACAAGGCAGCTGGTCTTCAACTACCATAGACAAATCTTGAAAATAAAAATAAAAACAAGGTCCTAAAACCTATCCCAGAAAAAAATTAAATATATATTTAAATATATATTTCTCCCAGAAAATGCAAAAAGGAAAGTTTGGGGTCAACTTGGCCTGATGACTGGGGAAAGTAACCTGGGAGGAGATCCCTGTGGTAACTCAGGGCTAAGGGTGTCTTTATTGTTGTCATCATAGCCATGCATGTAATGACAGCTAAAACCAAATCTTGTTCTCACCAGTGTGGCTTGGGATATTTCCATGGTATTAAACTTGGCAAAATGCCTATAGTTTGCAGTTCACACTCGTAACCACATTCAGTCATTTATCGTATCTAAATGAAAGGCTTGGCTCCAGGTTCCCTTCAGCTATTGTGTTTCAACAACATTGCCAGGAAGGCCTCTGTGAAGTCCCTTCATTTCCATTTGCCCCAAATATAACCTCCATCCAGTTCATCATCACCACATGTATTATGACAATATTCTACAATCTCTTCTCGTTAAAATTAAGAGCTTATATTTATTGATCATGTACCAGGAGCCAGGCAATGTTGTCACAAGTTTTACAGGCATGATCTCAGTCTCCCTTCTCTGCTCATTCCACCACCACTGGATTTATCTTCTAAAAGTATGAACTGGTACATCTCACCAACATATACATGTAAATAATGTTGATTTTGTTGTTGCACTGTGTCATTTTGATTGCTTTTAGAATAAAACCTATTAAGCTGGAATTGCAGGCTCTCTACCACCTGTACATCACCTGTGCCTTCAACTTTGTCTTTCCTTCATCTGCTCCAGCTAAATTGGTACTGTGACCATAAATTGTAGTAGAATTACTTACACATGATGCCTGTTCAGAATTCCTACAATATTCAGTGACTACTACTCTTCTGGTTTGACAAGAAGCAAATACAAACTAGTACCACATATTTTGTTTGTTTATTTTAGATTATTCCTTATGTTCACTTGTGGCCCAAGGACTGAGTCTGGCTTGACTTATTTCTGGCAGGAAGCTTTGGCCTTTGGAGCAGTTAAATACTTGTTGATGAAACCATCAATACATTGTACTCCAGTGAGGGTGCTTTATATAGTCTTTGGGTTTATGCTGACCATTGAACTTCAGATAATGCGGTGTTTTCATGTAATCTTTTACTTCTGTTTGCTACACACTTTGCAACAACATAAAGTACCTTATCTTCTATGGGCCAGTTCCTTCATAGTTGTGGTGTTAATTGGCATTAGAACACAGATTCTGATCTGACTTCTTTCTCTTCTCCCAAAGAGACCATTTGTACATGAAAGTAAAGATCAAAAATTAATCTGACCTCTCTGTCCTTCAAAATACAAGCCTGTCAGGGCTATGCACATGTAAAGAATGTGTGATAAAGTAACAATGTCACTTTAGGTCAGTATCTGAGATAGGACATGCAGTCACACAGAAACCAGGAAGTGCTCTCTTGGATCATTGGATAAAGCTTGTTTTGTTGCTGTTGCTCACCTTGATAGTCACTCTAAAAGTAGAATTTTGAAAGAACTACTGTAGGAGAGAGGAAGTAAGGTGAACCAATTTGTGTGTCCCTCACTGGGGGAGGTGACTATTTGCAAAAGAATCTGGTTATACCCTGAACCCATTTCCCTGAGTCTACTTATCAAAAGCACGAATTGCTCACAGGAAAAGTTCACAAAGAATACAACACAGTTCAAACAGGCATTCAATCTCAAAACATGCTGTTGTTTCACAACAGCCCCTATTTATGCAAAAAGAAATGGAAGTCAATAATGATTTCTCTTTTAAAATTATAGTGTGTTTGTGCGTGTGAGTGTGACAATCACCAAGTCTGAAGTAAATTTAACCTATCTACTTTGTTTTCCTATAATATCTGTGCTAATGTTTGTCCCAGAAACTAGATTATGACTTAAAATTATTAACCATTGAATACTTTGTGTCACATCAAAAGAAGATAAATGCAATTGACCTTATATAATGCTTTGAAAAATTTCTTTATGTCACAAAACATTACATATGTTCATTCCTATGATTCTATGAATAAGCTTAGGGTACTCATATTCTTCTTAATGGATAGATGGGGCATTAAATTTCTGAAGTGGCAGTAGCAGTTTTCTATTTTTCTATTTCCCCTCCAAAAACAATAATCTTCTCTCACATGAATCATTTTCTTCCTCATTCTGAGAAAAAAAAAATGTACCAGGTATTGAACCCAGGTGTGCTTAACCACTCAACTACATCCCCAGCCTGTTTTTTAGGTTTTATTTGGTTTTTGTTTGTTTGTTGTTTTTAAGACAGGATTTCACTAAGTTGCTGAGACTGGCTGTGAACTTGTAATCCTCCTGCCTCAGCTTCCCAAGCTGCTGGGATTACAGGCACACGCCACCATGTCCAGTGAGAGGAATATTTTAATTTAATTAATAATAAAGTGAATTAATTCACACTGTCATAAATTGTCTTATATCAACTTACTTTATTTAAAGTATGGAGTGCTCCTAAAAGATCTACAAAATAACATTCCTTGGGCATTATCTTCAAGGAATGAAAAATACTAACGTTGAGTTTAGCCAGTTGGTGTATGGACTCACTTAAGATGGGTTATAATGTTAAGCTATGGGCTTAGTAGCCCACTCAGTATTTCTTGGATCCAAATTTTTCTAACAAAGAAAAAAAGAGAACATTGGTCTTCTTTTTTGCCTATACCAGAGATGATATTCAAAATATTTCATGAATGTTACTGCACATACACATGCCATCAGAATAGACATCAGCAAAGCCATAGGTTTACGTCTTAAATTTCAGCAGTGATAACTATCCTATGTACTATGCCATCACTTAGCCTTATGAAATTTTTCCATCTCAAATATCATACACATCCTAAAGGTGGCTGAACCTACTTTTGCCTGATATACCTTATTACCTGTACAACTAACAATTAAACAGTTTTCTACATGCTTAATATGTTGAAATATGTCATTAACATTGATTTCATGATAATTATATGAAGAAAGGTTGAAGAGGCAAAAGAAGAGCCTATTACCTTTCCTTTGAGACTCTGAAGATTAAAAAAAAAAAAAAAAAAACTACTTTGAGCAATTAATCAAAAAGAAGGGCTGGGGTTGTGGCTCAGTGGAAGGAGCGCTTGCCTAACATGTGTGAGAGGCATTGGGTTCGATCTTTGGCACCACATAAAAATGGATAAATAAAGGTATAAAAAAAAAACCAGAAAGTATAGCCAGGCACAGTGGTACACACCTGTAATCCCTTTGGCTCAGGAGGCTGAAGCAGGAGGATTGTAAGCAAGTTCAAAGCCAGCCTCAGAAACCCAGTGAGGCCCTAAGCAACTCAGCAAGACCCTGTCTTTAAATAAAATACAAAAAAGAGCTGGGGATGTGACTCAGTGGTTAAGTACCCTTGGGTTCAATCCCCAGTATTAAAAAAAAAAGTACAAAAACAAAACAGAGCATGTAATTGTAAGGATGTTCAATTGGAGAAATTAACTGTTAGCTATAACAAGGATGAAACTTCCTAAGGCAAATACACTTTGAATAGGACTTAAAAGAGATGAAGGACAAGCACGTGGGCACACATGGGTGAACCATGATATATCTGTGAGCAGATTGGTTTTATGGGTAACAGTGGACAGGAAGAAGCAAGAGATTTGTACAGGTCTTTGATGTGTACAGGTAATTCATATGGAAACTACTAATTCCATGGAAGAAACAGATCTTCAGCAAAATGTGAAAATATATTATAAGGATCAGATGCTTTTATGAATGTTTAACACAGTAGATAGTTTCAAGTTCTGAGCTCATCAGCAGAATGACAGGAAAACATAGCTTGTTCTTCAAAAATTGATGAACAAATTTAAGTGAGGGTGTGGAATGCAGATCAAGGAAAAATATTTCTTTCGGGAAAGACAAAAAAGGGGAACCATCAGATTTCTGAGTTGAAAAGAAATTTTTATGAGAATTCATAGGAAATTTTGTTTTAATAAGTACATGCATTTTTCTGGAAAAGAATCTGTTATTTCATTAAAATTTCAAAGATGGCCATGAAGGCAACTAACCATCTCCTTCCATAAGGCTGACTTTTATTTCCAAATTCACACAAGAACTGGCAACGAAACCATCACCATGGCCTACTGCCACAAAATTCATTCATTATCTTTCATTTAACAATTGCTTCTGGAGTACCTACTATATACTGGGCACAATTATAGTTTGGTAGAATAAAATAGTACAATAAATGGAACAAAAACTCCTGCCTTTGTGGTGCTCATTTACTAATAGAGAAAGACGATGGACAAAATAATACGTGTATTTGAAGGTGATAAGAGCAAAGGAGTAGAGAGGAAAAAAAGCAAAGTAAGAAGCAAGGAGTGCATTTTTAAAATTACTCTTAGTAGGCAGCTGTATATGGCAGGTGGAATTCCAGAGGGTTTTCCTTTGTGTTCCTAAAGTCAAAGTAATCAAGAGAATAAATAGAGCTATGGAGACAAATTGGATCAACACTTTCACAGCCACAAATGAATGAGGATCATAATCCATTGTAGGACTGAAGCCAATAACCACATTTCTCAACAGCAGCTTAGCTGAGATCTATTAGCATTTCTTTCTAATTAAGAAATAAACAATGCCCATCAACTTTACTCATTTCTATCACAGATGTGTATGGAAATACAAAACAGCAGAAGCTAAATAGACCCTCCAAAGAGTTCCTTGGGAGCTGTGACTCTTTAGCTAAGGAAAAGGGAGGAATCCATTTAATGAAAAATAATCATACACAGAATAGAAATAACATTTTTAATTATAATGAAATATTTAAGGTAGGATTTTTAATCAATAGCTCTTTTTTTTTTTTAAAGAGAGAGTGAGAGAGAGACAGAGAGAGAGAATTTTTTAATATTTATTTTTTAGTTTTTCGGCAGGCACAACATCTTTGTTTTTGTATGTGGTGCTGAGGATCGAACCCGGGCTGCACGCATGCCAGGCGAGCGCGCTACTGCTTGAGCCATATCCCTAGCCCATCAACAGCTCTTAAATTCATATAAAAGGCAACATGTTGAAATGAAATTGTTTTTCACTTTTGGTAAACATAAAATGCACAGCAGAATCTCTATATTGCCTAATTTTAATTCACATGTTTCACAGAGACAAGCCTGTGTGTGTGTGTGTGCGTGTGTGTGCGTGTGTGTGTGTGTGTCTGCAGCTACCATCATGGATGCACAGATGTGTTCTAGTTTCACTGCTCTTTGAGGTTAAAATAAAACAGGTCTCCCTCCCACCCCCAGGCTACCAAGATGTGAGACACAGGGTCCACCAAAAGTCAGAGCAGGCTTTCATCTTCTCTCTTTTTAAATAATTTGGTTCTGTGCACACAGGTACTCACTAAACTTGGCTAGCATTAATAATTACCAATTGTAACACCGACATTAATAACTTACAGCTGTTTATAACTATACAAATGCCACTCACTGACTTGAAAATGGCAGACCTGATCATGTCCACAAAGCAGCTTGTTCCTTTCAAAAAGAAAGCCAGAACCAGTGCCAGAAAATACACCTTTTGTTTTTGGTGTCAACAAGCTATTTGTCAGGAAACAAAGGGAAGGCTCAGCCAGAAGCATAGATTCTTCTGAAATTTGAAAATTAGATTCCTGATTGCTTTTGCATAGAATTAGAGAAAAAGACAGTCAGTTGCAGATAAACAACAGCCTCACTCCCTGGAATTTAGGGGAATGGCATTCAGAATTGTCTTCCTTGTCCCCAGTCCCCAGCTCTGCCAGGGCTACCTAAGGATTAACTTTTTTGAGAACTCAGTTCTCATACTCCAGTTTCTGAGAAATGTCCCAAGTAAAGTGTGTGTACAAGGTAAATACTACAAGAAGGGCTGAAGTAGAGCTCAGGGTGCTACAGGTTCCCCGCACAGCAGGGAATTCTGAGGCACAGTACCCAGGACTTGCCTTTAGAAAAGCATAGCCCTGTTTTTGCAAGGGAGGAACTTTGTCTGGAGTCCACTCCTGAGCCCTAAGTGGTGCTGCTAAAATCCGCCTCACACTGGAGTGCACCCTTTTATTTTCAATCCATCCAAAACATTATAAATTCAATCGAAATGTTGTGCAAAGTCTGTGAAGAACAAAGTTTTAAATACAATTCAGAGTACAAAATAAGCTCAAAACACTACCAGAAAACTCTGTTTATAGAAATGTAATGGCCCTTGCCATGAAGAGCAATTTTCCCAAACCACCTTCTCCCTTCTGTCCAGGGCCCTTGTCCAGTTGCTAAGTCTGCTCTCTTCTTCCTCTCCTCTCTTTGACAGGCATTTACTACATAATTTCCCCTTGCTTTTGTATGCAAATCAGTTTGGTTCATCCTCACTCCATACTAGATTGTGGGACTACCTTTGTGTATTCCAACACTCATTAAAATGTTCTGCTCAATAAAAGCCCATCTATTTCGTCTCTTGATTTCAGCAACACAAACAGCCAGACTTTGAAAATAGAAATTTTTTTTTTAGCACATCAAATCCTTAGGCAGAGCATCTCTCACACCATTATCTATGGTATACAGTAGCAACAGAATTATACATACTCTAGAACAAGTCTGTGTCCTAGGAAAACAAGATGGGCAGAGTGCCTACCAGTCATATTTATGTTTTAAATAATGCAGTTTATTAAAATTATGAATTTCTTGAAGTAGTCTAAAATGTTCTTACAAAGTACCTTCATATGGGGATATACTTTAATGATCCACAATGTGAATAGTATTTATAAAAAGCATGTAAACTGTGTATATACAGATATGTGTTTGGAGAAATTGAAGTATGTCCCATCTCAGTGGCTGCCTAACTAATTAGCAAATTTTATTAAATAAAATTTCATTCCACAGTTTTGATGATACAAAGACTTTACTAGGTACTAAAACATAATACTAGCCCCTTTGTCAGGATTAACTGGGGGAAAACAAATACAACTCAGCAAAACACAAAGTAAACTCTGACGTGTCCTTCACAACCCAGGAAAGAGATTTTTAAATCTTATATATTTGAAACGCCCTGATGTTGGAATGAGGGCACAGAACAGAAGTACACCACAGCCTTAGAATTGGGACCCCCCCAAATAGATCTGAGGAGCAGATTTCTGCAAAGGCAAATGATTCTAGATTCATTACATGAGTAAAGTTTTCTCCCATTGACTCCTACTTATCCTTTGAGTGGAAACCCAAAGACTTGTGGTAGAAAAACCTTCTCTAGGTCATTTGTGTCTGAGTTCCTATGTTCCTCTCCTTTATACACCTTTCCTTGGTTCAACCTGTTTTGGGTATTATTTGGTAACTCCTTCTTCCTCCTTTTATATTTGAAATCTCTCTTGGAGCTAACAAGAGGCTATTGTATTTTAGTCTGTCACTACAAGTGCCAGGCCCAGTGACACTAGCATTAAATATACCCTTAATACTGTAAAATGAATACATAGTGAATGAGCAAAGAATTATTTGGAGATATGACTCATAGCTAAACGTTAAAGCTGATGAAATCATTTCACTCAGTAGGACAAGCATATAGAAAGAAATATCAGAGGTCTGGTATAGACAGCAAAGAAAAAAAAACAGGTTTTACCCAGGTGAGTAATCTTAGAGTCAATCAGATGATCACAACCCTATAAGAAAGGTGACAAAAATAACTGTCATGGAAAAACAAAATTTGTATTCCACTTTATACTTCACATTGTCATGATCTATGTTATGCTTCGTTCTTATGGCAAATCTTGGGGTGGTCTAAGAAGGTGACTTAATATTTCTATTTTGTAGAGAGTTGAACTAGAGAAATGGAATTACTTTCCGTGCACTAATGCAATAATGCAATAATCAGCATCGCTAGGGCATTGGCAGGGTACAAAGCAGCTATGGCTTTTTAAGAGCAATACTACAGGTTCTAAAAATGTTTCTGCAGAGTAACAGAATACACTCCTATGAAGCTAAACACTAACTCCCATTTGTAGTTCTGATGTAGGTTTGGTTGCATAAGAATCAAAAGTTACAAATGGAAAGTAGAATGAGATTCAAAAAAGCAAAGCAATATTAAAATCAGAGCTGATGTTACCAACAATAAATAACAAAAAGAAACTTTTCTAAAGTATCCATAATAGCTGGGCAGCATAGCAGACACCTATAATCCCAACTATTCCAGAAAGAGGCTGAGGCAGGAGGATTGCAACTTGGCAACTTAATTGGACTCTATCTCAAAAAGGCTGGAAATGTAGTTCAGTGTTAAAACAACCAGGATTCAATCTCTGGTACTGCAAAAAATAGATATATAATAATTAATTGATTGATAGATTAAGTAAGGTATCAACAACAATAAAAATTTGATCAAACATTTTGAAAGTAAAACCAAGTTACCACTTGTTTTTTTCCACAGAAAATATTACCAAATCACTGACATGTGAAGAATCAAAGAGAATTAAGTTGAAAAATAGAGAAAAAAATATATAGAAAGCATTAATGAAATTAAATTAAATTTGCTATTATTGTAATGTGTGTTACTTAACTGCTTCTTTAAGTAATTGGAAGTGATCTCCTATTTTAATCTAGATAAATATTCCCTTTCTTATTAAGCTCTATATACATAGTTTTGTAGTCTTTTTATTTAAGTAAATTCTCCCTTCAAATTCTATGTGCTGTAGACTCACTGACTCTATCTGGGTTCAAAGAAATATTTTCAAAGACTAGAAATCTCAATGGCAAAACACTGTTTTCCCAACTCCTTGGGTTTCCATATGTTGTTTGTTATAGACATTATTAAACTTTGCATTATAGAAATTTTCAAGTGCATTCCAAAGTGAAGGAAACAGTATAATATTCACTTTTATCCAACACCCAGTTTCAACAAGGATCAATTTTCTAATCTTACTCTTGTGGATGGGTTATAAATGTTTTCAAGGCTAAGAAACATTTCAAAAAATATTGAAATAGATCAATACAAAAAAATATTGAAATAGATCAATACTTATCTACTAAGAGCTGGGGGGGGTGGACAGAAAAGACCATGAACACGTACAAGTTTACATTATGGTTGGAAAAACACACATTTAGACGAGTAAAGAAAGGGGTAAACACAATAAGTCAGAAAAAAGCTACCTACCCATGCTATACATCATTTTGATATCAGGTCACTGGAGAAATATATTTCAAGATAAATTTATCATAACGAAATGTTTCATAATTGACATGTGTGATCAATATGTCAATGGTGCAGACAAAATATCACATGTAATGGCTGATAAAGTAGAGGCTCTGAGAAAAGGAGCTAGGCAATACAATTGTCTGAGATATATAATCATACTTCTGCCTCCAAATTAAAGTACTATTTTTAGGAATTTGGATTGACAATAATAGGAAATAAGGATTTTCTGCCTTATGACTGCTTTATGCTGCTTGCTGTTTTCATGCTCATTATACATAATTAATTGAAATTAAACTTACAGCAATGGTCATGTCACTTAAAAAAATCTGTTTATAACAAAAATAAGAAGTTTGCAAAATCTGTTTGACATAAATGTTCAAAGCATACCCTAATGCAAATCTTTCTATTGCTTTTTAAAAACCATGCCAGATCTTCCCTTCAGAAGCATTAAAAAAAAAAGATGAGAAATTAAACTTTAAAAACTTAGAAGGAAAGAAAAAAATAAAGACAACAGTGGAAAATGGTCAAATTTTTAAAAACCATATAAAGAACATACAAAGATACAAGTTGATTTGGGAAAGATTAATAAAAGGCCTCAATCCAAGCACAGTGGTACATGCCTGACATTTCCACTACTCAAGAGGCTGAGGCAGTAGGATTGGAAGTTTGAGGCCAGCCTCAGCAACTTAGCAAGATGGTGCCTCAGAATAAAATGGAAAAAAAAGAAAAAAAAGAAGATTGAAGATATAGCTCAGCAGTATAGAGCTTGCCTTTCATGTGCAAAGCCTTACGTTCAATCCTCAGCACCACAAAAGAAGAAGATCTAAGAAAGAAGAGGAAAAGAAAAAGGAAAAAAGAGAAGGCATTAGCCTCTAGCAATATTGTCTAAGAAAACTAATCAAAACCAATTATCAATATCAGCTAATAAAGGTGGGACCAAAAGATATTAAAATAATAATAAATATCAGTAACTATATGACAATAAATTTGACAACTTATTTATCCAATGACACAGCATTCTACTCTTGGATATATACTTAAGAAAAATGAAAACATTATGGTCACAAATGGACTTGCAAGAAATTGTTGCTAGCAAATTGTAATGAAAAATGGAGAACAGCCCATGGACAGGAGACTGAAAAAACAAATTGTGGTATAGTCATACAACGAATTAGTAATCAACACTAAAAATAAACAAACTAATGATAACAACAATATAATTGAGGTCTTAAAACTATTATTGCCAAAGAAGCAAGACCCAAAGAAGTAAATATATGATTACATCTATGTGAGTGTCAGAAACACAAAAAAGAAGGTCTGATGATAGAAATCAAAATGGTGTTTGTGAAGGGTAGGAGAAGAGGAGAGACTTAAGGGAATTTTCTGAGGTAATAAAAATATTCTACATCTTAATTTTTGTGTGTTTACATGAGTATTTAAATTTATCAAATTTTATTGAAGTGTAAGTTTAATATCTGTATATTCTGGCATATATAAACTATAGTTCAGAAAAAAAAAGTTTTTAAAAACTATAGTATGTGAAGGATGCAGTGATGCATACCTGTTATCCCAGTGACTGGGAGCATGAGGCAAAAGTATTGCAAGTTCAAGTACAGCCTGAGCAACTTAGCAAGACCCTATCTCAAAAATAAAACAAAAGGGCTGGGATTGTGGCTCAGTGGCAGAGCGCATGCCTAGCATGTGTGAGGCACTGAGTTCAATTCTCAGCAATGCATATAAATAAACAAAATAAAGGTCCACTGACAACTAAGATAAATAAATACAGAAAGAAAGGAAGGAAGGAAGGAAGGAAGAACAGGGGATGTAGCTCACTGGTAGATTGCCTCTGGGTTTCATCCCTGGTATTGCAAAAAACCAAACCAAACAGAACAACAAAATTATGTGCCCTTTATAACCCTTACATTTCCTTAGACTTGAAAATAACTAGGTTTGCTTTTTTTAAAACAAGTATTCAATTGGAAAGTCTGACCTCAGAAATCTGCTTTTCATAACATTTATGCCTCTACTGCCATGAGTTCCTAAATAGAACACACACACACACACACACACACACACACACGTCAGTTAGAATGACCTTTGTGAATGTAACTCTTCCACCTTGTGTTTCCCTATTCTCAGCAAGGGGTAGGTATCAAAATGTGAGTTGGTTGCAGATAATATCTGCTTCCTGGTAAGCTATTTACATTTTTAAAAGGGCTTCTGAAGATAAAAACTTTAAATTAAAGAATAGCATGAATTCAGATTCATGAAAGGGAAAATTTTCCTAGTTTATAAAAGTCTCAAAATATTCATGAGTCTCAGAGGTCTAGTCAGGGCTAATGCCTGGAGTCAGAAGTCACTAATCTGTAATATTTCTTGTGAAAAATTATGCTTCTAATCAGTTAGGGGTTTTAGAAAGCATATATTAAGATTAGAAACTAAACCAAAATGCACTGTTCATTTTCACTTTTACTATAAAAATGACTAAAACTTTATCTTAAAATCTATATAAGAAATCTATTCCATATTGAACTGTAAAATATTCTACTGAATTTCAATTCTGAAGAAAACTCCTATCAGTAATAATGAAGTCAGCAAGAATTTATATCTGGGCCATAAACATACTTTCGAAGAAATCAAGTTCTTTCTAGAAATAATAAAGCCTGAAGACAGACCCTTGTAATTCTGACCTTTTAAAAGACCTGAAAGTCTTATTAGAAGACCTAAAGACCCAGCGTAGGAAGTTCTGCCTTTGTTTGTTACAGTCTGTTTCTCGACCACGCCCTCACCTATCGCTAATCTTCATGTGTTATAATCCTCTGTTAATAATGAGTCATCTAACATTGGTTCCGTAATTCAGGATGGTAAACAGTGTTAGAACAAGCTGTCATTCTCTGTTCAGACTTGGATCCAAAGTCAGCCAGTTAAGTCACTGTAAATGAGTACATTTTGCATGTCACACAACCTCTGGTCTCAGTCTTCTCGTCTTGCAACAGGTAATTATCGTGCCTTCCATACAGGGTTATTGCAAAGGTCAAAGTAGAACTAAACAAGAAAACACCCAATACTTTAATCACTCCTCAACATTTCTATTGCATGCCCTTCATTCTAGAAATCTACCAGTAATTCTGTAAAGAACAGAGAGAGGGTTCCCTCTTTCCAGGTTCTTCCTTTCTTCCTGACAAAACCTGCACAAGAGGCACTTTATGTTTCTTTACAATGCTAACGTGCATCAAAAATATATTTTAGGGGTTGAGGTTATAGCTCAGTAGGTAGAGTGCTTGCTTCATATGCAAAACCCTGGGTTCAATCCCCATCACCACACACACACACACACACACACACACACTATACACACACATATACATACATACACACGTATATACATAGTATATACATATACATATACATATACATATACATATACATATATTTTTAAAGGAAAGACTCCAGCTATATATATATATATATATATATATATATATATATATATAAAGACTATAGCTAATGCTCTCATTCATTTATTCATTTACATAGGTTTCAACTTTGCTGTCAAGACTACTGATTTCAGATGAGAAGCATATACCAACCCAATTCTCAAATCAAAAATGAGAATATCTTCAGGATCTAAAGCTACACAAGAGCTTGCTATAATGTGGATCTGGAATGTCCCTGCCAAAAGACCTATTCATTAAAGGCTCAGTCCCCAGCTGTGGTGCCATTGGGAGATGGTGGGACCTTTACAAAGTGAAGGAAAATAGGTCACTTGGGGTATGCATAGGGAGGCAATATTGGGACCCCGGCTTCTTCTTGCTTCTCTTTTTGCTTCCTGTCCTCCATGAAGTAATCAGGCCTCCTCTACCACATGTGTCACCACAGGCCCAAAGCAACGAAGCCAAACAACCACAAAATGAAACTTCTGAAACCATGAGCCAAATTAAACCTTTTTCAATATAAGTTATTTATCTCTGGTATTTTGTCACAGTGACAGAAAGCTAACAGTTCTTAGACTTGTCATTAAAAAGTATGATTCATAATAGGGAAGCATAATAAATTAAACCTCAAAATACCCAGGTATGATGGCACAACCCTGTAATTTCAGCTACTTAGGAGGCTGAGGCAGGAGGATCACAAGTTCCAGGTAGAGCATTGACAATTTGAATGAGACCCTATTTGAAAACAAGTAAAATTTTTTAAAGAAGGACTGGGGCAGCTCAGTGGTAGAGTATCCCTGAGTTCAATCCCCATAACTGTCCCCCACAATAAATTAAATCTCAGCAAAGTGAAAAACTTTTACGCTGTTAAAGACTCTGTTTGGGGGATAAAATGACAATCTAAAGACTGAAAGAAAATGTATGAAGTATTTGAAAACCACATATATTATGAAGAATTAATATCTAGAATTATACAGAATTCTTTAAAACTCAACAGTAGAAAAATGGGCAAAAGGCATAAATAAATATTTCTTGGAAGATAATAAAAAGAAGTTAAACACAAAAAGATTTTGGCATCATAGACATTAGGAAAATGCAAATTAAAATCAGAAAATATTACCACTCATTAGAATGGCTAAAATTAAAAAGAATAAATGAGGATGAGGATGCAGAGAAGCAATCATCCTTACATTGCTGATGGAAATAAAGTGTTACAGCTACTCTGAATATGAGCTTTGCAGATTTTCATAAAAATAAACATACAAGTATCAAATGGCCCACAATTGCATTTTGGGTCCTTCATTTCAGAGAAATAAAAATTTATGTTAACACACACACACACACACACACACAAAAAAAACTGTCCAAGAGAGTTCAGTGTCTTTACTCATAACAAAGAGCAACTGGAAAAAAACTCAGATCCCCTTCAATGAGTGAATGCTTAAACTATGTAGATCTAAACCCTGGAAAACTGCACAGCAATGAAAAAGAAGAAATCACTGATACATGCAGCAACCTGAATTAAATCTCCAGGGAATTTTATTAGATGAAAAGAATTCAACTCCAAAATATCTGATTCAACTTATATATTATTCAAATAAAATAAAATACATGGAGATTAGTGAGTTCCAGAGTTCTGGGCTGGAGGCTGAAGGCAGAAGAGGAGGAAGTGGAGGTGAGAAGCAAAAGTGAGGTAAGCTGGCTGTCACAAGCAACAGCAGAGACCCTTGTATAGAAGAAACTGTACCTTCACGGTATCAGTATCAGTATCTTGATTGCAATACCATAGTGTCACTTTGAAAGATGTCATCATATTTTTATCATCTGCACGTGAGTTCATAGTTATCTCAAAATGAAAGTTTCACTTAAAAAATCCACTGATGTTTACAAACTACTTCTCTTAAAAATCATAGTGGGATTAAAAGTGCTAAAAAGAAGAAATTGAGGTTTATTTCATTTATACTATAGGCATTTGCAATGCAAGATCCGAAATGTAGACTGTGCCACAAATTCAGGCGTATTCAAAGTATTATTTGCAATTGAGTTCCCTCTACACTCATGGAACAAAATGTGAATGTCAAGCACAAATAACATATACTGATAAAAAGAGAAAAGGTACAAACAGGAGATAAGCATTTACTTTCAGGAAAAATGGCATAGAAATGTCCCAGAGCACCAACGCTTGTGCCCTGGGTCAATCAGTGAGATGGTGAACAAGACATGCAGATTAATAAGAAAATTCTAAGTAACTGAGGAAAAGGAGAGCCTAGAATAATTCTTGAGTTATTACAGTACCCAAAAATCTGGTGTATTTTTTTAAAGACCCTACCAGCCACAGCCAGAACATAAGGACAATTAGAGGGGCCAAAGTAGATTAAACTCCAGCTACTGTAAGAAATATGTACATACACACATACATAGATATATGTATACTTGCCTATATACATCCATATATACACAGAAGTTTGTCTTTACCAATGGAAAAAAGAGTCAGGAATGTGGATAAGACATTCTTCAAGGATCTATGTTCTTTGAGGCCCAACTTAGAGAAGGCTGACTTCTCTATCCACAAGGGAAATCAGGAAAGAAAAGTTTTCAAGAACCCAAGAGGTAACAGATCAAAGGAATAATCCTACAAATGACTTGCCAGATGGAAGAAAATGGAACATACAGGTGAATGGTGCCAGACTTGGGACCTGAAGAAATGATCAGTTGATATCAAAATTGGACAGACTGAAGAGTAGAGAAAAATGTGTGCAAATGGGGCAAGAAATAAGGACATGGAGTAAGACAAGACGGTAAGTTCACAGTACGACTCAAAAATGTTGCCTTCTGGCCATAACATGTCCTTTAAGCATAACTGCGTATGCTCCGCGGTTATCAGTGAGGCCTTGAAGAGCTGACCATCCTCAACCACTAAGTATATTGGGAGAGATGTGTCAGATGCAGTGGAAGCTGTTCGACAGGTTGAAGATCCTAATGACTAACAGATCCTAATTACTGCAAGGACTAGTGAGAGAAAATACTTAAGTAACCTAGCAGTCTTCAAACACTGCTATTCTTTAAGAATGATAGTAATAGAGTAAAATTAAAAACCACAGACCCAAATACAGACCATCAACAGGAAAGAAACAAGGAGGCATACTTCTTAAGGGTCAAATAATACATAACAGATGATAATACTTATAATGAATACAGTGGCCTATGACCAAGTCATAGAATTTGAGATGGATTTAAAAATCAAATCTAAGCATATGCTTTTTATTTGTGCAAGGTCAAAAAATATGAAAATGATGAAAGTAAAATGGTAGATAAATGATTACCAGTTTTAAAAAAAAATTAAAAAATAAAAAAGACAAAAATGTCTAGAAAAAAAACAATATGAAAAAGTAGAGTATGGAGTTTTTAATAAAAGCATCAAAATTGTAAAGATTATCATAACTGATAGTAGTCATGATGATAATTAAATGTTAATATGTGCAAAATAGAATAAATAAAAATAATAAGGAAAGTTTCAATTAATTTTCTATAGCAGCTCACAGAACAAAGAGAGACATTTAACTTATGTTTACCATTTTAATTACAAATAATAAGTAACTACAGCACATGCAGTAACTAAATAGAGCACATGAAGTAACTAAATAGGTGCTCAGTAAACATCTCTAAATAGATAAGGAGATATTGAATTGAGACTGTCTGTATCTTATACCACTGAAAACTCTGCATTATAATTCTCTCATTACTTTTTTACTGAGCATGGGTTTAAACCCTGAGGATAACAGCAATGAACAAAACAGACAAAAATCTCTTTCTTCAAGCAGTTGGTATTCTACTACTCCATACAAAATGGACAGAAAGCCAATAACCCAAACAAAGAATTGAATTATACATTATGTGAGAAGGTGAGAAGAAATTTTAAGAAAATTAAAGCATGAAAAAGAAATAGGCATGATAAGGTGGGTCATGGGAGAATTTTATACAGAATAGTCTGGGGAGGTGTCCAGAGATGGTGACACCTGAGCAGAGGGGGCGCACACAGCACAGACTTGTGGTGGAAGAGCATGCCAGGCAGAGGGAAGAGAAATTGCAAAGTGTCTGAGGAAGGGGTATGACTATTGCACCCAGAAACATGCAGGATACCTATGTAAATGGGGCAAATTGAGGGAAACAGAGAGCAGTAGGCTCCACATCTCAATTTTCTGCTCCATAAAGACCAAAGCTGTACCTTTCATCTCTACTCCCAATGATTAGTATGAGATGTAGTATAGTAAAAATCACCACATAAATGCTCTCTGCCTAAATATAGTGTAAGAGAATTACTGATTGACATGTGTTGAAGTATATCCTCCAAGTCCATATGTTGAAGTCCTAATCACCTGAACCTCAGAATGTGACCCAGTTTGGAAATAGGGTCATTGCAGATATAATGAGTTAAGTTGATGTTGTCCTGAAGTAGAACAGGTCCCTGATCTAACATGATAGGTGTGCTTAGAAGAGTTGGGGAGAGGAGGAATAGAACATTCAAACAAGCACACAGAGAGAACATGTGTAAACACGAAGGCAAACATTGGGGAGACATACCTACAAGACAGGGGACTCCAAAGACTACAGAGTGCAACCAGAAGCCACAAGACAGGCATGGGACAAACCTCCCTCACAGACTTCAGAAGGAAACAGCCCACCAAACATTGACCTCAGTCTTCTAGCCTTGAGAACTGTAAGGCGATAAATTTCTATTAAGCCACTCCATTTGTGACACTTTGTTAGAGCAGTCTTAGCAAACTAATACACTGAGTAAATGATTTTCTTTTGACAAAGCCTATGCACAATGGTAAAAGAGGGAGGTATGTTTAATTTTTACATGGTCAAAAGTCTGAAAATTTATTAACCTAATTGGAAAAGCAACATATGGAAGAAAGTTCAAATTTGTTAGTATAGAAAAAATTTTGTTGAAGCAATTGTGATTTCCTGGTGTTAGAAAAAATGATCATGATATCAAGTAGTGATAGGACTTTGTGAACTTGTAACCACTCTGTACTGTGTCAGTGGAATCCTTTTGAAAGAAATTTGGCAATACATATTAAGAGCCTTAAAATAGTTCATCCCTTTGGCTCAATAATTCAAATTCTGGGAATCAGTCCTAAAGAAATCATACGAAACTTGGAAAATAATCTCTGTGTAGGAAGATCGTTGTTGCTATATTATTCTAAACACTGGAAAAATAAAAAGTGCCAGAAAACATAAATGCTTACTATAAAAAGAACTGCTAAATAAATTCTGGTCCATTTACTGTCAAATTTTTATGGAAATTGGAAAAATTAATATGAAGGCTGAAGAGTACCTTAAAATGCATAGAAATAAATAGAATGTGTATACTTGATACTTTCATGTAAAAGACATATGCATATGAAAACTAAGAAGATATTTTTAATATTTGCATATTTGAAAAATACGTATCTTTTTTGATAATACATATTTTATTTGGAAAAGGTTTTTAGAAATATTCAAAAATGTCATCACAGGATCATATTTGATTGAGTGACAATATTTAAGGGAATTTCAGGGAAGAGGAAAATCACATCTAGCTGTAGTGTTCAGAAGGAGACATAATGCAGCTGGATTTAAACTGGACCTTCAGTAAGACGTGGTAACACACACCTGTAATCCCAGCTCAACTCGGAAGGCTAAGACAGGATGACATCAAGTTCAAAGCCAGTCTGGGCAACTTAGTCAGAGCTTTCTCTCAAAATAAAAAATAAAAACTGCTGGGAATGTAGCTCAGAGGTCCTATACCAAAAAACCCTGGAGCTGTAACAATTTGGATGACTGAGAAACAAACAAAAATAGAAAATAAAAAACTTCTCAAAAAGCATATTCAGAACAACACTCTAAATTTCTGGTCTCCACATCATCCAATTTAAAGAAATAAGTAATCAATCCAATGAATCTGTGTTCATCTAAGCCAATTAGAATTAGGGTCCAGGGACCACCTCAAAACCATGTGACCTCCATCTTCACCATCAAAATAAGATCTTCTAGAAATAGATGCAGTTTGAGTTTCTTTCAGTTTATTCTTTGAAGGGTAGGACTGTCATAAAAATAAATCATATTTGACCCATTTATGTTCAAAATATGAAACAATGGATTGGGAATAAAATTCATTTTAAGAAATGACACAACGATTCACATGAAAAATGTACCAAACTCTCAGATATTCTCAATTCCTGAAAGATGATCGCAATGGTTTTTGATAAACTACTTAAAGATGTCAATCTAACTAAGTATCAAATTGAACTCTCCCAAATCTACCAATATTATGATTCTTTCTAGATTCATACACAGTGATTTATCATCATTCCATTCTAATAAAACTTTGTCATTATTCTGAACTACAACTAAATTGAGATTCAAAATACACACAAGAGAAGGTAACAGAGAAATACCTAAAGTAAGATTATTTCCTGATAAAAAGAATCCCTCATGGAATTCCAAGGTCTATGGAATCAGGGACCCTGTGACACCTCCCAGACTCACCCACAATATTGAGCACACAGCAGACATTAATATTGTACCTTCTGAGAAAAGCAAGACAAGTAAAAATCATAAAAGAAAACATTGACAAGTAGTATTATATGAAATTTTTAAAATATGGTGTTTTGTGCACAAAGACACCATAATCAAAGTCAAAAGGCAAACAAAGGGCTGAAATGGAGCTCACTGGTAAAGCCCATGCCTTGCACACATTAGACCCTGGGCTTGATCTCCAGAGAAAACAAGCAAACAAAATAAAACTGGTAAACATTACTCACAACACATATAAAAGGAAAAGGGTTGCTCTCCCCATAATGCTCATAATGATCAATTCACATACTAAATACTTCAAATTGTACTAATTTTTAAAACATGTATATTACCCTGATGGCACATACCTGTAAGCCAAGCTACTTACAGGCTGAGGCAGGAGGATAAAAGTTTGAAGCCAGCCTGGGTAACTTAGTGAGACCATCAACAATTTAATGAGACCCTCAATAAGACCCTGCCCCCGCACCCCCAAAAAAACTAAAAAGAGCTGGGGATATAGCTCAGTGGTGAAGCAGCAACCCTGGATTCAATCCCCAGTACTGGGGGAAAAAATGCCCGCTAATGTGATACTAGTTTTCACCTAAGAGAAATGTCAAGGTAAAGAGGAAAAAATAACACCAAGCTATGGTGTATGTATGTGGTGAAGCTTCACACATTATATATATTATTAGATCTCATTTTTCTTTTAAAAAAACTATACAAACACATACATACACACATGCATACAAGTCCTGTATGTAAATCTGGCATCATATATATGTATATGTATAACGCACAATTCCTAAAAGACCGATATGCAACAACAGAAGAATTCCTAATAAGACATACATGAAAAATACCGACCGTTACTATGTCCAATGTTCAGATGAGACGGAATTTTTCCTCACATTTTTCATTGTTGCCAGATACTTTTTATAATTATAATGAGGTTCTATTAGTTTTCATAAGCAGAAAGTAGTAAACATTTGGTCCTTTTTAAAAAAAATACAATGCTAACATAACCAAAATCAAATCACGAAGTCAGCTTTGAATCATACCTCCAGTTAACCCCTCACCCAAGGTGGTCCCTTTCTAAACCTTAGCATAGACCATGGAGTCTCCTCCAGCACCACAGCATGCTAAGGAGGGTGTAATAATTGCAGAACGAGCACAGCAGAAGAATCACCATCTGTGCAGTAAGCTTAATAAACTTATTTAATGATACAGAATTCTAAGATAAATCTTTAAGAAACATGAGGTGTACTGATGAGTGCGCATAATCTACTTGGCATTGTTATTACATTCCATGTTTAAACACTCTGCATTGTTAATTAATGTTAGTTAATATTAGAAGTCCTGTTAATTACAACTAAAATGTCAAGTAGCATTTTAGCAAACACATATTCATTTATATTTCATAGCAGTATTTAATTTCCTAGGGGAGGGAAAAACATCTCTCAGAGAGTAATTCTATGTGGTGGTGCTGCACAATTGACTCA
This sequence comes from Marmota flaviventris, assembly GCF_047511675.1. Taxonomy (NCBI): domain Eukaryota; kingdom Metazoa; phylum Chordata; class Mammalia; order Rodentia; family Sciuridae; genus Marmota; species Marmota flaviventris. The sequence continues at coordinate 48,113,813 of NC_092503.1, read as the reverse complement.
GTATTTTTTTATGTTAAAACTATTTTAGAGGACTAGAGATGTGGCTCAAAGGTAGAGCATTTGCCTGGCATGTGTGAGGCTCTGGGTTCAATTCTCAGCACCACATAAAAATAAATAAATAAAATAAAGGTCCATCACAGCTAAAAAAAAAAATATTTTTAAAGGGAGCTTTAAAATAAACTATTTTAGGCATGTACATATTGTATTGAATTCACTGAAAATCAAAATCCTTCTTTAAAGATACAAATAAAAATGTGATCAAAATTTTGAAATGCCTCTGATTAAAATCCAGATACCTGTTTATTAACAATACAGCCTTTTGTTGTCATTGTTAGAAATACTAGAGATAATTTTCTTCAGCTCTCAAATGTTCCCTTCTTGTGCTCAGATTCTGAAGTAAGAAAGACTGTGTTCTCAAGACTATGCACTGAAACATAGACAGCCACTTATTAATCACAGTCAGCTGGAAATGCCAGACACAGAGGAAACATAAGCATAAGCTAATTAAAAGGCTACATTTCAGTTCAAAAGTCTGAGTGAAGGGGCTGGGATTGTGGCTCAGAGGTAGGGTGCTCACCTCGCACCCATGAGGCACTGGGTTCGATTCTCAGCACCACATAAAAGTAAAATAAAGATATGTGTCCACCTACAACTAAAAAAAAAAAAAGTCTGAGTGAAAATAATAGTCTTTCCCACAATATCAATAGATTTTGAAGCTGGCTATGCTTACCAGTATATTTAGGATGATTGTACATACGTACCTGGACAAAGAAGGACATTTTTTCCCAATAAATATCAAAATTAAGTATTTAGGGGTAATTTGGCCTACCCCTATAGATCAAGGGTTCAGTATAGAGCAAAGTATTTTATCTATAACACCATTTACAAAGTTCTTCAGCTTTTAAATTCTATTTGGGCCAGTTATTTTTCTCCTTATTCAAATTTATTGAAGAGTAAAATTCAAATTCTAGGCTCTTAACGGAATTTATAAAATGATTTTTCAACTAAGCCTCCAATTCACCCCTACCCTCAATCCCCACACACACACAAAAAAAAGATCATTAAGACCTTATAAACCACTGCAAGGAGATTCAAGGGTTAACTGAATGAGATCTGAAACTGCTGGAGAATTTGGAATTAAAGAGTTTTGGAAAGACTATGACCCTACTAAGCCAGATCCAAAGATCAAGGTGGATCGGACCCAATGAGAGCAGGAGCTGGTAAGAGGATTGGTGGACATACAGTGAAGGAAGAGACAAAATGATGTGCTGACTGACTGGAAGTGAGGTGTGAAAGGAAAATGGGACTCAAGATGATTGCAAGATATTTAATCTGGGCAAACAGGAACATTTGCCATGGCCAGAACTGGGGAAAATTTTGTGAGAAAGGTTCATGGGGAGAATAAAAGAGTTCAATTTCGGAAGTATTGGAAATGTTTAGAATTTAGACATTTCCATTTGGAAATGGTAATGTCAAATAGATCACTGAGAGGGACAAGAAAGTGGGGGCAAATAAAGAACCACGTTTAGAGCTCTGGGCACTCTGATATCTAATGGTTTAAGGGAAAGAGAAGGAACCAGCAAAAACATCTGAGTCAGTGGTATAGCAGAAAACCAAAGGAGTGGCTATCTTGGGGATTGGTTAAAGGAAGTGTATTAAGGATGTTGGGAGTCATCAAGTGTACTAAGTGATGTTGATAAGATAACAAAGATTAGAAACTGGCCAATAAGCTTTGTGATGTGAAGTTTCTCTATTGATCTTTGATAAGAACAGCTTTCTGAAGTGGTAAAAAGGAGAAGTCTAATTGCAATGAGTTCAAGAGAGAACAAAGTAGCAAAATCCAAGTAAACATAGAGGAGAGATATATATATTAAAAGCGACTGAGGCTGGGGGTGTAGCTCAGTGTTAGAATGTATGCTTAGCATGTGAGAAACCATGGGCTCAATCCCCAGCACCACAAATAAATAAATAAAAGAGATTAAAAGAAACAAATCAACCAGTCGCAATGAATGAACTGTGTCTGGATCACAAATAAACCACAAAATAAATCCATGAAAATATGGATTTAAATAAATAAACCATAAAAAGTAAACAACAAGACTATGGAAAGTTCCATGTTGGATATTTGATAATATTAGGATTAATTATTCTATTGTAATTATGTTTATTTGTTTATCAATAGTATTTCATGTCTTTTACTTACAAAATATTTTTCAGATAGAAATATATCTGCATTTGAACATGTATATGTCTAGAATTTGCTTAAAATAATACAGAAGAGGTGGTAGAGAAACGGGAAGAAGAAATAAAAAGATATAAGATTCTCATGTGTTGATCATTTTTGAAGTTGACTGATAGTATGTGGGGGCACTATTTTCTATACTTTAAGAATGTTTGAAATTTTCCACAATAAAACAATTTTTAAAGAGGGGAAAAAGAAGGAAATAGGACCTGAGTTCAGACAACTTTTGCAAACAGATTTGCTGTATAAGAAAGGAGTTTAATGTGCAATGGCTGGAGGGGAGGTAGAGACAAGAATTGTTTTTAAGAGTTAAGAATATTGATTTTACTTGTTTGCTGCTGCATGGCCTTCCAAGAAGAAATTCGTTGTAAATAAATAACTTAATTCTTTATTAACCAGAATTTAAATTATAAATGTGAACTTATAAGAGGTCAAGAAATTTTTATAAGAAATCAATACCCATATATCCAATTTCAGTTGGGCCCATGGAATGCTTAACAATCATGCACATTCTAACCTCTATGGAAAGCAGTATGGAGATTCCTCAGAAAACTTGGAATGGAACCACCTTTTGACCCAATTATCCTACTCTTTGGCATAAACCCAAAAGACTTAAAATGAATGTACTATAGTAATGCAGCCACACCAATATTTATAGCAGCTCAATTCACAATAGCTAATCTATGGAACCAACCTAGGTGTCCCTCAACAGATGAATAGATAAAGAAAATGTGGTATACATACACAGTGGAATATTATTCAGCCATAAAGAATAAAATTATGGCATTTGCCAGTAAATGGATGGAACTGGAGACTAATCATGCTAAATGACATACGCAAATCCCCAAAACCAAAAGAGAAATGTTTTCTCTGATATGTGGATGTTAACATGCAATAAGAATGTGCAAATAGTGATAATGTAAGTTCTTCTTTTCCTATTTTTATGCCTTTAATTTCTTTCATCTGTCTAATTGCTCTGGCCAGTGTTTCAAGGACTATATTGAATAGAAGTGGTGATAGAGGGCATCCCTGTCTTGTTCCAGATTTTAGAGGGAATGCCCTCAATTTTTCTCCATTCAGAATGATGCTAGCCTGAGGCTTAGCATAGATAGCTTTTACAATGTTGAGGTAAGTTCCTGTTATCCCTAGTTTTTCTAATGGGACTTACTCAAACTAAAAAGTTTTTTCTCAGCAAGAGAAACAATAAGAGAGGTAAATAGGGAGCCTACATCCTGGGAACAAATCTTTACTCCTCACACTTCAGATAGAGCCCTAATATCCAGAGTATACAAAGAACTCAAAAAATTAAACAATAAGAAAACAAATAACCCAATCAACAAATGGGCCAAGGACCTGAACAGACACTTCTCAGAGGAGGACATACAATCAATCAACAAGTACATGGAAAAATGCTCACCATCTCTAGCAGTCAGAGAAATGCAAATCAAAACCACCCTAAGATACCATCTCATTCCAGTAAGATTGGCAGCCATTATGAAGTCAAACAACAACAGTGCTGGCGAGGATGTGGGGAAAAGGGTACTCTTGTACATTGCTGGTGGGACTGCAAATTGGTGTGGCCAATTTGGAAAGCAGTATGGAGATTCCTGGGAAAGCTGGGAATGGAACCACCATTTGACCCAGCTATTGCCCTTCTCGGACTATTCCCTGAAGACCTTAAAAGAGCGTACTACAGGGATACTGCCACATTGATGTTCATAGCAGCACAATTCACAATAGCTAGACTGTGGAACCAACCCAGATGCCCTTCAATAGATGAATGGATAAAAAAAAAATGTGGCATTTATACACAATGGAGTATTACGCAGCACTAAAAAATGACAAAATCATGGAATTTGCAGGGAAATGGATGGCACTAGAGCAGATTATGCTAAGTGAAGCTAGCCAATCCCTAAAAAACAAATGCCAAAGGTCTTCTTTGATATAATGAGAGCAACTAAGAACAGATCAGGGAGGAAGAGCAGGAGGAAAAGATTAACATTAAACAGAGACATGAGGTGGGAGGGAAAGGTAGAGAAAAGGGAAATTGCATGGAAATGGAAGGAGACCCTCATTGTTATACAAAATTACATATAAGAGGTTATGAGGGGAATGGGGAAAAAAACAAGGAGAGAAATGAATTACAGTAGATGGGGTAGAGAGAGAAGATGGGAGGGGAGGGGAGGGGGGGATAGTAGAGGATAGGAAAGGTAGTAGACTACAACAGTTACTAATATGGCATTATGTAAAAATGTGGATGTGTAACCGATGTGATTCTGCAATCTGTATTTGGGGTAAAAATGGGAGTTCATAACCCACCTGAATCTAATGTATGAAATATGATATGTCAAGAGTTTTGTAATGTTTTGAACAACCAATAAAAAAAAAAGAATGTGGGGGGAAGAATAGAAGTTCATTGGGTCAAACAAAGAGGACAAGGGAAGGGAGTGAGTGGGGTGGGAATAGGAAAGACAATAGAATGAATTGAACATAACTTTCCTATGTTCATATATGAATATATGACCATGTTCAACCACAAGAATGGGAAGTTATACATCATGTATATATAATATGTCAAAATACATATACTATCATGTATAACTAAAAAGAACAAATAAAAAATTAATAAAAAAAAGGGGGGGGGCTGGGGTTATAGCTCAGTGGCAGAGCACTTGCCTAGCATGGTTCAGGCACTGGTTTTGATCCTCAGCACCACATAAAAATAAATAAATAAAACAAAGATATTGTGTCCATCTACAACTAAAAAAGTTTAAAAAGAAAGAAAAGAAAAGAAAGATGATCACCACAGGGCAAAGCATTTAGATGAAAAAAAAAATCATGCACATTCTAAACTTGCTAACAGCCTTATTTTTTTTTTCCAATTTAACCACAATCGGTATTCATTCCCACCACCCATTTAAAGCATATTCTCTGAAACACTCTTCCTAATAACAATGATTGAAAATTCTGCTTCTAAGTTATAATCTGCTACCATATTTGATTAGCAAACTATCAGTGCATGATTGCTAGAACATTTGGATTAAATGTAATGAATGCCTATATCAAAAAAGGAAAAAGCAAGGAGAATTGTCAATATCATTCATGAGCTATGCCCTTAAATCAAGTGTTCAACTCATTGGTCCCTTGGTAGAGTTATTATTAAATATTTCCTTAATCTCCAATGTACTGATTTTTTTTTTCATTTTGGTACTAACAACAGGTACTGAATTTCTGTGTTTCAACAACTACCCACAAATAAACAGTGAGCAGGTGAATGTCTGTTTCTATGGTTTCTATTTACAGTAGAGAACATTCATAGAGATTGAAACTTGCTACTTTCCTTGGTGATAAAAATTTTTAGTACTGCCTTCTCCTCCCTTTTTCCTATCCTTTTTCTCCACCATCTTGTCCTCATTTCATATATTTTCTTTCTCTTCTTCTGGCTCTCTTTCTTAATCACTATTACCTGTAAATTCCATTAAGTGTGACTTAATTTCATTTTTCCATTCCAGGTAAAGTGGACAAAAAGAGCAGGCAGTGGGAGAGCTGTCTGTTCTTTTCTTTAATAACTTTGAGTAAATACATTGTTTCTGAAAATAGACCAGCAATTTAAGAAGAAATGGCAAAGTTTCCTTCTTTGCTTGGACAAAGCTTCTTTCCATGACAAATCTTCCAGTAATAGGGGTGATTTTCTCTTCTCTCTCTGCAGAGGCTGAGATCATTAGATAAGGTAAGCTCCTAGAATGCAGTGAGCCAATTACTTAAGTTGTCCTCAGCAAATACAATGACTTTCTGCTGGATCAAACTAAACCATTTATTATTTATACTCCTCTTCCTTTCCAGTGGCACAAAATTATGATAACCAAAAATTGCTAAAATATGTCAAATGGATAATGAAAAACAAAGGTTTGAAAAATAAGTTTGGATCATTTTTCTTATAATACTCATTGTACAAAACTAAATCACTAAGGGCTCTCAAGCATCTGTCAGTATACAATGATGCAGATAGAAATATTAAGACAAAATGCTTTTGAAAATATCTTATCTTCCCAGAACTGTTGAGCAAAGATTCCTGGGAGATGTTCTTCCTTTACATTTGAGAAAGATTAGATTCTGTGAAGTTACTTTCAAACTCAGATCAACTGATAAGATTCCTTTGGAAAGGAAAAAAATAGTATTTTGTCCATTAAAGTGAAATAGATTTACAAGACAAATATCAGTCCATTTAACTATAAATGTAAAGGTATAGATAGGTTGAATGAAATAAGTAAGCTCTGTCCTAGAAATCAACATTAGAACTGTGCAGAAGTTTATACAAACCTTCTGTCATTCATGTCTAACTATTCTTCTAATTCCTTAAAAAGCTATTTTCTATTCTACTTGTGAAGATGCCAACAGAATAAAAGTTGTTATTATTATGATTAACATGGTTTTTCTTTGACTAGTAAGTCACTAAATAACACTTATTTCAGATTTGCCCTAATAGGAGTAGCAGAGCCATCTGAACGTACCAGTGCTTTCTTCTTGACTTTCTGAGTCACGGGGAGCAAGAAAAGGTATTAACTTATTCTAATTCCCTGCAGCAGCCTTTGGTTTTACCAACTTGCCTAAATAGCCAATTTCCATTGGCAAACATAGAAGATTTTTCTTGCCTCACTCCCAAGTTTGTTTAACCCTATGTGCCAAATTTACAGGTCAATTCATTTTTAGGTCCCTAAAATCACTTGGTTTTATCTCTATCCAACAAGTTTCTGTATTTCTTTATGAAAGATAACCTACAACAAAGTTTCACAGGTATCTTGGATGGTATCAAGAAGATATAATGCAGGAAGAAATGGGTTTAACTGACTTTCAGTAATAATGATTAGCATTATATCTCCTTTAATTTGGACCCAGCAATAAAGCATGAAAAGCTGAGATCGGGTGATCCTCTCCTTAATACAAATGCTTCAGAACACAAATGCAAAAACTCCAGCGATATTTTTAAAAATATAGTTAAAATAATGTAAGCACAGAATCATGAACTTCCTGAATGCCTACATGTGTCTGACTTACTTCCATAGTTAACACACTATCCCTGACTAACCCTAACCCTAATCCTCAACTGTAAACTAATGCATGCTATCATCTGCTCACCAATCCCTCTTCTCGTTTTCTGTAGTTCCTAGTGTAATCTCACCGTATTTGCTTTCCTTGAACATTAATTTATTTCCTTTTATTTTTATTTATACTCCTATTAAACAGAAGTATGTGTATTCTCACACTTTTTCTAATGTCTGTTTTAAAAGTTTAGAAAAAGTGCCTTTTTTTTTTTAAATTTACATCGTAAGCCATTATGTCCTCTCCTGTCCTTTGTCTCCATTTTTTCTTCACACTTTTGTGTCTCTTCTAATGTACCTCGGTCTCATTCAGGGTTAAAAGCCCTTCTGAGAATACTTCCCTGCCTCACTTTACAGATCAAGAGATGGCTAGAATGATCCCAGCAGCTCACTCAGGAGACTGAGGCAGGAGGGCCGCAAGTTCAAAGCTGGCCTCAGTAACTTAGCAAGGTACTGAGAAACTCAATGAGACTCTGTCTCTAGATAAAATATTTTTAAAGGGCTGGGTATGTGGCTCAGTGGTTAAGCACCCCTGGGTTCAATCCCAGTTACCAAAAAAAATGAATCCCATGCACATGTACACACACATAGACGAGGAGAAAGGGCAAAGATGTGCCCTGATGGAATTGAGAAGCAATGAACTAAACAAGGTAAGAGGCAGAATATAAGTATCCCAACCAAGCTCAGAAAGACAATTATTGAAAATGTATTTTTGATTAGTGAGTGTACAGATTAAAATGTAAAATTGTTTTTTCTTTATAATTTAGGATTTCAAAAGTGTAACATACATCTAGACTAATCATTAGTATTTACATGTTTAGTTGATCACAATACAGACCCCTAGAAAAACTCAATATATGTTCTAAGAAAAGAAATTTTAAAAGGAAAAATAAAAAGAGCCAGGTAGAGCTCAGTAGTAGAGTACCCCTGGGTTCAACTCCCAGCACAAACAAAATAAAACAAAAACAAAAAGGAGTTTATAAAGAGAAGAGAATGAAAAGAGGAAAACAACAGACTTAAGGTCAAAAACGGTCATTATGACAAAGCTTTTAACTGGACTCTGAGCTTCCTGGCAGCTAAGAAGGAAGAAAACTGTGGTGTGCAATAAATTATTAGTATCTGCTATAAGGAAACAAATCAATTTTTCAAGAGGAACAAACTTCAACCTTTTGCTGATACTAATTTTAGAATACAGGTTCTTCTACATTCTAAACATTATTTCTTTTAGAATATCATAAAACCTATAATTCCTTGTCTGAAAATGTCATATAAATTTTATGTGCAATTTCAGAGTGTTCATGGACAATCTCAAGCATATTTTTGAAACTATAGGAGACCATGGTCCACAGGTTAAGGGGTAGAGAAGTTTTAAAAGTAAATAATGACATCAGAAATTGGAAAAGTCATCATCAGTTTTTATCTCTATTTAGGTTAGAAGCAGAATATTAAAGGATAATTCTGTGAAAACAATTTTGTGCCAGTCACATGGTGCATGCCAGTAATCTCACTAATTTGGGAGGCTGAGGGAGGAGGATCAAAAGTTTCAGGTCAGCCTTGGTAATTTAGGGAGACCCTCAACAACTTAGCAAGACCCTGTCTCTAAGTAAAAATATATAAAGGACTGGGGATGGGTTCAATCCCAAAAAGAAAAGAAAAGAATATTGTAAGATAGAACAAACCATGAACTACATATGCTTATATCTGATCCCTTATGACCAACATACTTGCTAGCCTTTGTTTTTTATGGAATAGGAGACTTAAAAAAAAAAAAAAGTTGTTGCTTTTTGTTTCTTTGTTTGTTTTGAGGTGCTAATTTAATCCAAGGCCTTACATATTTTAGACAAGCACCCTATTCCTGAGCTACATTCCCAGTCCTGACTTCTTAGAATTTCTTTAAATAATGAGGACTAAATAATAAGAACTTTAAATAATAAGGACTAAGAATGTAGCTCAGTGGTGAGGTATCTGCCTAGCATGCACAGGCTCTGGGTTCAATACCCAGTACCAAAAAAAAAGGTCTACAGAAGTATAGAATTCACAATACTCCGATGAGTAAATAAAATAGCAACCTATCATTCCCTTACTTTGTTAGTGTACTAACATGCATGCCAAAACAATATATTATTTGGTTTTCCTTATTGAGGGACTTTATTTAGTCTCTCCAACTATTTTTTCACTCTAAATTATGTTTCCAAAGTTCATCCATACTTTTGTATGTCATTCAATTCATTATTTTCACTTTTGTATAATATTCCATTAAATGCATGAATCACAAATTATTCCTCTTTCATTAGTGGACATTTGGACTAACTCCCGTCTTTTTCTATTGTGAACTGAGTTACTATGAGTGTTTTCTGGGAAGAAGGTTTTACTCTAAGGATGGACCTAGAGGAGGAACTCAAAGGTTCATTGTTAGTAATAATTTAATTCTTGGGGCTAGCCACTTGTAGGGATGTTTATTAACCATTATAATTTAGAATTTACTAAAATTTATACAGATTCTTTGTATTTACCAAATATATTTTTAAAGATAAATGTTTTAAAATTATTGATATCCTAGAATATTTTATAAGACTAAAAATTTTTAGAAATGGACATTAAGTCTTCAAAAAATAGTCGGAATTTTACTAAAGAGCAAAATATTCAAAAGTGAAAAGTTATCTATTGGGGTTCTTTAGTCTCCACTAACAGTCATGAAACTCTTTTGCTTTCCATCATTCTACCAAGACCTGCTAAGTCAATAACCTGAATTTTTATTTTTCTAAACTACTAGTTCCCTGAGTCAGACTTTTGATAAGAAATCACAGAGTTCAAAGTGATTCAGCACCAAAACCAATATCTGCCTGTTTTGGTATCAACTATTACATAACCCAAATACAAGTTATTGAGTCAGTTTTGTATTGTTTTTATCTGAAACGTCACTGTCGTTGCTGTATTATAATAGCCTGAGGCTAAACAGAGGAATATTCTGTAACTACAGTATATCAGAGGAGAAAACTTTGGGCTTTCCTAACCCACTCCCCAGGGGTTTTCCAGAAAGTGCAGAGGCCAGTGTATTTCTGTTGTATATAAAAGGATTCCTTACATAGGTGGATCAGAGTGCATTATTTTCCTTCCATAGAAAGGAAATTTTTTAAACATAGATGCAGAATATATAGTTAACTATTGAAGTACTTTTAAAGAACAATTAGGCTGATTTAGTATTTCCAAGCAAATTCTGATCCTTATGCCTCCTTAATCTGCTGTTCTATATCTGATCTGTGAACTTTCCTTCACAGATAAATTTCTCCTTCTCCTGTGTTTTTAGACTCTGCTGCTATGGTTCTTATAAACTTCATGAAGTCTACAATGTTCCATTGTTTATATATTCCTGTAACATATATTTACTGCCTCTCTAAGACTTAGGACTGGGTTCACTTTTCCCACAGCATGACCCCCAAATCTGATAGTAGAGTACCTAGGAGAAAAACTGATAAATTTTTAAAAATAATTTTGGGAAGATCAGACCCACAAAATTAGAAATGAACCCTAAACCTTTTCTCAACATACCTCAATTTTCAAATGCTGGATATCCAGTGATGACGAATACCTACCAACTTTGACACCCTAGAAAGGATGAAACATTTTTTCAAATCCTAATCAGATACAATCCTTTCAGACGCTGCAGACTCTGCTTAGAAGTGGAGGCAGCTGGGCTCCACTGTCCTTTGGCCTTGGATTTCCCTCAGCTCTCATTCTCAGGGTGAACCTAACTCTATGTGTGATCCTTATCATACAATACATCATCTAGGACCCAACTCAGCCTAAACTTCTCAGTGCAGAGTCCTGGATAGAAAAGCCAGTTTCTCTTTATGCACTTTATCTTTATTGCATGCCTTGACCTACCATTACTTTATGAAATTGTTTTTCAGTCTCCCCAATAATCCTCCAAAAAGCCAACAATCCTTTCTCTTCTTCATTACCTTGATCTTTCTTCAGCATATGACCCCAAACCACCATCTTGATTTTTTTTTTTTTTTTTTGGTGGTGGTGCTGGGGATTGAACCCAGGGCCTTGTAAATGAGAGGCAGGCATTCTACCAACTGAGATATATCCCCAATCCCCTTATATTCAAATTTCTTAATTTAAAAAGATGCTTTTTTTCCTTCTACTTTTATTAATTCTTCATTGTTTCCTGTCCAGACTGTTCTTTCTTATATTAGGTTTTGCTCCATACTGTTTAGCTAATTCACAAATCTAAAGGCTTAGGACTTTGAGACAGGCTCCACTGATCTTAGCCGGATTAATCATGAATCTTTCGTCAGCTGGGACTAGTCAGGCCTCTCATCCTTCTGGAGGTTAGTTTGAGTTTTTTCATGGTAGCTGCAGAATTCCAAGAGCAGTGAGAGAGCAAACCACAACATGCAAGTACTTTCCAAGGAAGTCTCTGCTTTTGTCACAATTGCTACCATGCCATTCATCAAAACAAGTAAATTAATCAAGCTGATTGTCAATATGGCGGGAGACTACCCAAGAGTGGGGACACAAAGAGGCAGGAACAAAGGGAGTCATACCACAACCTACACATCACATATACTCAGCTAAACTATGGGCATTTCTAAAGAAATGCCTCCTTCTCCTGTGTTTTTAGACTCTGCTGCTATGGTTCTTATAAACTTCATGAAGTCTACAATGTTCCATTGTTTATATATCCCTGTTACATCTATAACAGCACCTCTCTGTGAATGACTTCAGAATCCATCCTTACAGAATAGACTTTTTCCTTTGTCTTGACTTTTGTGTTTCTAAATTTCTCCTGGACATTTTCATTGAGATGTCCTATTACAACTTCAAAATTTGACATGCCTAAAAATTGAATGCATTTTTTTTCCCTTTCTGCTTTAACTGTTCCTTCCATCCCCATAAAAAATTACTGTGTGAAATGACTATTTCTGCTAACACTGCACCTGGTGCCAAATCACATATTTTTCTATTCCAGTCACTTTCTCTTTTTCTTCATCTAATTTATAGTTTTGCCTCTACTATTTACCAGATAAGAATACTCTAGAATCTATTTAATTTTAGTTTCCATTTTCCAACCCTAAAAATAGTGATAAGAAAACTTGCCATACAGAGCTATTATAAAGATTAAATTAGTTTTGTGTGCTTAGCATATTGAAGATACTCAAAAATATTAGTTATTTCCTTTCCTCTTAAGTCTTCTTGTCTTTATTCATGAGATTGTCACCTCCATACCCTTCATTTTTTTAACTGACACAAATCAAAATTAAGCTCTAATGACCTCCCACCAAGGAGTTTACTTACTTTCAGCCTCCACATTTGCCAATGAGGATAATAACAGCTATCCATCTCATTGAGTTGTTGTGAGATACACAAGACATGCAAATGGAGTTCTTTATATGGTGGGTAATACAATAAATAGTAAGCCCTCAAATGCTAATTATTACAATCTATTGTTCTACTAACAATAAATCAAAATCATAGGAAAATATGTTCGTTCCTTCTGCAAAGATTAGAAAATGCTTCTAAGAAGAGGATCATGTAAGCTAAACACTGAAAAAAGGGTACAATTTCCCCAAAATCAAGACTGATCTATCCTACTTCTGCGCATTCATTCTCATATTTGTTTCTTCATTTAAGCATTAAGTAATTATTTTTTCAAGTGTGTACTTCATGACAGTTTGTGCCACTCTTGTACACTGATCAGCATCTGTCCATGCTGAGAGAATGATGAGCAGCCCCTGGCATCAGGGAGCTGGCCAGGTACTATGGTCAGGCCTCAGTGTTCCCTCATCAACATCAGACAAGACCACCCTGTGACCATGATGTATGAAGTCAAAAACATGATCGTATCACTCCAGAATCATGTTTGAACATCCCCAAAAAATGAACATTGTCCAACCACAAAAATGACCAAACATCTATCTATCTTGATAAACCTGAGTGACTGCTATTTCAGCACCAGTTACGGCATTAATCTACTACTAGTCTTTCCTTCTTCTCAAAAATATTTATTGACACCCAATCATATATTTATCTCCGTTTCTTGACAGCATTGATCCAGAGCAAACCCCCGCTTGCTTCAACTCTCCCCAAAATCACATTCTCAAACTTCTAAATCCTTTCTAACATCCTCTTACAGAAATGATCCACTCTTCTCCATGGTATGTGTTCTTCTCTGCAACAAGTAATGTACCACTACAGATGTGGTCTTGGTGGTCTTTTGTTGAAGGGCATTGACATAACATTCTTGTTTTTTTCAGTCTTACCTCCAGGGATTGCAAAATTCTCTACAGAGGAAACACCATCTTATTAATTTTTTATAACTCCCATGATGGAAAAACAATGCCTTTAATAAAGTGAGAGGATACAAAAAGTTTGTTGAATGCATACATGAATCCCTTAGAACTTCTTTTCTTCAATCATCAGAAGTGCCAAAAAGACTTAGGGAAATCATTCTGAGTCCTGTTACTCAGAGGAATAACAGGCTCCTTAGAGGAATGACTCCTGGGCAATGACTTGGCAGTCAGCACAATGCTGGGGCTTGCAGGATGGTGTCTTGATCTGTCATAATTGGCTAATATTCAGAAATGGCAAAAAAGACATATGTGAGGCTAGGATAGCATTACAGTGACCTTAAGAACCATATGGGATTCTTCCAAATCATCCAAATCAAGCTGCCAATGCAGTATGCAACATTTCTGTTAAAGAAAATATTTGTGATAAGATTCTCAATTCCTTAAAAATTATACACATAAAATATATTATGTATACCTTACCTAAATGAAGTTCAGAAGTTTATAGTAATTGCCATTCCTTGAATTGCATTGTCATGTTACTCTCAAAATGCCAGAGAAATCATAAAAAAAAAAAGATCTAACTGAGAAATGTAGCCTAAATGTAAAAGCACTATAAAATATGCCATGTAAATTTTTAAAAAGAAGACCTTAATAAAAACATTAAAGACTAAAATGCAAATTAACTCAATTTTTAAAAAGAAAAACATCTAAAAAAAAACTTTTGTTGAAAAAAATGACACCACAGAAAGATTTTGACAAAGGATAGTCTATTAAGCATATGAATTTAGCCAAATAAGCAATAAGGTGGGTAATATGGATCACGTGATTTATATTTGCATCTATGCATTTTAGCAAAATTCTTCTATTACATTAATCTTCAAAGAAACAGCCACATAAACTAATACTAAAGTTGCAGGCTTTGGGAAATAGCTGTAAGGAGCCCTGAAATATCATTAAAGCTGCTATTAATCTGCACAACTACCTTCCCCAGGGAAAGCAACCCAATGCTTTCAATGCTAAGAAGTGCTAAGAACCCCCATTAAAAATGGGAGCCACAAAATACTGCAGAGAAATTAGCAGCTAATTAGAAAGAAAATTAGCAAAAAGAAGATATAATTATTTTGTTTGATAAGGTTTAGGAATGTAACAGTGAAAAATCTATTAATATTCAGTAAACTTTCAGTATATATTAGCTGAAAAATATTTCATATACATAATAATTTTAAATTATGTATGTCAACCATAAAAACTGAAATAAGTCTGGTCCCAAAACGTTAATTTTATAAATTGGGTTTTGGTTTTCTGTCCATTTAAATGCTCTGGCCAGTAATTCCTTAACTTTGAATGTAACCATTATATGGTTTTAAATGTGTTCATGTGATGTTTAGATGCCATTTTCATGAGATTTACAATCTGTTGCTGGCTTGATATTCATTCTACATTATAACGAATATCTGAATCAGTCTATGAATTTAGTATTTTCACCCCAGGGGCATATTAGAGCAACTGATTTCTGGGATCCTGGAATTATGCTACTATTAATGCAATTCTAAACAAAAATTAAGATATGAACAATTAATTGAGAGAAGAATGGATAACAGTCTGTGCCTTTAATGTAGTTTTCCTGGTATTAAAACGCAACTGAAAGAGAAAAAGTTAAAAAAAAAAGGGGGGGGGGTGGTACTCTGTCAGCTGCTTTTTAAAAGACCTGAGATTTGGAGCAATCGTTCGTTTAATTATCCATTTACCCAACCAATGTTTATTATGCTTAGCATCACTCTAAGCTCAGGGGCTAGGCAATGGCTCCCCTTCCCATCACTCACATCCAAAACTTCTAGTCTGACCGAAAACAAATTAATAATATTGACAAAGGATGCTAAAAGGCTCCAAGCAGGAACACCTAATCTAGACTAGAATTCTCAGACAGGCCTGGGATGGGAGGGACAAAAAAAGGCGAGTCCTAAATAATGAGTTAGAGCTGGTCAGGGAAAGTAGAGGAAGGAGAGGATTGCAGACAGACAGAATAGACCATGGGAAGGGCAAGCCTGCTGGTGACAGAATGGAACTTTCAAAGACAGAAAAGATGCTCAGAACAGGAGACCAGCCCAGGGAAAGAATATCGGGAGCTTGGACTAGAATGGAGATGTACAAAGAATGATCCATTTATATAGGTGAAGGAAAAGCTGCTGACTAAATAATAATATACAATATTTACAAATTTCCTATGTATTGGGTTCTCTGCTCTGCACCCTTTCTGCACAGCATCTCATTAATGTCCTACAACGATCAAGTGAGATAGATGTCATAATTATTTCTATTTCCCAGAAGAGAAACTACTCAAGATCACATAGTTAAGTGATAACAGAGACAAATTCAGTTCCAGAATCTTTGAGTCCTTATACTGTGTCTTTAAAGCATACCACACTACATGTCAAAAAGAACAACCAGCATATTATTTCTATTAAAACTCTATACTACTAACATTTGGACGGTTAAGATATCGACTGGAAGAACCTAAAAGTAGCTCTAGTTTTTATTTACCATGTAAATTCTCAGTGTAGTACTCATACTTGGAAAATCCAAAGGGAATTTTTTTTGAGCTGACAACCAGTTAGTTAATTGAGGCAAAGAATTGTTTGTTGATTTTTCTGCCTTGGGAACACAAGACAAATTAAGGTGCATAGTACATAGTAGGTTCTAAAGAAAAAAAAAAAGTTAGTCATGCTTCACTGTATAGAAGATTGTGTCTACTTTGACAATATTATTTTGGTGAAATGCTTAAGTATTATTTGTCAAAAGGGAACATCAAGATAAATGAACAGAGACAGTCCATGTACTTAACTGAATTTACTTGCATAAAAACAAGCCCATTCAAATCCAATAGAATCTTTTGTGTTTTCAAAGAGTAAATTCAATCAAGGTGGAATTTAGGTTTTAATCTTTAAGACTACAGTTCAGTAGTTAATGATTTATTTTACTTTCACAAGATTTTTTTCCATTGTTTGTTGAAAACCTAAAAAGAAAAAAAAATCAATACTTTTACTAAAGAGAGAGTGGTTCTGAATGAAATATCGCAATTGAAATTTTTATAGTATTATCACCTTTATTACATTTCCTAGAAAAGATGATTCCCAGCGCATTTTTATGATTCCATACTATGGTGTTTCATTGCTTCTCAAAGGTATTTTTGAAATACAGGTAATCAAGTTTTATTGCCATTACTTTTAAATGCTATTAACTAAACTTTAACTTTGATATCAATGTATCTCAATTTGTTCCTCTTTTTCTGACTTTTCCTTTTTTTTTTAATGGCTTAAACAAAAGACGTTTTTTCATAGTTCAGGAGACTTTGTCATTTTTTTATACAGTTTATTTTAATTTGGTAGTTAACTATAATTTTGTGTCAAAGTGGTGACAATTTATATAAAATTTCATTAGGTAACTAATTGAGGTAAATAGTTTTATTAACATAAACATTGTATGGTAATATTAACATGAAAAATTATACAATATTATATACCTGAGATGAAAGTCTGTATTCAATTAATTATTTTAGCAACATATTTGTTATATTATTATTTAACATCTTGATAAATGGTTCATAATGACAATTTAATGGATGGGGAGAGTAGAATACCTCGTAATCCTATAGGTAATACGGTCGTTTAATAATAGATGCTTTTAATTAAACTCATGGCATCTAAACATGCTCTTGAGAAATTTTAAATTCTAAAATCTCATCTTGGATTTATCCAAAACATTTGATTTGATAAAAAGCAATATGTATATTTTACATATATATATTTGCTTAGTCTCAAAAAACTAGAGTATTTAAATATATTTTATCTTAGAGAAGAACTGAAAATGCATTATTTTCATGTCAACACATGTGCTTTTATTATTCCTTGAAAAAAAACACCAAGGTAAAGAAACAGTCTGGATAAAGAACCACTGTGGGATGATAAAGAACCACTTTCTAGTGACTTAACTACTCAAAGTAGATAAAAATCCATTATGTAAGATTGACTTAGGAATATTTTGATGCCTCTCTCTTCTTTCTTTCCTTCTTGTTTTATAATAGTAATTTTAATTTTTAAGCCATATTATTTCTCTTTGACTAATTTGACTTTCAAAACCTGGATTCACATCCCAGCTAAGAAAGAAACTGACATCTAGGTAAAAAATGATTAGGAACCTTGTATACAACTAGTATTGGATAATTTTTAAATTCTTCAATATTTAAATTACCAAACAGGAAAACCTTACTTGGTTCTAAAACAAAGATGTAAGAATCTTCAGAGCATAGACTACTGCATTTCACCATGTACTTTCTTAAAGCCAGACAATGGCAGTGACCTTAGATGACACAAAATCTTAAATCTTGTCTAACACATTAAAGAGAAGGAAAATACTCTCTAAACGAAGAGAGAAATTTCATTACCTTTGTACTTATTAACATTCTAATCTTTTTAGCCCATAAACTACCAACATAATTATAAGTTACAAATATTTACTCTTGCTTTCTTTTTCAAGGCAGCCCCTAGAATCCTGAGCAGGTAAAGAATCAAAAATAATTGAGGAGAAGAAAAAAAACTTTCTACTTTGCTTCTTCCTTTGCTGAAGTGCTAACAAGACATACAAAGATACCATTGTATCGGTGGCTCCTCCAGGTCTCGGATACACAAAGGTAGGCCATTCTCAAGTTAGTGGGGGACAGAACTTCATAGCCTTTACAGTTTAGGTGCAGTACTGAGACACTTCTTAACATAAAGCCACATTAGGCAAGTAACAAAACAAAGACTGATTCCTCGACTTTGCTGAGTCATTCACCTAGCACCATACCTGGCTCATGGAATGGACAGAGAGCACAATTGTGGACTCTCCAGCAGGAGCATACACAAGAATACAACACAGAAAGATATGGAGCTTAATTAAAATATAAGATTTAGATATTACTCTATTGATTCATTGTCCCCCTCACTCCACCATCCCCTCTCCCTCCATGGTGCTGAGAATCAAACCCAGGGCCTCATGCACAACAGACAAGTCCTCTATCACTGAGCTAACACTCCAAGCTCAGATTTTATTTTTTATGAAAACCTAATTTATGCCTTTGAGAAGCTTATGGAGTAGAACTGCAGCAGTGTATTTCACTGTTGTTACCGTAACAAGAATCACACGCAAAGGAAATTCAAATTGTTTATGCTAACTGCTACCCCTTGGCCTATGTGGTCAAGTGGGTGAAGCAAAAACCATCAGCTGCTGTTTTTTGTGCTTCTCTCCACACTCCCCTCCCACCAGTCCTCTCTCCAGGAGACTAAGGGACCTCATCTCTGACCCTAGTTCAGACACAGACAACAGCTAAGGCACAACTAAATGTAAAGATGGCCTTAGGCCTTAGCCTAAGCAACTTCATTTAAAAACTCCAGTGTGAAACCTGAAGTCTAACCAGGCATGCCTAAGGAGCCTTCCAGTATGGCCCTCAAGCACAAACAAGTCACTAATCCCCACCCTGATAAACTCAGAGTGAAGTCAATGATATGTTGCCCTAACTCTGATAAAAGCAAGAAACAAGAAAATCAGGGTGGGGACCACCAGACCAGATGCTTTAATCACAGGGCGAATGACATCACTTAGAAATCCCACAGCAGCTGATAGGGATTGAAAGGGTGGTCAGAAGCCCCAAAATTTAGTATAAATGATGGAACAAATGAACAGACTTTCAGCCAACCGACACTGATGCACACAAGCCTGAGCACCTGAGGAGGACCTAGACTGACATCCCAATTCGTATCATCTGCCTGATCCTCTGCATTGTTCTCACCACTCTCAAACTCTGCAGCAGCCTCTTGACTCTGGTGAGAAAAGGACTTCTCCCTATGACCACCTCCTCAGCCAGCTGTCAGCTCTAACCCAGGAGAAGTCTGCCTTGGTCCCTGATCTAATCACCACAGTCTGAGTGAGTGTGCATCTGCTGGACTTAGATCCTAAGGCTTGAGACTTTTGATCTGACACTTGAGCTTAGCATGCAGAGGGAATGTCTGTCATGAGCCTGTCATAATTAAGTGTGTCTGCAGTGCTTAGAATTAATCTAGAATTGTTTGCTGTGAATTGATTGTGTCTATTGTAGTGTCTAGCATTAAGGCTTGTCATTTTCTTGATTAAGAACCTTAATAACCTATAGAGTGAAATTATATTGAGTGATTTGAGTGAATAAAGTATTGAAAAGGGCAGAAACATGTGGACATTCTTTATTTCTCCCCCTCGAATGCATAAGTCACACCTTTTGCCCATCATGACACTAAGCAAGTGGGCAAACAACTTTTTAAACTAGTTATAGATAAATGGTGCTACATTATTGCTGATCATTTTATTTTTCATCAATATATTGCAATGCTTGAATTTCTTACATTAAAATTAGCAAAACGTGAAGCCATTTTTCTTGACTTCAAGATTCATATGTAATTTCCATTTCATTATTTTCTGGGTTAACTTTATATCTTGAAAAACACTATATATTATTAAATATAATAATATTATATTTAAAGAGAGCTCTGTGGGGCTGGGGTTGTGGCTCAGTGGTAGAATGTTTGCCTAGCATGTGCAAGGCATGGGTTCAATCCTCAGCACCACATAAAAATAAATAAATAAAATAAAGGTATTGTATCCAACTACAACTAAAAAAATAAATATTTTTAAAAAGAGAGAAAGCTCTGAGTAAAAAGACGCTGAGAGTAATGTTCATGAGGGATTTCATTTTGAAGATGTAGGGGGAAAAAATCTATAAAAAGTTGTATGAATAAGTTCAAATTGAAGATAAGATAAATGCAGTAATGGTTCTTTACAGAGACAAAATTATTTAAGAATTGAGCTTTTATATCACTTAATGTAAGATACTCAGAAAAGTTACAGCCTTTCTAAGAGGAATAATCATCAATTAGTAAATTGGTTTCTTTTATCAATAGACTAGCTCTTTTGTCAACATCTCTACTTTCAAGTACTAAAAAAGAAAAGAATTTGACAAACCAAACTGATTTACCCTGGCACTAATAACTCGTGAAGTACTTGCACTAAATTTCTTACTTATGCAAGTCAAGAATAAAGATATAAACAGTTGGGCAGGGTGGCGAACACAGGCAGGAGATCACAAATTTGAGGCCAGGCTCAGCAACTTATCAAGACCCTGTCTCAAAATAAAGAATAAAAAAGGCTGGGAATGTAGCATCCCTGGGTTCAGTAGCCAGTATCAGAACAAAAAGACATAAATATATGAACACTAATATACACTGCATTACACTGTTCTAATTAGAAATTAGATGATTCAACTTTCATTGGCTTCCCATTACCTACCCATCTCACATGTATGAATATAAACAATAATCTTCCCTTAGTAATATTTACTGAACTCAATAAACCACATGAACTTCCACAGTGTTCATAAGGAAAAATGAATTATAGTTTGAAAAAAAACACACTAAAGATATTAAAATAAGTTATTTTTGTATGATTCCTTCCATAGTACAGCACTGGGCAGGCCTCTTGAGACACTCCTTCTGATGACTGCTAAGTTAAAATCACTTCTCTTTGAGGGACTGGGTATGTGGCTCTGTGCGTAGGCCTTGGGTTCAATCCCAAGAATTCCCCCAATACACACACACACACACACACACACACACACCACTTCTCTTTGAAATGGAGTGGAATTCAAGAGGCTGCAGCTACTTGCCCCAAAAGTATTAAAGAAATTTAGCCATATGGTGGCAAAGACCTCCAGAAGTAATCTGGGTTCAAAGGTGAGGTCTCTGTGTGCACTTAGAAGGAAAGAAGTGGGCTTTCCTGGGCTGGAAGCAGAATGGTAGCATTTTCTGGATCTTATTCCAGTAGGTATAGTGATTCCAAGGAGGCTCACTGCAGAGATCTGAGTTGGCAGTGACAGATGGAAACACTGCTGAGAACCGATTTCAAGTCGAAAGGTCAGGAGTTATGTACAGAGGGAAAAAGAGTATTCTTGGTTACAGATGGCCCCTGAGAATCAAAAAATAGCCACAATACTTTAGCTGCTTTATTTTGGCTTGTAGGCAAAGACCATCTAAATTAATAAGGACACTACTCATGCCTTTTACCCAGTGCATGATCACCTTTGGATTGCTTATCTTGAGTCTGTCAGCCTGCTTTCTTCAGCATTAAGAATGAATGCTTGAGGGTTACAGCGCTGCAGTTTCTGCCAGCCGCGCAAGCACCGTACTCAGGGCTGAATTCTGGGTTCGAGACGGGGGAAGGAAGCGGTCCATCTCGGTTCTCCACACCGGTCAGACCACAGAGGAGGCCAGCAGCCACCATGTTGGTAAACTGACGTCACCACCGCTGTTTTCGACTGACCGCAGCTCATTCAGCCATAGAACAGGTAATTTCAGGCTGCAATTCGCCTGCGGCTTGCAGACAGATTGCTAGGGCTCAGCGCCTGGGTACTTCTTAGAACCTGATCTTATCGGAGTGAATACCCAGCGCGGAGCGGCTGCTGAGCCCGCGGAGGCTGCTTCTTGGACCCTGCGCCTACCAGAGCATACAACAAGCACTAAGCAGCCGAATTACGGCTCCCGGAACTGAGCCCGCGGGGACTGCTTCTTGGAGCTTACATTTATAGGAGCTTACACCGAGCACGGAGTGGCCGAGTTCCGGCTCCCGGAACTTCCCTGGCCCGGGGCTAGGAGCCCGCGGAAACTGCTTCTCGGTCCGGGTCCTGCTGAGGGCCGGTCAGGACTCACCCGGTGCTTTGGTTGCCCGGCAAGGGGAACGAAATGCTGCCATTCGCATAGGATACCAACATGGCAGAGATCTGATGTCTGCAGAAAGCGGCGGAGGAGGGAACTTCATCAATACCAGTGGTGACATAAGCAGTTGGTCTCCTGGTAGGGGGGGTGAGGCACAGTCACCCGAGTCTCCTCAATTTGTCGTCGAGCCAGAGGGAAGGAGCCGGGCCGCCGCCAGCGCCCGGAGCAGGCCCAGCGGCTTGCCAGCGTGGTGACCGCGTGACCCCAATTGGAGAGGGGGCGGAGCGGAGCCGCCACCCGCAACCGCAAGGTGGGCAGACCCGCGACCCAGTGGTACATGGGCGTGGTAGGAGGGGCAGGGCAGAGCCGCGGTTCACGCTGTGACGAATGAGCGTGCAAGGTAAACAGACCTGTGACAGCCTGGCGGGTCAGGCCCAGTGGCCTGCCAGTGTGGTACACACGTCACCCCAACTGGAGTAGGGGCAGAGCAGATCCTTCTCCCACGCCCGGATCAGGCCCTGCCGGTGTGGTGGTCACGTGACCCCAATCGGGGGAGGAGCAGAACCGCCACCCGTGCCCGCAGGGTGAGCAGACCAGTGATCAACCTGTAGATCAGGCCCAGGGGTCCGCAGGCGTGGTAGGAGGGGCAGGGCAGATCCGCTGCCCGCGCCTCCAAGGTAGGCAGACCTACAACAGACCTGCGGATCAGGCCCAGGAGCCTGCCGGCGTGGTACAAACACCACCCTAATTGGAGTAGTGGCAGAGCAGAGTCACCGCCCGTGCCAGGAACAGGCCCAGCGTCCTGCAGGCGGGGTAGTCACGACACCCCAATTGGAGTAGGGGCAGAGCAGAGCCTCCACCCGTGCCCGAAAGGTGGGCAGATCTGCGACCGACCAGCGGGACAGGCCCAGTGGCCTGCCGGTACGACAGACACGTCACCCCATTTGCAGTAGGGGCAGAGTAGAGCCGCCGCCCGCGCCTGCAGGGTAGGCAAACCTGCAACCGACCGGCGGATCAGGCCCAGTGGCCTGCCGGCGTGGTACACTCGTCACCCCAATTGGAGTAGGGGCAGAACAGAGCCGCCGCCAGCTCCCAGAACAGGCCCAGTGACCTGCCGGCGTGGTAGCCACGACACCCCAATTGGAATAAGAAGAGAGCAGAGCCGCCGCCCGCACCTGCAGGAAAGATAGGCAAGCAGTATGAAAAGACAAGGAAAGAAAGGACCACAAGCAATGCAGGTCAACTCAACTTTAGAAGAGGTAACAGCTGCAGCAGATGGAATGTCAGATAAAGAATTCAGGATATACATGCTTCAGATGATCTGGAGTATCAAGGAAGACATTAAACAGCAAAATCAGACAATGAAAGATCACTTCGACAACGAATTACGCAAACAAATCCAGGAAGCAAAGGATCAACTATACAGGGAGATAGAAGTTATAAAAAACAAACAAACAGAAATCCTAGAAATGCAGGAAGCAATAAACCAACTTAAAAACTCAATGGAGAATACTACCAGCAGAGTAGAACACTTAGAAGATAGAACATCAGACAATGAAGACAAAGTATTTCAACTGGAAAAGAACATAGACAGCTCAGCAAGACTGTTAAGAAACCATGAGCAGAACATCCAAGAAATATGGGATAACATTAAGAGACCAAACTTAAGAGTCATTGGGATACAGG
This sequence comes from Marmota flaviventris, assembly GCF_047511675.1. Taxonomy (NCBI): domain Eukaryota; kingdom Metazoa; phylum Chordata; class Mammalia; order Rodentia; family Sciuridae; genus Marmota; species Marmota flaviventris. The sequence goes on along the minus strand of NC_092503.1, from coordinate 48,089,716 downwards.
AAGGTACAGAGCTCCAAACCAAAGGAATGAGAAGTCTATTCAATGAAATAATACAAGAAAACTTCCCAGACTTGAAGAATGAGACAGAATCCCAAATCCTAGAAGCCTACAGGACGCCGAATGTGCAAAATCATAAGAGATCCACACCTAGACACATTATAATGAAGATGCCCAACATACAGAATAAGGAGAGAATTTTAAAAGCTACAAGAGAAAGGAAGCAGATTACATTTAGGGGTAAGCCAATCAGGATAACAGCTGATCTGTCAACACAGACTCTGAAAGCTAGAAGATCCTGGAATAACATATTTCAAACACTGAAAGAAAATGGGTTCCAACCAAGAATTGTGTATCCAGCGAAATTAAGCTTCAGGATGGAGGATGAAATTAAAACCTTCCACGATAAACAAAAGTTTAAAGAATTCGCAGCTAGAAAACCATCTCTTCAAAACATCCTCGCCAAAGCATTACAGGAAGAGGAAATGGAAAATAACAATGAAAACCAACAGTGGGAGGTAGGACAGTAAAGGGGGGGGGGGATAATCAAAGAGGAAAACAAACCATGTTTAGTAACAGAAATAAACAAATATGGCTGGAAGAACAACCCATATCTCAATAATAACCCTAAATGTTAATGGCTTAAACTCACCAATTAAGAGACACAGGCTAGTAGAATGGATCACAAAACAAGACCCAACAATATGCTGCCTACAGGAGACGCATTTGATAGGAAAGGACATACATAGGCTGAAGGTGAAAGGTTGGGAAAAATCATATCACTCATATGGACTTCGGAAACAAGCAGGAGTGTCCATACTCATATCAAATAAAATAGATTTCAAGCCAAAGTTAATCAAAAGGGATAAAGAGGGACACTACATACTGCTTAAGGGAACCATACACCAACAAGACATAACGATCATAAATATTTATGCCCCAAACAATGGTGCAGCTATATTCGTCAAACAAACTCTTCTCAAGTTCAAGAGTCTAATAGACCACCATACCATAATCATGGGAGACTTCAACACACCTCTCTCGCCACTGGACAGATCTTCCAAACAAAAGTTGAATAAGGAAACTATAGAACTCAATAACACTATTAATAACCTAGACCTAATTGACATATATAGAATATACCACCCAACATCAAGCAGTTACACTTTTTTCTCAGCAGCACATGGATCCTTCTCAAAAATAGATCATATATTATGTCACAGGGCAACTCTTAGACAATATAAAGGAGTAGAGATAATACCATGCATCTTATCTGATCATAATGGAATGAAACTGAAAATCAACGATAAAAGAAGGAAGGAAAAAGCATACATCACTTGGAGAATGAACAATAGGTTACTGAACGATCAATGGGTTATAGAAGACATCAAGAAGGAAATCAAAAAATTCTTAGAGATAAATGAAAACACAGACACAACATATCGGAATCTATGGGACACATTGAAAGCAGTTCTAAGAGGAAAATTCATTGCTTGGAGTTCATTCCTTAAAAAAAGAAAAAACCAACAAATAAATGATCTCATACTTCATCTCAAAATCCTGGAAAATGAAGTGCAAAACAACAGCAAAAGAAGTAGAAGGCAAGAAATAATTAAAATCAGAGCTGAAATTAATGAAATCGAAACAAAAGAAACAATTGAAAAAATTGACAAAACTAAAAGTTGGTTCTTTGAAAAAATAAACAAAATCGACAGACCCTTAGCGATGCTAGCGAAGAGAAGAAGAGAGAGAACTCAAATTACTAGCATACGGGATGAAAAAGGCAATATCACAACAGACACTTCAGAAATACAGAAGATAATCAAAAACTATTTTGAATCCTTATACTCCAATAAATTAGAAGATAGTGAAGGCATAGATAAATTTCTTAAGTCATATGATCTGCCCAGATTGAGTCAGGAGGATATAGAAAACCTAAACAGACCAATATCAATTGAGGAAATAGAAGAAACCATAAAAAGACTACCAACTAAGAAAAGCCCAGGTCCAGATGGGTATACAGCAGAATTTTACAAAACCTTTAAAGAAGAACTAATACCAATACTTTTCAAGCTACTTCAGGAAATAGAAAAGGAGGGTGAACTTCCAAATTCATTCTATGAGGCCAACATCACCCTGATACCTAAACCAGACAAAGACACTTCAAAGAAAGAAAACTACAGACCAATATCTCTAATGAACCTAGATGCAAAAATCCTCAATAAAATTCTGGCGAATCGGATACAAAAACATATCAAAAAAATTGTACACCATGATCAAGTAGGATTCATCCCTGGGATGCAAGGCTGGTTCAATATACGGAAATCAATAAATGTTATTCACCACATCAATAGACTTAAAAATAAGAACCATATGATCATCTCGATAGATGCGGAAAAAGCATTTGACAAAGTACAGCATCCCTTTATGTTCAAAACTCTAGAAAAACTAGGGATAACAGGAACATACCTCAATATTGTAAAAGCAATCTATGCTAAGCCTCAGGCTAGCATCATTCTGAATGGAGAAAAACTGAAGGCATTCCCTCTAAAATCTGGAACTAGACAGGGATGCCCTCTCTCTCCACTTCTGTTCAACATAGTTCTCGAAACACTGGCCAGAGCAATTAGACAGACGAAAGAAATTAAAGGCATAAAAATAGGAAAAGAAGAACTTAAATTATCACTATTTGCAGATGATATGATTCTATACCTAGCAGACCCAAAAGGCTCTACAAAGAAACTATTAGAGCTAATAAATGAATTCAGCAAAGTGGCAGGATATAAAATCAACACACATAAATCAAAGGCATTCCTGTATATCAGCGACAAATCCTCTGAATTGGAAATGAGGACAACCACTCCATTCAAAATATCTTCAATAAAAATAAAATACTTGGGAATCAACCTAACAAAAGAGGTGAAAGACTTATACAATGAAAACTACAGAACCCTAAAGAGAGAAATAGAAGAAGATCTTAGAAGATGGAAAAATATACCCTGTTCATGGATAGGCAGAACTAACATCATCAAAATGGCGATATTACCAAAAGTTCTCTATAGGTTTAATGCAATGCCAATCAAAATCCCATCGGCATTTCTTGTAGAAATAGAGAAAGCAATCATGAAATTCATATGGAAAAATAAAAGACCCAGAATAGCAAAAACAATGCTAAGCAGGAAGTGTGAATCAGGCGGTATAGCGATACCAGACTTCAAACTATACTACAGAGCAATAGTAACAAAAACAGCATGGTACTGGTACCAAAACAGGCGGGTGGACCAATGGTACAGAATAGAGGACACAGAAACCAATCCACAAAACTACAACTATCTTATATTTGATAAAGGGGCTAAAAGCATGCAATGGAGGAAGGATAGCATCTTCAACAAATGGTGCTGGGAAAACTGGAAATCCATATGCAACAAAATGAAACTGAATCCCTTTCTCTCGCCATGCACAAAAGTGAATTCAAAATGGATCAAGGAGCTTGATATCAAATCAGAGACGCGCCGTCTGATAGAAGAAAAAGTTGGCTACGATCTACAGTCGGTGGGGTCGGGCTCCAAATTCCTCAATAGGACACCCATAGCACAAAAGTTAATAACTAGAATCAACAAATGGGACTTACTCAAACTAAAAAGTTTTTTCTCAGCAAAAGAAACAATAAGAGAGGTAAATAGGGAGCCTACACCCTGGGAACAAATCTTTACTCCTCACACTTCAGATAGAGCCCTAATATCCAGAGTATACAAAGAACTCAAAAAATTAGACAATAAGAAAACAAACAACCCAATCAACAAATGGGCCAAGGACCTGAACAGACACTTCTCAGAGGAGGACATACAGTCAATCAACAAGTACATGAAAAAATGCTCAACATCTCTAGCTGTCAGAGAAATGCAAATCAAAACCACCCTAAGATACCATCTCACTCCAGTAAGATTGTCAGCCATTAGGAAGTCAAACAACAACAAGTGCTGGCGAGGATGTGGGGAAAAGGGTACACTTGTACATTGCTGGTGGGACTGCAGATTGGTTCAGCCAATTTGGAAAGCAGTATGGAGATTTCTTGGAAAGCTGGGAATGGAGCCACCATTTGACCCAGCTATTCCCCTTCTTGGTCTATTCCCTAAAGACCTAAAAAGAGCATGCTACAGGGACACTGCTACATCGATGTTCATAGCAGCACAGTTCACAATAGCAAGACTGTGGAACCAACCTAGATGCCCTTCAATAGACGAATGGATAAAAAAAATGTGGCATTTATACACAATGGAGTATTACTCTGCATTAAAAAATGACAAAATCATAGAATTTACAGGGAAATGGATGGCATTAGAGCAGATTATGCTAAGTGAAGCTAGCCAATCCCTAAAAAACAAATGCCAAATGTCTTCTTTGATATAAGGAGAGTAACTAAGAACAGTGTAGGGACGAAGAACAGGAGAAGAAGATTAACATTTAACAGGGATGAGAGGTGGGAGGGAAAGGGAGAGAGAAGGGAAATTGCATGGTAATGGAAGGAGACCCTCAGGGTTATACAGTGGAGGAGGTAGAGAGAGAGGAGGGGAGGGGAGGGGAGAGGTGGGGAGGGGGGAGGGTGGAGGATGGGAAAGGCAGTGGAGCACAACAGACACTAGTATGTCAATTTGTAAATCAATGGATGTGTAACTGATGTGATTCTGCAATCTGTGTATGGGGTGAAGGTGGGAGTTCATAACCCACTTGAATCAAAGTGTGGAATATGATATGTCAAGAAATTTGTAATGTTTTGAACAACCCACAATAAAAAATTAAAAAAAAAAAAAAAAAAAAAAAGAATGAATGCTTGATAGAATAAGAGTTGTGTTTCCAAGACAGATGTGGTGGCCCACACCTGTAATTTCAACTTGTGAGGTAGAAGGATCACAAGTTCAAGGCCAACTTGAGCAATTTAGCAAGACTTTGTCTCAAGATAAAATAAAAAGGGCTGGGATGTAGCACAGTGGTAGAGCACCCATGGGTTCAATCCCCAGTACCAAAAAAAAAAAAAAAAAAAAAAAAAAAAAAAATATATATATATATATATATATATATATATATATATATATATATATATATATATATAAAACAAAATAAAAGAGTTTGAGTTCCCAAATAATCAGCAAATTCAGAAATCGAGGCAAGTCTAGAGACTTTATAGATGAGGAGATGGAGGCATTACACAGTTAAATGAACTGAATATTTAATTTATTTAAACCTAGTAGATTATGAATTCAAGGCACTAAATATTAACATTATGGTATTTTTCTAATATGTTACACCAAATATAAAATATACATACAGCCATTTATTACACAGAAATCATGTGATAATAAAAACATATAAGTAAACATTCCACGAATAAGAAAATATATTTCTTGTAGATCATTATAGAAAATAAATGTTCACACAGGTGATTTTCTCATTTAAGAACTCAATTCCATTCATCAAAAGTACAAATTCAATTCACTTCTATTTAGGTATAAATTAAAACCTTTTATAAGCTCTTGATGTTGAAAAGACTCTCAAAAATCATCAAACCACCTTTCATATTAGGATACATGAATTTGGAAACTAACAATAATGTTTCCTGGCCTATCATCTTATTCCCTGGGACAGTAAGAGATGTTGCAAACCACATAAAAAGAAAAAATACTTATATGAGATCATGAGTGAATCCCCAAGACTCTTTCATTAAAGAATCATTCTATAAAATGAGTACATTTCATGAGAGACATTCTCAGTCTTGAATTTCATTGAAACCAGGCAGCAATAAGACTGGGACCCACAACAGTCTCCACTTGCTCCCAATTCACCAGACCCCATGTATCCATTATCAAGACTGCAGTTTATCCAACTATCAGCTGATAGTTGTATATTCAACTATCAGCAGTAGCTCTCTTCCCCACTCATCATATCTACTACTGTTCCTCCTGGTGGTTGGATAGATGGATGGATGAATGGAAGCATGGAATGACCAAGTACATAAAATTTTGCTCCTTTGTTGCACTATAATTCATAGGACTTATTCAAATACCAAGATATAAAGTCTTTTTATTTTTTTTTCAGGATCAAATCTTTATCTACTCTTTCAGAGAAATGTTCTCTTTATTTTTCTTGTTAAACTTTAGTAACTCTCTGTACCTGGCCAATGTTTAATCATCATAACCAAAAGATATCATAATTTGAGTCACATACTTCAGAATCTGGGAATTCAAAGAAAAAATGTCTCTGTCATGATTTTAGTGGGAAAAAAATAGAATTGTATAAAAGTCACCATCTATGTTGATTAACCTATGTGTGTGACTACTAAGAATGAAAAGGATTAGAATTCATATTAGGATGTCATGTATAACTTAAAAGAACAAATAAATTTTTTTTTTAAAAAAGAATCATGTTAGGACTTGATATATGCTTCAAAAGTCAAAACAAAAACAAAAGAGAGCTGAACTTTAGATTTTAAATGATGGTTTAAGAGAGTCTATGGTTTACCTGCAAATGAAATATATTTCTGTTTTTAAAGTGACCGCTGGATTATTTCCTGTTTCTGTTGATGGAAGTGCACCTGGCCCATGGGTATACATACTATAATCAAAGTCATTTCAGCAACAATTACCTGCAAGTTTCACACTGACTTTTCAAAAAAGGTATGTTTCAACTAATGGTTTTTTACCAGCACTTCCATAAACTCTCTATGCAACTCTGGAGAATAGGAGGTTGAAGATAGGTAGGAAGGAAAACTCAGTACCCAGCCCTCAGAGAGTTAACAAATAAAGTGTAGGTCTGTACTACTCACGGCTCTGCTTGTAGGCTCCTGTCTTCGGCCACGTAGTTAGAAGGAATATAGCCCTGCAATTGCTGGCCGGAGCCATCTGCCCTTTTCTCCAAGTGTCTGGCCAGCCACCAGCCCTCATGGGAAGTGTCCAGGACTTGGAGTTTGTCACCTGCACGGAAGCTGAGGTCCTCTGCTGTCCGAGCTTGATAATCAAACAGAGCCACAAAGTAGTGCCTCTGGCTTCTCTTGGGTTCATGTTTCGCAGTCTGAGGAGCTTCAGGGGGAGAGTGGGCCCCTGGATTCTCAATTACCACCGACTTGTCTGCCTCCTGGGACATGCAGGGGAGACAGGGTTCCAAGTATGCCCAGAGCCTCAAACAGATATTGCCCATGGTGCCCTGGTTAGGAGAGGGGGAGAGGGCCTTCCCTCTCCCCGTCGTCTCCACAGATCCACTTTCTCTTCTCTTCTTCTCCAGGTAACTTTGAAATCAGCTCCAACTCACCATACTTTGGAGAGTGTGCTAAGTCCTGTTTCAGAGCAGTCCCCGCAGATCTGGTTGCAGCAAGCCCTGCCTGGGATTCACCTCCTGGTTTTCTTCAGCTGTAGCTGCTGCCCCAGAGCAAAATCAAGTGGGAACTGGGCAGTTGTTCAGGAGGAAAATGCCTCTTCTTCCTGTCTGCTCAAGAATCCCACAACAAAATAAAAGTAAATTAAAAGGACTTTAAATAAATATCTGAGAGCAGAAAGAGCCACCTTGCCCTTTGTCTAAAGAAAAAAGTTAGCAAGAGAAAGATACTATTTCCAGGTAAAATCTCCATGTCTCACCTGTGCCACAGCCCTCTCCAGGCTTCAAGCGTGCTCCTGTGGTTCCACCCGTCCTGATCCTGACTTTTCTTTTCTGTTTTGCTAATGAATAACCAACAGACAGAAACTATTGCCTTTAACATCCTGAGCTATGTACAGACTGTAATAATTTCTCCTTACTTCCTGGTTTCTTCTGTGATCTAAATGGGATTCCCCTCCCAGTTACCCCTCCCTTCTCACACACCCAGGATAGGCCAGCCCCCTTACCAGGGAGCCAAATTCCTTTCATTTTATCCTGGAGAAACAGGCTAGCACAGGTAGCCTGTGTTTTGCTATATTCCCAGCACAGAAATCAGGGCAGAGGATTTTTTTTTTTCCACCACAAATATGAGTAGAATTGTTTTGCAACCACTAGGGGAAATAAAAAAGGCAAATCAGAGTGTTCAGATATTTGTTGCCAGACATAGGGCAATTGAGAAGGAACCATTGAGTCCCTACTTTTTTTTTTTTTTTAACGACCAGGAATAGATTTTAATGGCCTTAAAGTATATTCACAGTCTGGAAAAGTAAGAGAGCAGATGACTAAAACTCTGAGAACCTGAAACACTGTTTTTTCCCACAGAGACATTTGATTTCCCATCCTTCACATACTATTTCTGAAACACACACACACACACACACACACACACACACATCCACACATACATACACACACACATTAGGTGACCAGTAGAGAAAAACAAGTGGAAGGGCTCTTTGTAAACCACCATGAAGAATCTTTCTGTTAAACTTTGACCCCCAGCTCTATACTGGTTCTTTCTAACTTGGCAGGGGTGGTGGCAGAGTTCAGGGACTGAAGAGGCTGAGAACAAGACAATCATTCCAGGCAGGCCATGGGTTTTGATCTATTTCCCCTAGTTTAGGGCAGCTTTCTCACAAATGTGTTTCCTGAATCTCAAGAACAACTGGACAGGACTTTGGGCAGATCAACCAGCAGAGAGCATTACAAATTGTTCGTGATATGCCACTTGTTCCTGTATAAGATATTTATTTAAAATTTTCTCTCTTAGGAGCTGGAGGTATTGCTCAATGGTAGAGCACGTGCTTAACAATCACAAGGCCCTGGATTCAAATCCCAGCAGCAAAACAAAGTTTCTCTCTTAAAAACAAGATAAGAGCTTTCAGAGTCTGGAACCTGGCTAACCTAGCCCTAACACAATCTCAAAACTCTTGTTCTTTCTCGAATTGCAAGGCAGTTTTAGCAATTAGAATAATGAAAGTTAAAAAAGAAAGAAGGAAAAAAGAAAACCAAAGAATCATGGCCACAGCTACATTGCTCTAAAACTAGGTACAAGGGACAGATCATTTGGTTAGAACAAAATCTTGTCATGCTCCCAGGTTTCTCCACTTGTCCCCCTTGTCAGAGTAGAAGTAAAAATTTTCAGGAATAGAAAAGCTAAAAGCTGAGCTAGGTTTTTATTGTATTGCTTTGTTTTGATTTGATTTTTTTATGACATGGAACTTAAAATAGAAGGCATTTATAATTCCATATTTTATACAGAAGAGAAAAATAATAATTATGTAATACTGACAAAACATTAAATTATTTTGTTCCAAAAGCAATATGTACCCTGCAAGTAGAGGATCCTGTTAATGCCCCTAAACAAAGTTGCAGATGCTGAAGTCTACATGATCTAGAAATGAAAGCAGATTTGGAAACAACCAGTGAGATGTGTCAAACCCAATTTGTAAGTGGGGACTGAGACTTCAAAATTTGAAGATTCCAAATTCAAATATGACTTCACTATAGTTATGACAAGGCATTCTGTAAAAAAGACAAAGCAGCAGCTTGCACGGCAGAGTCACAGAGCAAGTGAATGAAAGTGAAGAAGCAGTCAACCATCCAATGATGGCCCAAGAAGCAGAGTACAGGGTGGGAAGGGGCTTCCTCCTGCGAAGAGTACTAGGATCCTCCAGTCACCCAAGCTTGAAGGCTCGCCATCATCTTTTACTGGCTCTTTGGTTTCGTCCAGCTAATCAATCACTAAATTCTGCTCATTCTTCCTTTACATTGACTCCACAAACTTTTTGGATTTTTTTTTAAGCTCCATCTGAATGACAGTTGGGCACTAAACAGAAAAAAGAGTATTTATCCCTAGACTATTCCAGAGGCCTCCTAATTGGTCTCCCTTCCTTCAGCTCATTCCTATCTCCAGCTCATCTTGCATACCAAGATAAGTGGTGTTTGTAACAGCTTATAGAGAGATGGTTATGATAGTAGCAGTGACAGAGGTGACGCAAGCACTAATTAAGAGAAGCTGTCAGTTTCAGAGGACTTTCTATGTACCAGGCACTCTGCTAAGAATGTGACAATTGACACATCATTTAATTCTCACGAAACTTTAAATAAAAAAGAAAACTATGAGGAAGGTAGTAGTTTTCATTTTATTTTAGAAAAGAAAGGCTTGAAGAGGTCAGGTGGCTTGCTTAATGTCACACAGCCATCAAATAGTTGAATGATGAGTCATGCCCTGTACTCAGTCTGACTCCAGAGCCTAAGACTGTAAATCCTCAGTTTTGCAGATCAGGAAGAATTTAATATCATTCTTCTATGTAAAATCCTTCAGTAACCTCTAAGATGTTTGGAATAAAACCTAAACTTTTAAATATTTCACACACAGCCCTGCAAGTTCCTCCAACCTCACAGACCCTCCTTCACAGGCACACGCTCTGACAGTTCCCCAAACAAACAAACAAACAAAAAAAAACAGCTCCTGAGATTCCAGGCCCTCTTCCCACAGCACCCCTGCTTCCTCTTCTACTTGCTCTGCTGATGACTTCCTTGTCATTTTTCCAGGATGAATTGAAGCATCACCTTCTCTGCCTTAATAGATTAGTAGGACTCTGCACCCCTGAAATCTGTCATACAGTTATACTTAGTTGCTTGCTGAGTCCTTCTTGGGTTCCCATAGTTGTCTGCTTTTCCTTGGAGAATAGAATTCCCTTCTCTGAATTCTCAAAGCCCTGTACAATGTCCAGTGTGTAAATAGCAGATACTTATAAGTATGAGTTGAATAAATTACTAAAGACAGAAAGAAGAAGGAAGGAAAGAAAAGAAGGATAGAGGGAGGGAGGGTGAGAAGGATGAGAGGGAAGGAAGGAAAGAACAGAGGGAGAGAGGAAGAAAGGAGGAACAAAGAGGAGAGAGAAGGAAGGAAAGAAAAAAGATGAGGAGGGGAAAGGGAGAGGAGAAAATAGGAAAAAGGAAGGGGAAAAAAGGGAAGAAAGAAGGAAGAAAACATCAATATTAAGTCATAATATATTATATATGACATAATATTAAGTCAATATTCACCAACAGGAGTGAAAGGTCTATAGTTTGACACGTGCCTTGGCACAGAGGAGTGACTTTCTGTCCTTTGTCTTAGCCCCTTCCTTTCCTTTCTTATGGTTCACTGACCTTTGGGTTCCTTTGCCAGTCTCCTAAATCTCTCCCTCTCCATCCCTCCCTCTGAGCCCCATTCTTATAGAAAATTGCCACCAGATTAATCTTCTTCAGTCACTCTCCTGCACAATAACCTTCAACACATGCTCATTGCCTAGAAGAAATTCAAAGCTAAAGAATTTGTGCTTCACTCAGTCTTTATCAGATGCACCCTTTCAACATCCCCCTCCATTAGGGGCTCACAGTAACCCTTAGGCTCAGCCAAATTGGTTTACTACTTCTCCCAATAAGACTTATCTGTTCCAATATCTAATTATGTCTCCTTTGGCATTCTTTTTCTTCTTATTCCTTCTCCTCCCAGCAGATTTCAGCCTACATTTCAAGGTACGAATAAAAAATCCCACACCTCCTTCATGCATTCCTGCCCCCAAATAATCTCTTTCTCTCTTGACAGAAAGTATTGGGCTCCACACACCCACCCCAATACACACAACATTAAATGAGTTTCATCATTCCCCTGCTATGCAAAATCCCCCAGCTATTCAGTTTCATCCCAGGATAAACTGTCAGTCTCCAGCTCTTGCTAGGTCCTCAGCACTGCTCAGCATTATTTTATATGCCAATCTGGTCAGCTGCTGTTTTCTGCAATTTCTCATAACTCTGTTAAATCACCCACCCTTCTTCTCCGGGATTCTGCTGCTACCTGCTTTCCCTGATAGCTTTGTCGTATAAATTCACTGAAATTCCAAATCTATTTGATATTAATTCACTCATTCCTTTTCTTGAATCAAAAAAGAAAATGTATCACAAATATTTACACTTTCTTTTCACCTATGGTGATCTTAAAAATGGAAAGAGGTGGGGAGGGGAATTCAGTCAAAGAGATATAGCCTTCAACAAATGATGTTGGATCAGTTGAACACCCATAGACAAAAAAAAAAAAAAAAATGAACCTCCACAAGACACACACAAAAAGGAACCTCAATTTAAATCTCACATATTATGCAAATTTAACTCAAAATGGATCATGGACTTGAATGTAAAATGTACAACTATAAAACTTCTGGGGGGAAAAAGAAGAAAATATCCAGAATCTAAGTCTAGTCAGAGATCTTAGATGCTTGACAAAGAAAGCACTATTCATAAGAGGACAAATTAATAAACCTCACCAAAATTAAAAATTTGCTCCCTGAAAAACTGTTAAGGAAATGAAAACAATGAGAGAAAACATATAAAGTACTTTAAACTAAATATCTCACAAAGAATAAATATCTGGGGCTGGGGCTGTAGCTCAGTTGTAGAGCGCTTGCCTAGCATGCCTGAGGCACTGGGTTTGATCCTCAGTATGACATAAAAATAAACAAATAAAACAAAGGCAATCTGTCCATCTACAACTACAAAAAAAAAATTTTTTAAAAAGAATAAATATCTGAAATGTGCAAAGAAGTCTCAAAACTCAACAGTAATGAACAAAACATCCAATTTGAGAAGGTACAATGACATGAACAAACATTTCACTGAAGAAAATAAATAGATGGAAAATAAGCCCATGGAAAAAAAATGTTCAACATCATTAATCATCAAGAAAGGCAAATTAAAATAATAATGAGATAACTTTATGCACCTATAATAATGACTTAAATAAAACAGCACCACCAAGTGAGGATGGTAACAAAGTGGAGAGACTGGATCCACTCATTCCATAGCTATAGCATGAGCTATATATTCCCACTCAGAAATTGCTGATGGGAATATGAAATTGTAGAACCTCTCAAGGTTTTTTATATATATATATAAATGGCAGGGTTTTTAAAAATATAAAATTAAACATGTACATACTACACAAACAAGCAGCTATAATATTGGACACTTATTCTTCAGAAATGAAAATTTATGGTCACAGAGAAATGTACATACAAATGTTTATGACATCTTCACTCATCATAAGTCTAAACTGGAAAAAACTCAGATGTCCTTCAGTAAGTGATAGATACATATCATGGACTTATATTTAGCAATAAAATATATATATGTTTATATATACACACACATATATATATTTATACACACACGTATATGTGTGTGTATAAATACATATATATGTTTGTGTCTATATATATATATGTGTGTGTGTGTGTGTGTATATATATATATGTACATATATATATATATATATATATGTGTGTGTGTGTGTGTGTGTGTGTGTGTGTGTGTGTACATAAACCTGGGTAAATCTGTGTAAAATTATGTTGAGTGGAAAAAAACCCCTGATCCCCAAAGATTACATTATTGTATGATTCACTTTATAAAACAATCTTGAAATAAAATTATAGAAATGAAGAATACATTAGTGGTTGACAGAAAAGTTGGAGGTTACGGATGTGGCTATAGAAAGACAACATGAGGGATTCTTGTGGTGATAATGTATAAGTCAGATTTTTATTGTTGTGACAAAAATATTTGAGAAAAAAATACAAAGAGGAAAGATTTATCTTGGCTCAGGTTTCAGAGTTTTCTGTTCTTGGTGAGCTGGCTTCATTCCTTTAGGCCTAAGATGACGCAAAACATCATGGTAGAAGAGTGTGGTGAAAGAAAGCTGCTCATCTCATGGCAGCCTGGAAATGGGAACAGGAGAAAGGAGAGTTGGGGACAAGATATACACTTCCAGGGCATGCCCCCAGTGACAAACTTCTTACAACTAGGCCCTACCTTCCATGGTTTCTACCACCTTCCAATAATCCCGTTATGGTTTGGATATGAGGTATCCCCCAAAAGTTCCTATTTTAATGCAAGAATATTCCAAGGTGAAATGATTAGATTTTGAAAGCTTTGATCAAAGCAGTCCATCTTAGTTTGAATGGACTGAGTGGAAACTGAACAAGTGGGACATGGCTGAAAGAGGTGGGTCACTCTGGGAGGGGGGCATGCCTTAGAAGGATTCATCTTCCCTGCAGCCTTTTCCTCTCTCTCTCTCTCTCTCTCTCTCTCTCTCTCTCTCTCTCTCTCTCTCGTAGGCAGACTGTGAAATGAACCTCTGAAACTGTGATCCCAAAATAAACTTTTTCTCCTCTAAGTTGTTACTTTCAGCTAAAAAGAAAAGTTAACTAACAAAGTCCATTCAATTGTGAACCCATGAATGGATTAACCCATGTATGAGTCCTCGTTTGGGGGATATTTTAAATCCAAACTAAAATGGATGATAATATTCTGTGTCTTCCATGTAACTATGCCAGTATCTGGGTTGTGATGAAGCAGTGTAGTTTTGCAAGGTGTCATCACTGAGGGAGATGGGTAAGTGCACATGAAATGTTTCTGTATTATATGTATCGACTACTTGCAAATATAAAATTATCTCAAAATTTTAAAGTTAAAAAAAGGAAGGAAACAAGACTTCAGTGGCTACTGGCCCCTTGAGAATGAAGGTCATATTTAAGATGGCATTGAAAGTCACATTCATCATCTCATCTTTCATTAACTTCAGTCTTTTCCATTGTATGTTATGGTTTGAATGTCCTCCCAAAGACACAAGTTGAAGCCTTTGTCTGCAATGCAGCCAAGTTCAGTGGTGGGGCTTTTGGGAAGTTATTGGATTATAGGGTTCTGATCTCATCAATGGATAAATCCATTGAGTTCATAACTGAATGGACTATTGGGAGGTGGTGAAACTGTAGAAAGTAGGATCTAGTTGAAGGGAGAGGTCTTTGAAGGTGTGCAAGCCAACAAAAATAAAGGGAAGCTGGGTGACCAGACTGCCCTCAAAGTCTGGCTATAAGGACAAGTTAAAAGAAACTACACCATCAGAGGTTGATGGCTTCTTTGCTACTGGCTCCATCATCACTGTATACTAGATAACACTGTCTTTACCACAAGGTCTGAGCTAGCTTTCAGCACCAGATTTCAGACAGATCTTTCATGGAGGAAGACTGAATTCTTCCTCCCCAGCTCACAGAGTGGTAGACTTCTCACACATCAAAAAGAGCTCGATATGGTAAGCAACCACAAAAAATAAAAAGAAAAATTTCTACTATGTCTAGTTTTACTCCAAACTATACTCTGGATAACATTCTCTCAATGTAGCCAAACATGTCATTTTGTTTTGTTTTGTTTTGACCAGTTGCCCTTTGCTGAAGCCTGTCTTCTACATGATATGATTACCTCAACCCCTATCCCTTTATCTTACTGTTATCCAACGTATTGCCAGATAAATATGGGTACTTGATACCTTTAAGAATCAAAAAAAGTGTGTCCATCTTTATCAATTCTTTCCTGACCAACTAATTAGAAAGAATTCACTACTCCCTCATTTATGTCCCCTAACCATGTCTCATACACATTTCTTTTTTGGGGTATAGGGGGTGGTACTGGAGATTGAACTCAGGGAACGCTGAGCCACATCCCCAGCCCTATTTTGTATTTTATTTAGAGACAGGGTTTCACTGAATTGCTTAGTGTCATATTTTTGCTGAGGCTGACTTTGAACTCTTGATCCTCCTGCCTAAGCCTCCCAAGCTTCTGGGATTACAATCATGTAGCTCTGCGCCCAGCTCTCATACCTATTTCTATCATTCATTTCATGTCTGTCTCACTCAGCTCATGCTAACCTCTTTATCATTTTTACTCTAGACTTTTTTGTTTACAGTGTTGACACAATGCCTAATTATTATATTGAGTGAAAATTAATGAATACCATTCATCTAGAACATAGTTAATAAGAGCCTATAAAGTCTTGTATCTGTGTATGTGTTTTTCCCCAGCCATACATATTATTCTGTACTTGAGACATAAGGAGTTGTCTTATATTCCTTTTTTAATATTTATTTTAGGTTTATTTATAATTTCTAGAACCCTAAAGAGACTCAGATGAAGCAGAGAGTGTTCTGGAACTCCTGGATAGATTACCAGTTCTTATCTTCCTACTTGGAACTTATGTCTTATGTTTCCTAATATCCTAAGGAGAATCTAGACTGTGGTTCTAGGTGGTCTCCTGTTTTCAATTCTGTTCCACCAAAATCTATTTTCCAAATAGTAGCCAAAACAATCTTTGTAAAATATAAACTAGATTTGTTTTTCAATAGCTTCCCATTACACATAAAATAAGCTCCAAATTCCCTGTCTCTGGAAATAAGGCCCTTTGGGGCTATCTCTAGCCTACCCCTTTCTCTCTATTGGGCACCATTCTTCTGACTCTCTATAGTCCAGCCACAGCAGCCACTTTTCTGCTCACCAAGGCAATAGACAAGGCCCTTTTCTGACCAGGAATTTTTGCTCACTATTTCCTCAGTCAACAACATTCTTGTTCACATTCTTCAGGTGGATGGATTCTTCTGTTCTCAGCCTAAATAATATATCATTAAAGAGATTACCCTGACTACTTTGTCTAAAGCTGCAAAACTGCTCAGCCTAGCTTCTTTCTTATCATGTGTCATGGGTTTAATTGTGTCCCCCTCCCCCCCCCAAAAAAAAAAAACTTGTGTCAAACCCTTAATTCTCAGCATTTACGAATATGACCTTATTTAGAAATATGGTCCTGGTGCAGCTATAAAGTTAAAATAAGGTCATTTGGGTTGGCACTCATCCAATATGACAAGTTTATAGATAAAAAGGGAGACATTTGGACACACACATGCACAGAGACAACACCACATGAAGTGACATTGGGAGAAGATGGCCATGTTGTTGGAGTGATCATCCATAAGCCAATGAATACTAAGGATTACCACAGACCCCAGACGCTAGAAGAGGCTAGCTGGAGAGCATGACCCTACTAATACCTTGATTTTCAAAAATATAGCCTCTAGAACCAAGAAACAATAATTTTTTGCTGTTTTAGGCCATTAGTTTAGGCATTTTGTTATAGCAGCCCAAGGGAACTAATACAGCTTGTCAGCACAATTGTGCTTTTGCAGCACTCATCACAATCTGTATTTTTGTGGTCTATTTCTTTGCCTGTCTGTTTAATACAATTACCCCTACTAGAAATTGCTTCCAGTGAAATAAAGACCTCATCTACCCTCTTCACTGCAGTGTCCCCAAAACTTAGCTATCCACAGATGATCAAACAATAATTGTTATATAATCAGCTGATATATCAAAAAAACATATTTTTGTTGATCAAATAATATTTATATAGCTGCATTAGATACAAAGATTCTGCTAGTTCAGTGGAAAACTCTTATTTCTAGAAGAGAATTCAGGACACTTGTACTAATTACAGAGTACCATTTTTTATTACTAAAGAAAAAGTGGAATATCCCTTTTTTGGATATTATCTTATAACCAAGGTCAAATAATGATGCCTATACATTTTTGTGGAGATTGATGCCAAGATTCATATGGAAACTTTTTCAGGCTCCAGATGTTTTGTCTGATGCCATTAAATAATTAGAACCCAAAAAGTCTCATCTTACCCCTTGGACCTGAGTCTTGCCGTCATTCATTAGCTTAATTATTTTTTTAAATTTCTCTTCTAGACGAAATTCAAATACTTCCTTTGGCTGTAATAAAAGCTGATGCCTTGGGATTCTTCATCTGTTTCATCTTAGCCTCCACCAGTCCCTCATTTAGTCATCTTTTGGGGTTTAGACATTAGCCTGACACCAGGGGAAATGACAAACATCTGTTAAAATGAGCTAAAGGATGGGAAATACATTATGAAGAGCTTGAGTTATTTCAGAGGAAAATGATGATGATGGTGAAAGAATAGCCTTAGTATTTGAAGGAGATGATAACAACTTAATTCTAAATTTATCCTAGTTTACTTAGCTAAAGAGCATAATCCTCATTCTGGAAAAAGGAACCCATTAGATATATTCAATTGAGACTTAGAATTTAAAGGGAAGCAATGATTTCCAGAAGGTCGACATGGGCTCAAAATTGTGTGGGGGGATATATCCCAAGTTAAACTCGACTTCTTTTTTCATATACAATTTCTATTTTTTACTTAACAGTAGCACTTGGAAGACATCAAAATCAAATGTTGAATTTTATCACAACTAGTACTATCTAAATAGCTGAAACAGTTGAAGGACATGAACTTTGAGGAGCCTTGGCATGCTAGATCTTTACTATTAACAATTATAGTGTCATTCCTAACCAACGACAATGGACTGCATTAAACATCCAACCAACACTGAACATGGGACTCATTCTGTCTTATCTAGAGGGTGCATTTTCAATATTCAAGGAACATTACCATCCTCATTTTTAACACCTGAAAACCCATGGATTTTCTCCACAGTGATCCATTTAATGAGTTTTCTTGTTTGCAAGCAAATCTATTCAGCTTAAAAAAAAAAAAAAAAAAAAACTAAAACTCTTTGTTTCTTTGTTTAGCACTACCTAAGACATGAAATAGGCATAGTATACCTAAATTTGAAAAAAAAAAATCTAAAGAAATCTGCAAAGAGGTTTAGGTAGAAAATGTGTTTTCTAATAAGACCACATTAGTATTATAGCATTACAAGCTCCCAGAAGCAACTGAGAAACCTTTCCTAAAAGGGAAATCAGGATGGAAGTGTAGCTTGGTGGTAGAGCACTTGCCTAGCATTTGTGAGGTCCTGGGTTCAATTCCAGCACTGTAAAGGTAGATAACATTTTTAAAAATAAAGTGGGGATAGGTAACCATGGTCTACTGGGTGAATTGATTTTGCCAAGGCCATATACTTCATAAAATGGGTTTTACTCTGATCTAAAGCAAAACTATTTTAGTAATACTAAGGAGCCTCTCTAATCTGTTAGACATAATCACACTTTCTCCCAAATGACAGACAATCCAAGGACCTGGAAGTCTCTGGATTGTTGGGAGGTTTTTGTTTGTTTGTTTGTTTGTTTGTTTTTTCCTTTAAGCCCTTCTCTTTGATATTTTGACAAGCATGAGATAAAAAAATTTGTGATTGGGCAGACTTAACATGAATGTTTGTAGGATGTCAGTATGCTTCTTACTGTTAATCTTTCAAGTTTATTGGCTAATTCCAAACCCTGTGTGCAAAGTGAGATTAGCAGAGCTGCACCTCTGTTATAGTTTAACTCCTGTCAAAGATTAATTCTTACCTAATACTATTGTAGAAAGGATTTTTTAAATGTACATTACTAGGTCAGATAGAATCACAACTGGATGAAGGAATGGACTTAAGTCACACCGCTCATTTTTTGTTAGCTGTTGTTAGCTGTATTGGTGACTCTGGACTGGGGGAGGGGTGTCCTCATTCACTGCCATGTAGAGGCAGAATGGATTGTGGATAAGAATTTCAGGGCTGGAGCTATATAGCTCAGTGATAGATGCTTGCCTAGCATAAACACAGCCCAGGGTTTAATCCCCAGCACTGCAAAACAAAACACAAAACTGTAAAACTATTTAAGAATTCCTGTTCCCCTGTCACTTTTTGGCTTTGAGATCTTGGATAACATTATCCACTTCTTAGCCTCAGTTTGTTTATCTATGAAATGCTGTCATTTCCTTGACAATAACATGTACCTCAGAAAGATGTTAGAATTAAATGAGAAGATACATTAAAATATTTATCTTCAAAGTTAAATATATATATATATCTCCCCTATCTAGGACATAGTGTATACCCAATAAGTATAAGAAATTATTATAAGAATAAAGAACATGCAACTAGCCAGCCTGATTACTTCTGTCTTCTTCTTGTGACACTTAGAACAGTTTTAGGAAATGATTACATTCTCAGATCATTCCCCTCCCACCTATAAATAAAAGCAAAATCCATACCACACATCCAACTTCAAAAGCATTAATAAATATATACTAAAACTACGATTCTGTATCTATGTGAAGAAAACACTTACAGTATATTCTGCATAGGAAAACATCCTTGACAAACCTATTTTAAACATCTCCATTTTTTCCCATATTTTTTTCTTCATATGACTATTATCCCATCCATCATTTCTTAATCCCATTTATCAGCCTCTCCAGCTATATTCCTCTCTCCTTTTCTCCTCAGACCTTCATTCATAAGTTTCTCTCATCAAAACATCAATGTATTAGTTTACTTTAGTTCATTTGAGCTAAAGTAAAAATTACAACTGCACAACTGGCAATAAATAAAGTATGCTTCAGTCCTATGATATATTAAAATTTTGTCAATGATTCCAAAATACCAAAGTGCCTTATAAATTTTTTAAGAATAAAATACTTTTATATAACACTAAATTACTTCTGTTCGTATCTATTAAAAAGCCAAAGTAGATAGATTCTTGAAACAGTTCAATCTAATTGCAAGTTACCCATTATTAGCCACAGTGGTTGTTGGTCAGATATTTTCTTCCAGTGGGTGGGTGATCACCCCATGCCAAGGCAAGGAGAAAGGAATTTAATGACAGGGAAGCAAAGTTAAAAGTGTTTCTACTTGCCTTTTAAGAGTGGTAGAAACTCTGGAACTTATGATTTTGGGCTATGTTCTTTATGCCAGAACCTTCTTGGCTTTAAGGCCATAGTTGTGCCCTAACCCTGCAGGTAGGGATGGCAGAGTCTCTTGCTTGCTCTTGCTTTCAATATGGAAGGGCTTCTGAAGTCTGAGAATAGATCTGTATGAGTAGAGCAGGTTGACAGCATCATTAGCAAATGAATTTTACATGTGTCTGTGCATGAGCTATAATTTGTCTATTAATGAGATAGAGGGTCCTTTTCTCATTGATACACCTTGGGACATATGGAAAAGAAAGCTTACCCAGATAGTCATGCATAAAGAAGGGAACAGTTTTAAAAAATGTGATGTCTAAACTTAAAGAAAATATAAGTTATCCAAGTGGAAAACAGTTTGAAAGAGAAAGGGTCACAGGTAGAGGAAAAGCAAATATAAAGATCAGTGACAATAGAAAAACTGGTGTGTTTTATCAACCAAAAGACAACTTTATTTGGTATATCTAGGAGGCCTAATCCAGGTGTAAAATAAGCTCAATTCTGCTTAATTTTATAGATCAAACAAGAAAGGTCTCAAGCTAGTGAGGCCCACAGATAATCCAGGGAAATTCACTGGGACTTCCTCTTGTCCCTCTCACCCTTGACCCACAATTACTCCTGGGTAGACATCCACATTTGAAAGCTTCATCTAGCCCAGTGCTTCTCAAATGTTAATGTGCAAATGAACCACCTGGTGATCTTCTAAACATAAATTCTGAGTCTGCAGGTCTGGGATGAAGCCTAGGAGGCTGCATTTCCAACACTCCAGGTGATGCCCAGGCTGCTGATCTGAGGACCACCATTTATGGAGAAGGAATTGAGACACTCCACTTAGAGCTCACACCTCCGAGTGAGACATCAGCACATCCTCCTCGAGGATAAGTGCTTACTTTGAAAACATTGTTATCACTTAATCCCTACAATTTGCAAATATTTACAAAATATTTGAAAGACCACTTGGTTCAATTACATCATTTTAAAATGGAAAAAATAATAACAGCCTAGAAATAAAAAGTGACTTTCCTCAGGACACTGAGGTATTATTGATGATAAAGTCAGGAATCCTCAGCTCAATACAAGAGGGTCCTTTCTGACCACCACACGGCTTCTCTTCAAGAAATCCAGTCAAAAAAGAATTCTGGGGCTGGAGTTGTGGCTGACATGTGTGAGACCTTGGGTTCAATCCTCACCACCGCATATAAATAAATAAAAATTAAAAAAATAAAAAAATCCATTGACAACCAAAAAGCACTTAAAAAAATAAAAACAGTATTTTGAGCTGTCCTTGGCTGACACCAATGACTCTGGAATGGAAGAAGAAAACAATGTAGCTAAGGTACATTTCAAGGTGGAAGGTGACTATTCAAATTCCCCAGGGCTAGGCTCCCTAGCTCCTGAACCCCAGTCTAGGTTTATATTATGCTAATAGTAATTCACTTTATATCCTTCTAATTATAATGAACACAAATCTATAACCTGAGCCACAGGCTTCCCTTTCTTACAATACTGCATTTCTGAGGTAGCGTTTGCAAAAATCCCAATAGCAGTAACAAAATTCTAACCCAAGGGGAAACAGAATTTTGCCATATAGCTAATCAGTACTTTAAAATTAAAAGAGCTTTGTAAAACATTACAAATTAAAAAAAAAATAGTCATAAGCAACAATAACGGAAACAAATGCACTGCTTCTTACCCACACATGCATGATTTTATATAGAATCTAAGAAAAAGAAATTCTTATACTAAACTTCTGAGATTTAGAATCTTCCAATGTCCACGCCAAGTACTTGGGTAGAACTTCAAGAATTTCTTGTCAGGCTGGGGATGTGGCTCAAGCGGTAGTGCGCTCGCCTGGCATGCGTGCGGCCCAGGTTCAATCCTCAGCACCACATACAAACAAAAATGTTGTGTCAGCCGAAAACTAAAAATAAATAAATAAATATTAAAAAAAAAAAAAAAAGAATTTCTTGTCCAGTGAGGCCTTTTCTTGGTCTTGTGATGAATAGGTAGTATACTTATCTTTATTTTGATACTGGACTATCTCTAAGCAGTCATGTTCAGATTTCTATTGTTCACACTAAGGGTTACTGTTGTTTTTGTGTTTTGAAGCATTTCTTTTCCTTTGCTTCTCTATTTTAAAAAAACTTATTGTTCTCATAAATTCCTGTTATTTAAAGTCAAACTCAAAGAAATATTTTATTAAATTCAATAAATACCTCTAATAGGTCTTCAAAAATAATAAAAGCCTCTTTAGAATGGTTAGATTATCTGTTGAGTGCTGGAATTTTAATAGCTAAGTTCATAATAATGATGTTTTGTAATGTTATATTGAAAAATCTGTTAAACTGCATAATGTATAATGTCATATGTGGTACAGCAATTTATAGACTTGTAATTGGTGTCCTGGGCCTTGAAACTTGGAATTGTTCATTTTAGGAAAGTAACCAAGTCTCAGGGGTTTAATTTTCCTCAGATAATAATCAAAGTAAACATGTTCAATATATAATCAAAGTCTATTAACAGGTGGTTTGCTTTTCCTCAGTTGAAGTTAAACCACAAGTCATACCTTGTCCCCCGTGTACATAATGTTACATATGCATATAGTTTAATGTAAGTGCAAAAAGCCTATAATCTGTGTACTATTCTCACCTCCACAAAGCAGTACACATTATAACATGGTTGACCATACACACTTGTATGTCTCTATGGTCATTAGAAATTTCACTATTCAGTCAGTGGAGACCATTTACTGGCTTCACTGCCTGGTCAGTGTCAGATGCAATCAAACTTTTATCCAATGACAAAAGCACTCATTTGCTAGTCTATCAGAAGCAACTGTAACACTCATGCCTTAGAAGATCAAACCATACAATGGACCAGTTGAAAGGAAGCATACTCTAGTGGCTGTTATAAATTGTGACTTGTCTATTGATAATTATTTGTTTCAGTAGTCCTTAAGGTTTACTGCCTTTGCTTCACTGAGTCAAGAAATATTTAATGAGCTACTATTATGTGCTAGGCCCTGGGCTAATATGAAGCATTATGTCTTTTATGTAAGGACAGCATCACAAACAAAAAATGCGACTGATGAACACTATCAGTGCAAACGGTGACACAGATCTAAATAAGGTGTAAATTTGTTTGGAAGTAATGTCGCCCTCTTCAAATTCCATAATAGTTTTCTTTTCTATAATTTAGTCACTGCATAATCATTGAGCATCACCTACTAGGCATTAGGCATAGTGCCTGATTTTTGAGTAAGTAGACATAAAACAAGATATAGTGATATTCTATATAGAACATATAGTCTATGGAGCTGGGGTTGTGACTCAGTGGTAGAGCATTAGCCTGGCATGTGTGAGCACTAGGTTCGAGTCTTAGAAACATATAAATAAATGAGTAAATAAATAAATTAAATAAAGGTCCACTGACAACTAAATATATATGTATATGTATATTTTGAAAAAAAATTTCTTAAAAAAAGAATTTATAGACTAGTATATGGAAGAGATAGTATTAAACATACAGCTATAGAAATAATAATTTTTCTAAGTTATGAAGCAGAAGTACAAAGGGCTACAAGAAAGATATTATACTCTATTATATACAAGATTCTTTAGATCTATACTTGTTTTATCTTTATATCACCCACAGAATTTGGAAAAAAAAATCTGAAAAAATGACAGATATTTGTTGAATGATTGAGCCCTACATTTGAAAATGAGCACAGTGGCTCATGCCTGTAATCCCAGTGACTCAGGAGGCTGAGGCAAAAGGATCTCGAGTTCAAAGCCAACCTCAGCAATTTAGGAGGCCTTAAGCTACTCAGCAAGAACTGTCTCTCAAAACAATATATAAAAGGGTTGGGGATGTGGCTCAGTGGTTAAGTGCCTAGCCCTGATGTACAGAAAGTGAAAAATCTCTCCCTTTCATCATTCTCCTCTTTGTCCTCTACTGGTGGATCCATCTTCAGTCAGTGGAGACCATTTACTGGCTTTACTGCCTGGTCAGTGTCAGATGCAATCAAACTTTTATCCAAAATGACAAAAGCACTCATTTGCTAGTCTATCAGAAGCAATTGGTTCTATTCCTGGTAACCACAAAAAAAAAAAAAAGAAGAAAAAGAAAAGAAGGAGAAGGAGAAGAAGAAGAGGAGAAAGAAAGCAAAGAAAATAGGGGCAAAGAATGTCATTCTTTAAAAAGGAAAATATTACAATCTAAAAAAATGGAACTTTTTCTGGATACATAATCTACCCAAATTGAATCATTAGGATGCAGAAAACTTGAACATACCAGTAATGGTTAATTAAATTGAATCAGTAATAAAATCTCCCAAAAAACAAAAGCCCATGACTAGATAGTTTCACTGCTGAATTTTACTGAACATTTAAAGAACTAACACCAGTGTTTCTCAAAATACTTCCAAAAGTTGAGAGAAAGGGAACCTTTCAAAACTCATTCTGAGTCCAGCTTTATCCTCATACTAAAACTAAACAAGGAACTAGAAAGGGAAATTACAGACCAATATCCCTGATGAACACAGATACAAAAATCCTCAAAAAAAAAAAAAAAAATACTAGCAAATCTAACCCACCAGTACATCAAAAGAACTATATATCATGATCAAGTGGAATTTATCCAGAGATATAAGGATGGTTCACATATGCAAATTAACAAATGTAGTGCATCAATTATATCAACAGAATGAAGAGCAAAAATCGATGTGATCACCTCAATAGATGCAGAAAAAGATTCAGTAAAATGCAGTATTCAGCAGGACCCAGTGATGCATGCCTGTAATCCCAGAAATTTGGAGGACTGAGGCAGGAAGATCACAAATTCTAGGCCAGCCTCAGCAATTTAGCAAGACCCTGTTTCAAAGTAAGGCATAAAAAGAATTGGGGATGTATCTCAGTGGTAAAGTGCCCCTGGGTTCAATCCTCAATACAAAAAAAAAAAAAGGAAAGAAAAAGAAAAAAATGTAATATCCTTTCATAATAAAAAGCTTCAGCTTCAAAAAGTTAAGTATAGAATGAATGTGTGTCAACACAATAAAGGTTATATATGACAAACCCACAGTCAATATCATACTGAATGAGGAAAAGCTGAAATATATTCCTCTAAGATTGGGAACAAGATAAGGATATCCACTTTCATCTGTCTCATCTGACATGGAATTGGAAATCTCAGCCAGATCAATAAGTCAAGAGAAAGAAATAAGGGGCATACTACATGCTTTTATACATTGAAAAAACTAAAGACTCCAACAAAAACCTACTAGAACTTATAAATGAATTACAGCATACAAAATCAACACATAAAATTAGTATCATTTTTATACATCAATAATGAACTTGCTGAGAAAGATATTGAGAAAGCAATCCCATTCACAATAGCTATGAAAATAAATAAGTAAATAAAATACCTGTAAATTAATTTGACCAAAGCAGCAAGTGATTTCTACAGTGGAAATTAGAAACACTGAAAAATGTTGAAGAGGACAAAATACTGGAAAATAATCCAAAATTCATGGGTTGAAATAATTAATATTATTAAAATGTCCATGCTACCCAAAGTGATTTACAGAGTCAATGCAATCCCAGTCAAAATGCTAATGGAATTATAAATAGAAATGGAAAATAACAACAAAACTCATACAGAGAAACAGAAGACCCTGAATAGCCAAAGCAATCTTAAGCAGAAAGAACAAAACTGGAAGAATCATAATACTCAACCTCAAAGCACAGCACAAAGTTATAGTAACCAAACAACATGGTATTGACATAAAAAGCAACATATAATACAATGGAACATAACAGAGAACCCAGAAACCCATGTGTCTACAGCCAACCCATCTCTATATAGGCACTAAAAACATGCTTTGGAAAGACATTCTCTTCTACAAATGGTGGTGAAAAAGACTTAAAACCAAAACTATGAAAGTACTAGACCTGAAACTATGAAAACAAAGGGGAAGCACGTCAATATGTCAGTTTAGGCAATGGTTTTCTGGAAGATGCTAAATTCACAGGCAACAAAAGTAAAACTAGACAAATGGAATTATATTAAGCTAAGAATTTTCTGTAAAACAGTGGAAACAATTAACAGAATAAAGACAAAACCTGTAGAACAGGAGAAAATATTGCAAATTATTTATCTGACAAGGTATTAGTATTCAGGATATGCAAGGAACAAAACAAAACAAAACAAAAAAAAACCCCTCAACAACAAAAGAAAATAATGACCCAACTTTAAAATGAGCAAATGATCCAAAATGACAACTTTTAAAAAGATATATATATGAAAAAAAAATGTTCAACATCCCTAATCATCAGGAAAATGCAAATCAAAACCACAATAGATATTATATCACCCTAGTTACTATAGCTATTTTAAAAAATATATATATAATGTTTTTAGTTGTAGATGGACACAATGTCTTTATTTTACTTATTTATTTGTATATGGTGCTGAGGATGAAACCCAATGCCTCACACATGCTAGGCAAGTGCTCAACCACTAAGCTACAGCCCCAGCCCTACAGTAGCTATTTTTAAAAAGACAAAAAACAAAATGCTGAAGAAGATGTGTAGAAAGGGAACCCTTGTACGCTGTTGGTATAGCCATTATGGAAAACAATATAGAGATTCCTCAAAAAACTAAAAATAGAACTGTTATATGATCCAGCTACTCCATGACTGGGTAGATATCTAAATTAAATAAAATCAGCTTATCAAAGAGATTCCTACACTTTCTGCTGGGAGCCATTAGCCAAGTAGGTATGACAATTTCCTTGCCAGCGTACCCCATGTTGCTGACATGTTGCAGTGACATTGAATGTAGGTGACCTTGCTCAAGGACCAAGGCGGATTAGGGTGTTCCCGGTTTAAGATAATCTTGTTTAGGGCGTTCCCAGTTTAGGTTCCAGGTTTAAGGTTTAAGATTATTCCTCCTGGGAATAGGGCGTATCCTGCTGCCTGAGTTCCCCTTGAGTTCTCATGGGATTCAGACAGTATATTTTGGGAGACAGAAGCCCAGTGGGTGTGGATTTGGGCAGAGAACGTGGATTTGGGCAGAGAACGTGGATTTCCCCAGAACGTGATTGTAGACGGCTGGTGTGAGTTCGGGAATAAAGAGTTGCTGTTTGAATCTACAAGCTGTGTGGTGGCTTGTGATTGTGTGCCCAGCCAGACTGCGGCATTTGTGCCCAGCCAGACTGCGGCAACTTTCATGTTTAATGAGCACTCTTCACTATGGGTAAGATATGGAACAACCAAAGTGTCCATCAGTGGATGAAAGGATAAAACAAAATGTGGTATATATGCATAGTGGAAAAATCATTCAAATATAAAAAAGAATTAACTTCTGTCATTTGTGGCAACACAGGTAGAACTGAAAGTTATTATGCTAGGTGGAATAAGCCAGGCACAGTAAGACTACCCCTCTTGTTCATATGGGGAAGCTAGAGAAGTAAGTTTCATAGGAGAGTTTAAAAGTGGTCACTAAAGGTTAGGAAGAGTAAGGGACAGAGGCATCAAAGCAGGTTGGATAACGGGTTACCAAAATACAGTTATGGAAGAGGAATGAATTCTAGTGTCCTGTAGCACAGTATGGTGATTAGGGTTCATAGTAATTTATTGTACATTTTACAGAGAACTGGAGGAAGGGAATCCAAGGATGGTAAATGACTGAGGAGGTAAACGTGCTGATCACCCTGGTTTGATCATTACCCATTGTGTACGGGTATTGGGTTGTCACATTGTGCCCCATAAATATTTTTGCAAATATTGTGTATCAATGAAAGAAATATTTTAAATGAAAAATTAATCAAAATTACTAGATCTGCCATTTATTATTGCTGTTTAAACTATTTCCAATTTTCCTCCTTCAAGTATGTGGAAGAATTATACTTTTCTATCTCTTTGAAGATAAGCGTGGTCATAGGATCTGTTTTAACCAAAAAATGCTATTAGAATGAATGTATATCATCTCCGGGTAAAAGTGTTTAAGAAGAAACGTGCAACTGAATGTGTTTCCTTCCTGTACTGTGACGACAATGTTCCAAATGAAGGGTAATCTATAGCCTGAATCCCTAGCTAAGCAAAACCTGAGAGCCTCCACTGACTGGATAGATAAGTTAGTTGTGCAATAACCTTTGTTGTTCTAAGTCTCAGAGATTTATGGATTGTCCCTTGTAGGAGTTTAACCTAATCCATACTGACTGATAACCTATGTAAGGTTAGATATCTGAATATAAAAAGGGCAAAAACATCTTTAAAATATTAAACAAGCTGTTGGTAAGATTAGTGTGTTTCTTAATTCTCAACAAAAGGCTTGGGGTGTTCCCCCCAAAAGAAATATTTCTTTAACATGGATCCTAAAAAATGTAATGCTTGTCATGAAGAGATTTATCATGTAATCATGGAAGGATCCTGTGTGTGTGCCAGCTGATAAAAAATATTGAAAGAGAAGATTGGCACAAAAATAATGTATTGATGTGTCTCACTGTACTCTGATACTATTTATCAGATATTGTTAAAAAAATCTTGAGTAAAGAAGGGTCATGTTCAGGGATATTTTACAGGAATATTATCATTTATAAGGCCATTTTTGTGTTCTGTCTTCATTCAGCAACTTCTCTTCTCATTTTTGAACTCCTGAATATATTTTACTAGTTCTACCAAGTGTACTTGTTACTAAGACATTGCATTTAATAGAACATCCTCTGTGAATTTGACTAACTAGAACATATTTAACAAATTTGATGATTTCTGGATAATCTGTTTTTTACAAATATTCTAATCATGTATTATTGAGAACCAGGCCCTGCATCTGTGCTGACTATACTAAGATACTGTGCCCAGGACATGAAAGTGGCTGTTAGCCTTATGTACCACAGCATTTCGTGGTGGCAGACAACGTACTAGACCTTATCAGTGGCTAAACTAAAATAGCAGCTGTCTCAAAAGAGTTGTGCAGGTTAGAGTTATAAAAAATGGGAGAACATTTACAATAATAATCTTGATGTTAAACTTAGACATGATACAGAATTTAACTCTTAAATATTAAATTGTTAAGATGACTGCTACTCCCTGCTATAACAGAGCATATATAGGAAGAATTTTTTAAAGTAATCATTCTGAAATGCACTATCTTTTTGCATTTTTTATATTTATTTTTGCCATTTGTAAAAAATTCCATTATGAATATTTTGAGTTATTGCTAATATGTCATATATTTTATGAGATAGGGATTAGTCCTCTATTTTATATGATTCATGAACTTCAGCAAATACTTAAGCATTATTTTATTATATTTAAAATCCTATTTTCTTCCAGTCAAATATAATTTTAACTTTATACTTACAAATCCAACAATGGAGCAAGAATTCATGTAACAGAAATTTGATGTACTATAAATTGAACTGGAGAAATATCTATTTTTTTAAGCAATGGATTTCCATAATTATTCTTAAGTAATGACAAATGTGCCTAGCACACTGGACAAATTTCAATGGGGAACCATTGTAGTCGATGATTTACAAATTTTAACTGGAAATAAAGAGATATATTGAACTGAACAGGAAACAAAATGCATCAACACATAACAACAATTAAATATAAATTTAGCAGAAATCTTCATTGAAAACACTAAATTACAAAGGCACTAAACTTATTAAAGATGAAAGGAGGAGCAACAGATAACTGATCACCATTTTAGAACTGTTCCAAGAAGCACTACAGTCCACAGCTTATTTTCTTTGTGCATGATATTATGTAGGAAACAATTTTTCAATTCATGCAGTAATATTTATACTGCACTTTTCCACTTAAATGTGTTCATAAATATTAATCAATTCCCACAACAACACTAGAAGATAGCTAAGAATTTTCCAGAGTTGACAGACTGAGAGCTTAAAATGATGTTTGGCTACAATGCCAAGGATTGCTCAGGGAATTAATAAGAGAGCTGACACCAGTGTCCAAAATCCTGGCTCCTGGCTGCTGCTGGGGTGAAGGAAGCTGTCAGAGAGTTTACTTGTGCTGTCCTCTGTCCTCCATACTGAAGGAGACCAGAGTGTTTGCTCTGACATTACTCCTGCATGGTCAGCAAAGCTTATGCAGATGCTGCTTCTATCCCAGCTCTCGGTGTTTCATGGGGTTAGGTATTTCACCTACTTTAAGGAAATTTAACACAATTTTCAAACTCACAATTCAGACATCTGGCTCCTGAGATTTGAGAAAGTCTGCATACAGCTTAGAAGGTATTACCATTGCATTCTGCAAAGCTAAAGCTTTGGGCCTGATCTGAGTGAATTCTTAATGGCAGACATCTTCATTTACATGTTTTTAATGCTAGGAAGCTTGTGATTTGTATGTGGCATGTTGGTAACCAACAATCCTTTTTTTTTTTTTTTTTAACCAGGTACTAAGGATCTCCCATATACTAAGGACATTTTTTGTGTGAGTGGAATTATTTAGATGCAAGCTTTACAGCTTAAAAAAAAAAAATACTAAAAACTTTTCTAGAATCGGTTTCTTTCAATAGATTTTTTTTTTCAGTGATGTTACTGGATATGGATTCCAGAGGTACAATCCTCCTGCCTCAGTCTCCCAACTAGCTGGGATTACAGGTGTAAGCCACAGATCTCAACAGAATGACTTACTTAGTGTTTCCAGTAAAGACTACAGCTTCTCTTGTATAATCTAGAGATAATAACAATCCCTATTATAGGTTGAGTAAATCATTCAACAAATATTTATTGAGTACCCTATGCTAGACATTATGATATGCAAGACATTTAGCAGATAGAAATATGTAAATATGTGACAATTTAATTTAAAATATTGGGAAAAAACACTAAGAAAGCAAATATTGGAGTATTATATGCTAATCATTGTCTGGTTTGAGGAATAAAAATAGGAACCAAACAAAGTTTCTGCCCTTATATTGTTTTGTAGGTTGAGTAAATCATTCAACAAATATTTATTGAGTACCCTATGCTAGACATTATGATATGCAAGACATTTAGCAGATAGAAATATATAAATATGTGACAATTTAATTTAAAATATTGGGAAAAAGCACTAAGAAAGCAAATATTGGAGTATTATATGCTAATCATTGTCTGGTTTGAGGAATAAAAATAGGAACCAAACAAAGTTTCTGCCCTTATATTGTTTACAACCTGGCATAAAGGATAAAAATCAAACCAATAATTTCAAACAAAGTTGGTAATTTCAATTGTGACAAAAGCTATGAATAAGACCTCATCCTGGTCTTGATAGCTGGGGACTTCCTATGCAGGGAACAATTAAGCTAAGACTTTCAGGAAGAGTAAGACAAGCTGGTGTAGAGTGCTTTATTACAAAGGAACCCCCTCATGTGCAAAATCATGTCATGGGCAGGAGCCCCTGACTTTTTAAGTGCTCTAAAAAAGACCATTGTGCCTGGATTGAATATAATGAGGAGAATGACAGTAAGTAACAATAGACCAAATCTGCATGACCCTGTAGATTCTAGAATGTGAAAATATAGTAAGATGATGAATACAAGATTTTAGCACATAATAATATTCACCTAACATTGGTTCCTTGACATCCCTTGACATTGACTCACTCTTGCAAACTCCTCTGCATCTTCATTATGGTTTTCTTAGGGTTCTTCTTTTTTTAGTATTGTAAACTGAGTCACTTCATCATATGTTTTCATCTCCTAAACGTCTTACACATCTGTTTCTGTTATGAATACTCTCATCAAACAAGACTATTGCCACATGAGTCAAGATTTTTTCAAAATTATTTAAAGAAAATTATCAATTTTTTTCCTTATAGTGTGTTACAATGGGTGTCATCAATATGTATATATACAAAATTACATGTGCCCCATTTATTTATGCAGATTTATACATGCCAAAGAGCAAAAATCAAAATTATTTATTATCTTTATATTATTTTAACTCATTCTCTTCTATTGAACCACACTTCATTTTGTAGTTCACTTGAGTTGCAACTGTTGTGTCTTTTCCTGGATTTTAAATACAGTTGCAAAATTTGATTTCTGCCGTCTTTGTTTAACAAAAGAAAATTTGTTGTTGTTTTTCTCATTCATTTCAGTCTTTGTAGAACTGTAGCTTTGATAAAGAAGAGAAGGTGTGATGTAGCCTGTGAACATCATGCTGAATTGTTTCTGGTCATTGATGTGTCTAAAACCTTTTTGCATTTATTTTGAGGACAAAAACTAATAAGTGAACTTAAATGCTTAAAGATCACACATATCTTATCAACTCTTTCGTGTGTTTTTCCTGACTAATGTGGTTTAGTGAGTTGACTATTCAAATGACCTTGCAGATACAGTGTTAATATGTCTATTGTACTATGAGTATTCTGTGCACTGATAATCTAAATTAAATTAATAATAGTAATAACAGACAACCATCATTAAATGTCTTTCACTTTGCTGGCAAAGTGAAATCTGAACTTGTCAGAAAAATAATATGTTGGTCAGATCAAGGAAAGAAGAGTGACAACATTACAGATGATTCTTATTATATTTCATTTGCATTTTATTTACATTTTATTTAATGATTTGGAATTATCCATGTGTCAGATTGACTCTTCAAAATATAAAAGAAATGAAAATGAAAGTTTTAAGTACTTATCACATTTAGATTAATGTAGTAATTCATAAAGAAATAGAGACACATAATGCATTCCATTTTATGTATTTTTACCTGTGATAAAGATATTGTCACTCACCATCACTACAAAATAGAAAACCAAGGCTGAGGCTTTATGTAATGGACCTGAGATCACATAGTAAGGGCCAAGCAGGCATCTAATGCAGAAAGATGTTACTTCCTCTGCTGCATTGGGAGGAGCTTTTCCTACAAGGCTTGCTAGTGTCTATGAGAATGCTGTCTTGGACTCTAGACCTTCACCCCTTTGGAGTACCCAAGGAGTCACTTCTCCTTTTACAAAAATTCCCCTTTACTTTAGCCTGCTCCTCAGACAATATGATGTCTAAATCCTGTTTGTAATTTGATCCTTGTAGATGAACTCAAGAGTGATGATTCAGTCTAATCATTCTCTGAACTATGACATCTCTGTCCTTTGATTTATTTAAACTGTAATTACCCCTTATGTTCTTTCTTGATCATTATATTCAAGTGTACACTCCCTTACTCTTGGAACAAACACATTTTTGAATATTCCTAGATACCAGGGCTCTACCAGACACTAAAGAAAGCCTATGCCTCTTCCTTTTAGAGAAGACTGGGCTTCTCCTTTGTTTCATCATGGATCTTAATGCAACCACTGCCCCTGACCAGATGCTTCCATTTGTCCTACCCTAACAGGTGAACTCATACTATACGGCAGTTACACACAGCTGGACACTGACTTGTCTTATAAGCCAGTGTACATTCACAGTGAAAATAGCAAACAAAATGGGCTTTTGATCTTCAAAGATCCCATCTGCTGGATAGCAGTTATGAACATGGCATCTCAAAATTTGTTAGAAAGAGATACTTAACTTGTTGGATAATATTCTTGTTTGTGCACACAGCCAAAGATAATAGAACAATTATGAGAAGTGTCCTGTTTTGCTTCTAATGCCCCTGGACTAATCTGAACAAAAACAGCCTAACCAGTCTGGATATATGAATTTAGGATAGTCACACAGACTCTAATGACTAATGTTTATCGGGGGATTTTATGGTGACAGGCTTTATGGTAGTTATTTTTATCCTCACAATACCATATGTGAAATATCTTATTTTGGTAAAGCCTTGGAAATTGTGACATAAAGCCAATATACAGAAAAGTACATAAAACTAAAATATACAGCATAATTTGTTGCAAAATTAACTCTAAAATTAAAAAAAAAATCATCAGCACATTAATAGTCCCCTCCCTGCAGGAACTTCTGGATCATAACCTCATTAACCACTACCACTCTAATGCCAAACGCTTTCCTCACTTTTATGAAATTCAATTAACTTCCATTTTTCTCACATTTCACAACATAATGAACCATCCCTAAAGATATAATTAATTTTGCTCCCCCTTTTGTTCATACAGTATATGTTCTATTCTTCCTGGTTTCTTTTGCTTAACATTATGTGTTATTTAGATTCACCCAGTTTGTTATATATACCAAAAGTCAATTCATGGGCTGGGGTTGTAGCTCAGTGGTACAGTGCTCACCCCGCATGTGTGAGGCACTAGGTTCAATCCTCAGCACCATATAAAAATAAAAAAATAAAGATATCGTGTTCATCTAAACTAAAAAAAAAAAAAAATTTAAAGTCAATTTTTTTTCCATTGCTGTGTGATGTAACTTTGTGTGGATTTATTGCAACCATATGTTCTACTAGATGGACTTTGGGTTTGTGGTCCAGTAAGGAGCCATTTTGAACAGTGCCTGTTGTTACCCAAGCATGCACAATTCTCTCTTTAGAGTGAAATTACTGTATTATAGGTTATTGATATTTTCACCTTTGTTAGATATTACAAAAAATGTTGTACCAATTACAGTTCAACAAGTAACCACGAGAATTAATGTTATATTACATCCTCAATTGACTTGTATTATCAGACCTTTAATTTTTTAAAGGTTTAATTTTTAAGTTTGCCAATCTGAGGGAATGCAGTGCCTTCTCACTGAGAAAATATTCATTTTTCTGGTTTCCAGTGATTTTGAGCATCTTTATTAGTATTCCATTTATATGCCCTCTTTTACATATTATCTATTCAGGTCCTTTGCCCATTTTTGCATTAGGTTTTTGTATTGTGTTTCTTGATTTGCAGTAATTCTTTCTAGATAAAAGCTGTATTAATTATGTATGTTGAAAATACATTTTCTCCTTTGAGGATTACTTTGTCACCATTAATGGTGTCTTTGGTAAACAGAAAACAATTTAATTGTAGGTACATTTCCAAATTTTTTTCTTTTATGGATTTTATCATTGTTTAATAAATCTTATCATGAGATTATAAAGATGCTCTCCTGTGTTACTTTCACACTGCCTCCACTCAGAATTAATGACTGAATGTATTCTATGAGGAAAAGAAGGCCTATTGAATAAAAGGTATGACACAATTGGATATCTATTTAAAATAGTAGTAAATGTATAGTTTTTATAATAATTAAAAATATTCAAGCTAGATTAAAAGTGTAATACAAGAATAGCAGAAAATATTTAAGTCTAGGTATGGAAAAAGTCTTTCTAAACACAGAAAGCCTTAAAGCAAACATTTGGCAGATTTATGTACATGAAAAATTGTAACTTCTTTTTTTCTTTATATTTATTTTTTAGGTGTAGATGGACACAATACAATGCCTTTATTTTTATGTGGTGCTGAGGATCGAACCTGGGTCCCACCCATGCTAGGCAAGCGTTCTATTGCTGAGCCACAATCCCAGCCCATTGTAACATCTTTAACAAAAAGAGGCCACAAGAAAAGTCACAACACAAAAGAGACAATAGAGAATAAAACAGACAGTAGATCAGTACTTTCACTGTATAAAAACCTCCTACATATTACAGATATAATAGCCTAAGGGCAAGAGACATGAACAGGCACTCTATAGGCAAAGAAATATAGAAGGCCCTTCATACTTAGAATATATACTCAAAGTGATTAGTAATGAGAGAAAGGCAAATTAAAACAATACGAGCAGAATGGCAATTATCAGGAATAAAAAATAGGCCTGGGATTGTAGATCAGTGGTAGAGTGCTTGCCTAGCATGTGTGAGGCACTGGGTTCCATTCCAAGCACTGTATAAAAGTAAATAAAATTGGGGCTGGGGTTGTGGCTCAGCGGTAGAGCGCTCACCTCTCACGTGTGAGACCCTGGGTTCGATCCTCAGCACCACATAAAAATAAACAAAATAAAGATATTGTGCCCATGTATAACTTAAAAATATATACATTTAAAAAAAGTAAATAAAATAAAGGTCCATCAATAACTAAAAAAAATAAAGAATACAAATGATAATAAATTCTAGTGAATACATTTTCAGTGGGACTCCAAATTAGTACACAACCAATCTGAAAAGCAATATGAAGACTAGAAATAGACCCACCATATAACCAGCTATCCCAGTCCTTGGAATTCATCCAACAGAACTATAATCAGCATACTGTAGGGATACAGCCACATCAATGTTTATAGCAGCACAATTCAAAAAATCCATGGAAACAGTCCAGATACCTGTCAGCAGATGAATGGATAAAGCAAATGGGGTATATATACACAATGGAGTTTTACTCAGTCATAAGAAAGAATGAAATTATGGTATTTGCTGGTAAATGAATGGAACTTAAGAACATCATACTAAGTGAAATAAGCCAGACTCACAAAGTCAAGGATTGAAAGTTTTCTCTCATGTGGAATTTAGAGCAAAATAAGGGGGGAAAAAAAGATCAGGGGATGCCATGGAAACAGACAGAAGATCAGTGAAGTAGATGAAAAGGGTACAGGGAGAGGAAAGAGGGATAGGAAAAGAGGAACAGCAGAATGAAATTGATCAAATTGTTATGTAAATGTATGAATATACCACAGTGAATTTCATATATATATATATATATATATATATATATATATATATATATATATATTTGTATTATATATATAATACAAATATATATATGATATACATAATTCATTTTTAAAAGCTATAAATAAATAAAAAGAATATCAGTAGAGTAGAATAAGGAGAACAGGGAAAGGAAGGAGGGAAGATAAAGGGGAAGTACTGGGGACTCAAGTGGGGCAAATTATATTCCATACTTGCATAATTATATCTAAATGAACTCCACTATTATGTAAGACCATAATATACTAATAAAAAACAATATTGAGGAGCTATTATTTTCCCAATTTAACAAAAAAATTACAAATATTGACAACATCCATTTTGGTATGGATATGAGAAAGTAGCTGTCTTCAAACATTTTGTTTGTAGGGGTGCAAATCAGTACTGTCATTTTGTAGTACAGTTTAGCAACGTTTAAATATATATCCTGTTCATTCCACCGTTTCACTTGTAAAAATTATTTCCCGGAAATACTGTGCAGCACTTTAAAAAATATATAATAACAATGATTATATTATTGAGTATTTGATATGAGCCAAATTATGTTAAGAGAAACACATATATTCAAATGCTTTCATTGAATTCCTGTTCTGTGCCATACACTGCTATAGGTGCTGTAGCTTCAGCATAGACATACACAAAAAGAAAAAAAATCTGTTCACATGAAGATTTACATTACAGTAGGAGGAAGGAAAATGTTGATAAACAATAAACATAATGAGCAAAATTAATATTTTCCTTAAAACGTGATAAGAACTGTGGAGGGCACACAGAAAAGAGGAAGGAGGATGGAAGGTTTAAAATCTAACTTATTACCCAAGAAAGAGTTACTTTAGCAAAATCATAAGAAATGACATTGATACCTGGAAAATAGTGGCAAGCCACTGCAAGGGTTACAAGTTTGCACAGTGAATCTGAGGAACAGAAAGAAGTTTGATCATAGCAGAATGACAGCAAAGATAGAATACTAACAAAAGAGACAGGGTGACAGAGTCTAGTCAGTGCAGGACTGACAGCCCTCCACCATAGCTTAGGCTTGATGCTGAATAAGGGTGGAAGCCATTGGAAGGATATGAACAGAGGAAAGGCAAACTCTGTTTTATACCTGATGAACCTATCTATCTGTTGGGTGGGAAATAGAATGGAGATAGGGAAAGGCAAGCATAAATGCCAGAGGATCTATTAGGAAGCTACTGTAATATTTCAGATTGGAGATGATAGTACCTTGGCTCTAGTTGTTAGCAGTGAATGAAGTTGGTTAGTAATGGGTTAGATTCTGGATATATTTTTTAAATGGAGGTGCAGCATTTGATAATGTATTATATATGAGATGTAAGAGCAAGAAAGAAATCAAGAATAGCTCCAAGCACTTTTGCCCGAGAAACCAGAAAAATAGAGCTTCCATTAATGGCATGGGGAAAACTGCAGATGCAATAGGTTTTGGAGGAAATATCAGGACATCACTATTAGGCATATTGAGTTTAAAGTATCATAAGTCTACAAATGGAGGTGCCAAGTAGACAACTAGATCTATAAACCTGAACTTCAGGGGAGAAGCCAAGTCTACAAATATAAGTTTAGTGGTTTCCAAAGTATAAATGTAATTTTTAACTCATTAGTTCAGATGCAGAGAAGATAAAATACTTCAGTGGGAAAGGCAGGAAAAGGTTCAAAGAATTCAGAAGTTAAGACATCAGGAAGACAAGATGAACCATCAAAGGAGACTAAGGAGGAATAACGGAGTAGCCCATGAGGGAGGAGTAGTGTTTCCTCCAAGCCAAGTTAAAAAAGTATTTCCCAAGGAAGAAGAGATCAATCATCAAATGACACTCATGGGTAAAATAAAATGTGGAGTGGATATTGATTATTGAATTGAGCAAATTAATAACACCGATGACCTTAGAGTTCTGATGGAGTGTGGGAGGCAAAAGTTCATCTTCATGTGCTTAAAAGAGAATGGGAGAGTAGGGATTGCAGACGTTGAGCCAGACAACTGTTCCAGTGTTCATCAAAGGAAAGCAGAGAAACAGAGACATTTTTTTTGGTGCCAGAAAAAAAATTTTGTTCTAAGATGAGAAAAAGTGCAGCATGTTTGTATTATGGGTTAGCCTTATACATACAAATGCAGATCATCTGTAGCAGTGATTTTCAAACATTGGCATACATCGGAATCACCAAAAGATTTTATTAAAATACAGATTGCTGGATCCCACTTCTAGAGTTTCTGATTCAGTATTTCTCAAGTGAGACTCAAGAATTTCTGTTTCTAACAAGTACCCAGGTATAGTTACTGATCTGAGAGCCACAATATAAGAATCATTGTGATAACACGAGGCAAAGTAGATATTTTAGTCAGCTTTTTCATCACTATGACCAAAAGACCTGACAAGAACATGGTAGGGAAGAAAAAGTTTATTTTGGTTCATGGCTTCAGAGGTTTAGTTCATAGTCAGCTGCAGGAAGCCATCTATGAGCCTTGGGTGAACTGAGCAGCATTGGGTCTATTAGTTAGGGAAGCCCTGTCTGGGGAACTCGCAGACGGAATCCACTGGTTCGAGAATGCCCAATTCACATTGGCACCCTGTTCTAGCTTAGTGCTCAAGTTCAAACACAGCTCCAGAGAGATGTAGAGCTGGACAGCCTCCCACAGATGGGTGTAGCTTGCCAAATGCCAATCAACCTGTTTTACTGCAAGACCCCTGCCACATGGAAAAGCAAGCACCAAAACAAGACTCCTCCCATGAAACCTTATTCCTGCCTTTGATGTACTGCCCTTAAATAAAGAATGGGGCCTTTTTCAGTTGTTGAGTTCCAGTTCCTGTCAGGACTGGAAGACCCATAAGGTATTCTACTTTTTAAATCTAATCTTTGGCTTTGTCTTATTTCTAACTGATTATTTCAGATTTTTTATTCCTAGGCAGCTCACACCTCCTGAGCAGGAACCTGCTTTGTTGGGGTGCTGGTCACCCCGTCATAGTCAGCAACTCCATAGCTCTGGGCCTGAGGTTAGGCAAAAAATTATGGTGGAAGGAAATCAGAGAGAGATACCTTAATCAGAGATAAAATATGAACCGTAAAGGCACACTCCCAGTGACTTACCTCCTCCAGCCACACCT
This sequence comes from Marmota flaviventris, assembly GCF_047511675.1. NCBI lineage: Eukaryota > Metazoa > Chordata > Mammalia > Rodentia > Sciuridae > Marmota > Marmota flaviventris. The sequence continues at coordinate 48,049,527 of NC_092503.1, read as the reverse complement.
GCCTTACCTGCATACAGTTACTACCCAGTTAGTCCATATCAGTGCATTAATCCACTGATGAGTTTACACTAATCACTTCACCTATGAAAATTCTTGCATTATCTCACACATGAGCTTTTGGGAGACACTTTATATCTAAACCATAACAGTGGAGTATCTAAGAATGGATGTGATTAGATGGATTAATATGGTTGGTAGGCACTTAAGGAATAGTTTTTTAATTGCCTCTATTTGTCTAGGAAAATTACCTGGTCAATACATGACAGTGAAAATGAGGGTGGAGGTAGTAGCAGTTTGAAGAGTGGAAAAATATGAAATGAGTTTCTAGGGCAATATTACAGAGAATGCACTAGTGCAATAGAGTATGATTCCTATAATAAGTACTCACTGAAATTACATACAATGGTTGCATGTTTTTTTTTCAGTTAGGATCAATTTCTCAAGTGTAAATACAAAAAACAGAATCAAACCTGTGTACCTATTAATCCAAAAAAGATAACTTATGTATATGTTAGCTATTGCTGCATAATAATCAAATTCAGTAGCTTAAATAATACTATTATTATTCAGGTGGTATTGTCAGCCATCAAGTCTATTGATCTGGACCAATATTAGCAAATCAAAGCTAGGCTCACTCATGATCTGTGGTCTGCACATACATGATTGGTTTTTCATGGCCCTACTTGTGTGTCTTGGCAGTACAATGACTACAAGCTATGATGGCTCAGGTGACTGGGATAATACATCATTACCCAGTACACTAGACTAGTCTTATTTATATGGCAGGAACAGGTTTTCCCAAAAGAATAGAATCTTAAGGCTTCTTGTGACTCAAGCTCAGAACTGACAAATGTCATTTTTTACTGTGTCCTGTTGGCCAAAGTAAGTTACAAGTCTCAACCACATCAAAGGAGTGGAAAATAAACTCTAAAGTTTGCATGGTCATATTACCAAGGGACCTGGATGCAGGGAAAAGGAGAATAATGACTACTGTTGAAATCTATGACTACCAGGGTTGTGATTTTCTTGAGTAGAAAGCTATAATCAAGAAATATAGGAATTAAGGATATGTCAGTGAAATGATTATAATGAATATTCATAGCTTAGGTAAAAAGAAATGAGAAGATAAAAGCAGTGGAGGACAGTGAAAAGGTGAGTATTATTAGATTGTAGATGCTACTGACCTTGAAGAATTATTGGAGTTGTATGCCTGAGGACATGAGCTGGAAAAATAGAAGAGAGAGTTATGTTTACTTTTTAGGTTATGGAGGAGGTAGGAGTGGGTAGTCAAGGTAATGAAAATGACAAGATCGTCATCAAAGAGGAGTTGCAGGAATTAAGAGGCTACGGTAGCAGAATCATTAAAAATAAAAAAGAAGTAGAATAGAAAAAATTACAATGAGCTAGGAGTTAAAATCTTCAAAGGGGAAATACAAGAACTGGGTGGTGATTGGGGTGGGTTAGTATATAGATATATGCTGTGTGTATGCAGGTTGTGTATGTATGTGTGTTGTGTATTGTAACAGTCTGTAAGGGCATTCATTCAATTGATATCAGCAATTACTTCAAAGTGTATGACGTTGTTATGGTTTGATATAAGGTGTCTCCCAAAAGTTCCTGTTAATGCAGGAATATTTGTAGATAAAATGATTAGATCAAGAGAGATGTGACCTAAGCAGTTCATCCTAGTTTGAATGGACTGACAAGGTGGTAACAGTAGGTAGGTAGATTATGGCAGAATGTGGGTCGCTGGAACTTACCCTTCCAGGGTGTGTCTTCCCTGAGGCCCGTTCCCTTCTCTCTTTCTGTTTCCAGATCCCACCATGAGGTGAGCAGCATTCCTCTTCTACTGGGCCCACCCCACAATGTGCTACCTCACATTGGGCCTAGAGTAATGGAGTCAGCATTTATGGACTGAGACCTCTGAAACCATGAGTCCCAAATAAATTTTCCCTAATCTAAGATGTTCTTGTCAGAAACTTTGGTCACAGTGATGCAAAGCTGGCTAAAAAAAGCTGGCTGACTATTTAAAAAGCCAGTGCTACTGGATAAGCTCATTCTTGGGTTCCTAAAATGTTAGCTTTGGCCATCTTTATCTCATAATTATTTACATCCACTGTATGTGAGCTCTTAGAATAAATCAAATTAAAAGTTAGTTTGGGATGTACTTACACTAGTATTTGACAGAACTAAAAATTAATGGTTGTCAGAACACAGAGTGCTATTGTGGCTCTAAGCAATTAAGATCTTCGTTATAGATCTGTGACATATGAATTCTGATTACTTGATTACTGAAATGGCTGGGGTTGTAGCTCAGTGGTAGAGTGCCTGCCTGGCATGTGTGAGACACTGGGTACAATCCTCAAACATAGAAATAAATAAGTAAATAAATAAACAGATAAATAAATAAATAAATAAATAAATAAATAAATAAAAGTATTCTGTCCATCTACAACTAAAAAAAAAATTATTTTAAAAATTGATTACTGAGAACATGAGATTTAGGGTTTCAGTGAAATAAAATGCCTGCTGCCTCTGAGTAAAGGCTTCCTTGCAGCCATCCAAAACTTTACAATGGATAACACAGACATTAAGAAACTAAGAACTGAAGTACATAGATGAACATGACAAAATCCCCAGCTTGAAACAACCTACAGCCAGTGGAAAAGGCTGATGTGAGAATGGCTAATGCAAGAGCAAGGGAGTAAAGATATCTTCTGGTTCCTGCAGTTAGACAAAATACTTGCTATTATTTCCAAGGATGTCATGGATGATGGCTTGCATGAGAATGAAAATCAGGGAATAAAGGGTGCAGAGAATACTTTGGGTATAATGCTACAAAACATGAAGTGTGGGAGATGCATCAGACCAGCTGCTGCTTCTCTGTGTTTTATGTACACTGTTTTATTGTGGTTATCAGATTTTGTATTGTTTCCCTCTTTAAACTTCAAGCCCTTCTAGGGAAGCCGCCATTACGTCTATTTTTGTATTCTAGTAACTATCATAGTGCCGGGTATACAATAGATTCTCAATAAACATTTTCTATCAACTGAACTAAGAAGTCAGAACCTATGAATTTACTACTATTTTAAAAAATAGAAGGTTTTTCAATAGAGTATTTCAACCAATTTTCCCAGAACACACTCAGTATATTTATGCTTAGATATTAATCAACCTCTGTGAGTCTTAGAATAAGCCCAGAGTTTCATGAGCCCTGGTTTTCCCATCAACCTAGGCTAGTTTTTTGTTTGTTTGTTTGTTTGTTTTTTATTGTCCCAGCATGGTAAGTAAACATTACCAGTTTCTATGTAAGCCATGATATCAACACATTTGGAAAGCACTGGAAGAAAACATTTTTGATAGTTTCCATCAAATTTTATCATTTTTGTACTAAGGCAGAGAATATACTGAGTAGACCACAAAAACAGAAAAAGACTATACAGGTTGAATGATGGATCAGAGACCAACTGACACACTGTTCCCAGATAAATTCTTATAGAGTGGAACAAATTTTGCAAAGGATACTGAAGTGATTCAGGTTTTATAAGAATGGCTGACACAGTAGATGGCACTGGTGCACCATACCACATCCTTTTACCAAAATTCTGATTTCAGTCGCAGTTTGCTCCTGGTCATTTGTGAGTGAGATCTCACTCAGCACACTTGCAGTGACCCACCTCAGTAGAGCTCCATAAGATCTTTCTTCTTTGTGCCCAGGGGCCTTATCAGAGGCCATAGGAATCTGAGCTCATGCATAGCTTGAAAGCTGGTGGGTAACCTCAACAATGACAGAGCAGGAAATCGGTAGATAAATATACCCAGTCTCCCTAAGACAATTCTAGGAGGCATCCTCTGTGTTTCATGAAACATCTAGCACAAATGAACTAATGCAGTCTGTAAAGGTGATCTTGATGTTGCCCTTTTGTATTGTTATTGGCTTTCTCTCCTCCTCCTCCTCCTCCTCCTCTTCCTCCTCCTCTTCTTCTTCTTCTATTACTAGTACTACTACTGCTATACTGCTGATTTCTGGGATACCCTCTAAATAATTATGGAGATTAGATGTCTGAGATCAAGGTATCAGCAGGTTTTGTGTCTTCCAAGGTCTGTCTTGGCTTGTAGATGGTACCTTCTCACATGTAACCCTTCCTTCTCAGTGTGTCCTCACCTAGTCTTTCCTTTGCATCCTTTATGGGTCCGAATTTTCTCTCATAAGGACACTAGTCACATTGGATTCAGCACAATTTAAATCCTCATTTTAACTAAATCACATCTTTAAAGGCCCTAAAAGTGTAACCACATCTGAGGTATGAAGTGTTATGGTTTTGACATGAATTTTGGAGAGACACAATTCAGCCTATGACAAACATTAAGGCACATTTGATTTTTCATATTCTGGGCTTCTGAAAAAAAATCAATTTGAAAAAATTCCAAAAAAGTTTATCTCAAAATGGGTATTAGTATTTTTTAAGTATTAGTATGTCCCATGTAATATCTGGGACATTCAAATTTAATTAGGTATTAAATTGGAAAATAGGATAGAGAACATGACAATAAGCTCCTTTTTGGGTCCTATACTCTATCCTATTGAATGGTCATATCCCTTGCATGGGAAACAAGAAAACCCTCCATGTGAGCTTAGGATCCAAAAGCAGACAATTAGATTTGATTTGCATTTGGAATTTTGAGAGAAAACACCTTTTCACCGTGTCTTGTGACATAGGGACAGTCACTGGAATCAGAACAGTGGGCCACATCTAGACAGAAAGTGGGCCTGAGATAATCACCCACCTCCCTATCGCCGTAGCATAGGCTTTTTCCCCCTTGTAGTTCTAAATTGAAGATTTCCTCAACTATGCAAGGAAGTTGCTGGGTTCACTGAGTGTAGAGTGGCAAGTTTTAAATGGCTCAGGTTTGGGGTTAAAGTTTAGACATTTTTCTGACAACACTTAAACAAGAGAAATTTTATATTTTATATAGAGGGATGGTTACTGATGTTGCCAGTGTGGCCAAAGGCAACCAAAAGCAGCCAAATAGGTCTGTTTCAGGAAAAGCCATGAATATGAATGTCACTGACCAAGGACCAAAAAGTTCTCTCCAGATTCTTTGACAGTATGTTACCAATCCTTCTGCAATTTAGAAACTCAACACCCTTAAAAGGAGAAGTCAAAATCAAAGGGAAGAACTGTGACGTTATTGTCAATCAAAGAGACCCAGAATTTAAATTGGAACTAGCTGAGTTTACCTTGAGTCTATCCACATTTCATTTCCAATTTAATTGCTTAGTAAATAAAAATTCTACATCATATACTGTTAATTATCCCAACCTACTTCCAAAACCTATGTCCTAATAAAATTTCAACCCATTGTTCCATCATTTGAGATCACAATTATTTTGAATCACAATTATTCTGTTTAATTTTTTAGCTTTCTCTCCAAGAGAAACTCATTTCATATTTTAAATATTTGGTTCCTTGTCCAAACACAACCTATATAAGAGGTTTTCACCAAAGAGTTTCATCCCATCACATCCTCCTCTCTATCATCAAAAATAAATACACCCACAAGAAACACAGTGAAATTCCTAAGAAGGCTTCTTTTCTTGTGTCAAGAGCAGAACTAGAGACCAGAAAATGAAATATTTTCACTAAGAAGCTTAAAGATCTAAACATTACAAAAGAAAACAAACTGAAAACATTCCTAATGCAGAAATACTGCCATCTAATGGCTTTATATGGTATTACAAATCAGTTTTTGGTTCTACTTAGTTCAAAGGCTAATATTTAAAAGTGGCATAGAGATTAATTTTTAGGCATTTGTATATTTTGTCATGTTTTTAAATTACTAAATAATGTTATTGTTATATTTTAAGCAAGTTATGGCCCAGAGAAGATATGTAGAATTGCTTACATTATATAAAAAGTTGAACATTCCATTGTTTAATTTGGAATATTTAGAAAATCGTATTTTAAACCAATGAAAAAGAGATCATTTCCCCCTCTCCCAAAATAAGAGTTTGTAAAGTAATGTTTTTTCAGGGCATATGTTAAAATGCAGTATTATAAGTATACTAAAGATCATTTAATGCGTTATTTTAGAATCTAAAACTTAAGCCAAATCCTCACAAAGTTGTGATTTAGGTAAATAATGAATAATAAATAAAGTCATATCTAAGGTTAAAATTGCTAACTTATAGTAATATCTTTATTAAAAGATAGATCAGCTGCAATTGTGAAATTTGACTCTAGAAAATCAATTAAATTATAATATCTTATTTCTGAGTTTTTAAAAATTATAATTATAGTTATAAAACTCCCTAAATGGAATACTTAAAAAATACTAACACTGCAAAAGATAGTATTACCGTTATTCATAAGTGAAAGTACCTAAATTTAAAACTAATATTATGCATAAGCAAGGGGCCAGGGTTGTGGTTCAGTGATAAAGCACTTACCTAGCATGCATGAGGTCCTGGGTTCGATCCCCAGCACCACATAAAAAAAAACCCAAATAAAATAAAGGTATTGTGTCCATGTACAACTAAAAAAAAATTTAAAAAATATTATGCATAAACTCTTTTCCTAAATTACCTAAATTCAAGAAAAAAAGTCAACAAATAACATTAATGTCCTTTAGGGATCTTTCCAATGGCAAATACTATTTGCTACTTTTAACAAACCATCAACAATTAGTCAAATCTCATAGTTGATTGAGTCTAATCAGTCTGCCTAAACAGAACTACCACAAGATGGGTAGTTTTGGACATAATTTTTTTTTTTTTCTCATGAGACTGGAAGTCCAAGGTCAAAGCACCACCAGGATTGGTTTCTAGTGAGGACTCTCTTCTTGACTTGCAGACAGGTACATTTTCACTGCGTTCTCACAGGAAAGAGTGTATTTCTTCTACACTTGTGATATCTGGTGTTTCTTCCTGCATTTATAGGATTATGATCCTATAACCTTTTTTACCTTATTTAACCTAATTATCTCCCTAAAAACCCTGTCTCCAAATAAAGTTACATTGGGGGTTAAGACTTCAATGTATGAATTGTTGGGGATACAGGTCACTTTTGCACTGATAAATACAACATTCACTCAAAGAAACAAATTAATTAGCATATTCTATCTATCTAAGTAGATGATTGAAGTTCTAGTTGATATAAAAATGCTGTGGTGTTTTATAAAAGGGTGTTAAAAGTTTGATGTTCAGGGAAAGGAAACATCTTTATTTGAAAATAAGCCTGATGAAACAAAGTGAATGTTCATATATAAGCTCAGGGTTCTGTAGGGAACGGGGGGAAGAAAAACATGTTCTTAGAGATGTTTAGACTGAGGCATGAGATAGTGATCAAGAAAAGCTGAGTGGGCCTCAAAGAAGAGTACAATGCTCCAGAATCATTTGATCATATAATTTGCAAAATTCTCCCATTAAGTATAAATAATGTGGAATCTAGCACATGGGTTCTTAGGTGGACATTAGGAATATAAGAAATGTAACAACTGTTATTCAGCAAGTAGATATGACTGTGATGAACTTATCTAAGCATTAACTCCAGTTCCAGGACCACCTGGTAACAGACTGAGAGGTCTTTTTTTTGAAGATGTCTATGTTCCCTCCCCTGCCCCAAAGAATTTCCTGCCCCCAGTTTAGCACACTGTTGGGATGGGGGTGTCATAAAGAGAAGTTTTTACTATGTCATCAAGAAACAAAACTTTTACACTCTTCCTTCTGGAAATGAGTATACTAGTGCATTTATCTTACAAAGACAATCTCTAAAGTGCCCATTCCTATAATATAATAAGATATCCATCTAGGAGACTCATGGCCTTCAATGCATAGCCTATCTAGAGGTCAGGTTTTGCTATACACTTCATTGCAGATGTCAAAAAAGGAATGTGAACTCCTCCAAGGCCAAGAGACTCAAGAAAAGGAAAATGGGTTAAATCTATGAAACTATCCAGTTTTTTAGTTCAGACAGTAAAGTGGTTGTTGGGCTCTTATCAGGGAACAGCTCAATCTTCTTGAGAACTCTTTTCCTATTCCTATTTCAATTCTAATTTCTGAGAGTTTTGTTTTACTTTTAAGGGTTAAGACAATCAAATGAGTCCAGTAGGCATTATAACCATCCTACTCAATTGCACTATTTATTGCACTAAATTAATCCCTTGGCTGTTCTATTAGCCTCCCAAGAGTTAATATTTTGAGGGTTAAATGTGATTCAAAATCATTTATATTTTCATTATGTCATAACTATTGATTTTTCCCACTGGATTAAGTGTCCCTTTAAATTTAAAATAGAAGCAGTATAAAAACAATATATTTGTATTTTATTTTTTAAATGAAGAGATGTATAGTACAAATCTTAATGTCTAGTCCTTCACATAGAAGGGGTTTCTGAGATAATTAAATGTCCGACGGCATCCATTGTACATAATGAATTAACCCTTCTCTACCTATAAAATACTAACTATATACAATATTGGAAGAAGTTAAGCAAAATGTCACTCAAATCATTTTGTGCTCCTTAAGTCTTAAAACCTTGCTTAAAAATAAGTCTCTATTGTAGTGTGTTCTATATACTTTTATGACGTTTCTGAAGTCCTTTCATAGAATTCGTTACGATAAAAAATAGACTCATCAAGTAACAACTAATATTAACCAGTGTCATTTTGTAACATACGGTGGGGGGGGGGGGGGTAAAGGTGTTCGTTTTATTACTTAGGGAACCGTAGAATATAAAGCTTTTGATTCAGCCCACCATCAGAGATCATGTGGGTGGAAAGTCCTACCAAACTGTAGGCTAACTGGATCAGAGGACTATTAGTGGATAAAATTTTCTCCACCATCTTATCACACTATTCTGCACACAAGAATAGAGGGTCAGGTTTAGCTAGGATCTGCTAGTTTCCGCAGCACCTTGAAGATGAAAGGGAGTTTTGATTAATTCTGCCATAACCCTTAAAAGGTTACGTGCCAACAGGTTCTTGGCTGCGCTCCTCAACTTCTGCAGTAGTGGCTCCGCTCCAGGTGTCCTCCGGTCTAAAGGACTTCCAGGCCAGGGACCACGCAGCCGGAGCCAGCTTGCAGGTGTCAGAAGAGCCACCAGCGTGAGCTCAAGCTCGGCGGGGCACCAGACGCTGGCCGCACGAAGGGCGGGGAGAAGCGTGTCCAGGGGCGGCGCTCTAGGACTGGGGAAGTCGGAGTGGCGCGGCGCGGTTCCCGGGGCAGCCCCGCCCCGCCCCGCCCCGCCCCGCCCCGGCGTGTCCGGCTGGGTCCCGTCCCGTAGCGTCTGTCCCCGCGCTCCTCACACCCTCCCCAGCTGAGGCGTTCGCCATTGTTCCCAGCGCAGCCATGGCTCAGCACTTCTCCCTGGCCGCCTGCGACGTGGTCGGCTTCGACCTGGACCACACTCTGTGTCGCTACAACCTGCCCGAGAGCGCCCCGGTGAGTGGCGCGGGCTGCCCGGAGCGCAGGGCGCGCAGCGCGCGCAGCCTCCATGGCGCCTGGGGCTGGAAGTCCCTCCCGCGGCCGTGGGCCTGCCGCCGCTCGCCCGGGTGCAGAGCTCCGCCCCCAGCGCGAGACCGGGCGGAAGTGTGCCTCCAGCTCCCTGCCCACGGGAAGGATGTGCGGAGTTTGAGAGGGGTTTGGGAAAGAAGGGGAACTGGAGAGGCAAATTCTGCAAGATCTGCCAGGGAAAACGGTTTCTAGAGCGAGCAAGGGAAGGGCCGAGGAGACTTAGGTGTCTTTACGGATTCCTGGCCTCTTTGCGAGTCCCAAGCACCAACTGGGCGTGGGCACCTGGTTTGGCAATTTAATTTTCCGTGGCTGCGGTTTAACTTTTGCGTGTCCACGCGATCACCTATCAGAGTTTAAGCAAAGTCGCAGAGAGACTGTGTAGTGAATTAGAACACCGAGCCAAGAAAATCATTAAGACTTTAGCCCTGATTTCGCCTTTACTAAGAGACTATAATAAGTATTTATTACACCTGCCCCATGCCCCACGCACTTTGAATAAATCCTAATCCTAACATCATGCCAAGTTTGACTTCTCACTTGCCCAGGAGGAAGGGGGAAGTGGAGTGCCTGTATTAATGGTCCTCCCTCCCTGTTTCTTTGACTTTACAGGAAACAAATTTTGAAAAATTAACAGGATTTTTTGTAGCGCACAGGGATCCCTTAGACTACATAGCTTAGTACACCAACTCTGCCGTGACTAGCTCTATGACTTTGGGCAAGTTACTTAACCCATGATCCTCAATTCTTCCATCTTTAAATGGGGCTAATAATTGGGTTTACCTCAGAAGATTTTTGCAAGGATCAAGTTGGTTGGCATACGTATGTAATGCTTAGATCAATCCCTGGAAAAAAACAAGCGTTTGCTTTTATGGTTTCCACCCAAACTATTTGGAAACCTCACCTTGTATGGGTAGGATTCCAAGTTACTAGTGCAGACAGCAGGGGCTGTTCATTATAGTCATGTCACCGCCCCAGTTAGATATTCCAAGGTCAAAAACGAGTGGCTGCCTGAATTATTCCTGTGTTTTCTCTATGCACAGATGCTTTAAAAATGTACTTTTCAAAACTGTTCCTGCACTTTTCTGCTTTCTTATTGTATATATTTGGTTTCTTTAGTCATATTGAGAGTTAGAAGACTTTTCTTCCTTTTTCTTTGGGCAGTCATTCCCTTAGGTCTTTGATTTCATATTTTCTCTTTCTCTGTGCCTTTGAAATTTCTGGTCATAGTCATATTTCTATGTATTTCCTCTCTACTCACCTTCATTTACAGGGGATGTTGTTAAACCACTGTAAGGTTAAGAGCCAATTTTGTGCATGCATGATCATAAAATTTCAGTTAAGAATTTTTTTTACTGTACTACAAGATATCCTTTACTACAAGCCTTGAATATAAGTGATGTTTACTGGTTGAAAATAGTAACCTACTGAGTTTGGGATCATGTTTGGTATTTAAATCTTTTATTAAAGTCCCACATTATCCTGAGCACCAAGATGGTGTCAGGGATACGGAGGTAAACTACAGGTAGGCCTTCAGTGCCTGGTGGGCAGAATCCTCCAGTAATAAGCCAAAGATGGTGAAAAGCTACAGTCCCTATGATGAGGACAGTTTTTCCTGGGTCTTGCTACTTGCTTCTGCCTATGCCTGGGGTGCCTTCCTCACAGTGACTCTTTATGCAATCAGGTCTGATTTTAAATACTGTTCCTTTTGGGAAGCCATCCTTAGCACCCTACCACCCTGCAATTCACCCCTTTACCGCAGTCCCACCTCCAGCTTTCCACAGAACCCAACTTCCCATAGCACTTACCACAGAATTTTAACTTTTCCTGTTTACTTGTCAGGTCTTCCCCAGGTGCTTAAAGTGATACCTCCTCCAGGGCAGACTGTGTGACAGTTTAAGAACAGTTTACTTTTTGTTCTGTGTGCCAACTTTGTGCTGGGCATACTTGGCCCAACCAATAATTGTGAAAAGATTGAATAAATAACACACATTCTAATAAGTAGTTATAATAGAGCCACCATTCTAATAAGCATTTTGCATGTATGAGTTGATTTAGTCTTCACAAAGTCCCTGGAGCTAGGTATTATTGCCATAGTCAGTACACAGAAATGAGAACTACGAGGCACAAAAAGGTTAAGGATGTTTCCAGAGTTTCCCAGCAAGGTAGTCTGGCTGCAGGTTTCTGCCTCTCACCACCATGAGGCAGTGGGGGTGGGGGGGTGGAGAGAAGTACTTCAGAGGGAGGAAATACAACCAAAGCAAAGACCTAGAGAGGAGCAATAGCATGAACTGCTAGGTGCTGTTTAAAAGGCGAGGGTTGTAGAAGTCAGCAGTGGTCTGGTCTTAGGGAGCTGCAGAGCCTCTTCCTGAAGTCTCCTAGGCATTTAGCAAGTGCAGAGTATTGTGCAAATGCAGACATGAGTGTGTCTCTTTACCTGGCGCCTCAGGAAAGGCATCCTGGGAGAGATGATGGATCACACCTATATCTTGGATTTGCACACAGAGGTCTAATACCAGGCAGTTCACCAAAATGTGAGGAGGAAGGTGTCTCAGGCAGCCAGTAAAGTGTGTGCCCCTCCTGAAGGAGCAGCCACACTTGACTCCTACTGGTATTAACCAAGAGAGGCTCAATCTTGCCAGGTCTTCTATTTTTTTCTTTTTTAAGGTTTTTGGGCAAGCTAGGAATTTGAACTTGTTTGAAAGGTGTTCAAATGCTACCTCCCCCCACCCCATGCACACACACACACAACAGCATTGCTGAGTTGCCAGATTTATCAAAGAAAAATCTAGGATACCCAGTTAAATTCAAATTTCAAATGACGAGAACATTTGAATGTCCTAAATAGTAAATGGGACATTCTTATGGAGGGAGCTATTTGCTGTTCATCTGAAAATCAGATTTATCTAGGTATTCTTTATTTTACTTGGCAACCTTAGGTGGGAACCACACATGATTTGTGGGCTACCTATGGCCCACAAGGCACCAATTTGTACTTACTGCATGGAGTGTGTGTTCTTATTAGTCATGTGAGACTGAGGAAGCAAGTGGCAATTCTAGGCTATGGGAGGAAGTGATGGAGGGCCTGAGCCCTGGAGGCTTCTTAGGTGACTGGCATGGTCCAAGAATAAGCTGTAAGAACCAAGACTTTAGGACTAGAATAGGGGTTTCAAGGTACAGATTCTTCTGCTTTTCTCAACACTGTCTTTCTCTGCTCCTTGCACATTGCTGCATTATCTCCTGTTAATGGAAATGTTCCCTCCACAAAGGAGGTAACAGCCCTGGATGCCCCTGGTGACAGCCCTGATGGACAGGGACACTTTTTCTCAAGAAGGCATCTGATCATATCTTACACTGATCATCAATTTCTCATCAAAGGGTGAGAAATTCCTCTTACCCGAGACTTTAAGTGCCATGACCTGAAGCAAGTCTAACGGTATGCAAAACTGGATTTTAGGTGTAGGGAAACTCTGTTTAGTGTTCAGGCAGCGTACAGGCAGGTAAACTGAATCAGGCTATGGCAAGAATAGGCAAACTCTACAACTCTGAGTGGTGTTTTGTTCTCATCTTTTTGATTAGCACACAACTGATAATAATAGCAAATACTTCAATTGGATTTGCCCATATGTCAGACACTGCACTAAGCACTTCATGCCTGTTAATCCCATGGCTCTAGTCTCTGAAGGCAGGATCATGATGTATACCTTTTATTGTCCATAATACTTTGTACCTCAATCTGATTCAATGCATTTTTTAAAATGTGACAGGCATTTTAATGATAGAAATTGTTGATTTGATAGGAATGTGTCTATGCCATGATAATTATTATTTTTAAAAATATTTTTGTTAGTTGTTTATGGACCTTTTTATTTTATTTACTTATTTAAATGTGGTGCTGAGAATCGAACCCAGTGCCTCACACATGCTAGGCAAGCTCTCTACCACTGAGCCACAACTCCACCCCATGATAGTTATTTTTTAACAGATTGAATTGTTCTGAAGATGGAACAGGAAAAAAATAAAGGGAATTCAGGATATCACCAGACTGTGGAAATGAAAAGATTCTATCACTCAACAATAATCAAGATAGTTCATTTATTCTGTCTTTAAGATTTTAATTATACATAGGTCATCAGTTCATAAGTTAACATGAATGCTTCAGTATAGCAAAAAAGAAAACTAAAGAATGAAAAGTAAACATATTTAAAAATGTAGGAGCTCTGAGCGTGGTGGTGTATGCCTGTAATCCTAGTAGCTCTGGAGGCTGAGACAGAAGGATTACCAGTTTAAAGCCAGCCTCAGCAAAAGTGAACTGCTAGCAGTTCACTGTCTCTAAATAAAATATAAAATAGGGCTGGGGATGTGGTTCAGGGGTGGAGCACCCCTGAGTTCAATCCCTGGTCCTCCCCCCATCCCTGCCAAAAAATGCAGGAGCATCCTGAGTTTATCCCAAATGAAGAATTAATGCTAGCTGGAATTCAGTTTCTTCAGCAGCTCTTTTTTTCTTTGTATATTTATCAGTTTTTAACAGTTGAGAGTGGCCCATATTTATTTCTGCTACATTTTTTTTTTGCCTTCCTCCCATGCTCTTTGCTTCTCTTTCAGTAAAAGCAAATAGAGGAAATGGTTAGAATTTTTAATATTTTGGAGAATCAAAATAATCTTGCTGTCTGAATAAAAGTGAAGAGAAAAAGTTTAGGGAATATGGAAGAAACCATGCAAGTCTTTAGCAAGGAATTGAGAATATTCTGTACCCTTCCTTCCTTCCTTCCTTCCTTCCTTCCCTCCTTCCTTCCTTCCCTCCTTCCTTCCTTCCTTCCTTCCCACGGACCCATATCCCCCACCCATTTTATTTTTTATTTTGAGACAGGATCCCCAAAGTTATTCAGGGCCTCACTAAGATGCTGAGGCTGGCTTTGAATTTATGATCTTCCTGTCAGCCTCCAGAGCTACCACGCCTGGCATCTACTTTTTTTTTTATTGATGCATTGTAATTATACATAATAATGGGATTTATTGTTACATATTCATAACACACAATATAACCATATAATTTGATCAGTTGCATTTTCCAGTATCCCCCCTTTCCCTCACTTCCTCCCTCTCTTTGATCCCTCTCCTCAACTCTATTGGTCTCTTCTATTTTCATGAGGTCCCTTTTTAATTTTTTTTCTTTCTTTCTACATAGAAAGAACATACAATCCTTGACTTTCTGAGTCTGACTTATTTCACTGAACATGATACTCTCAAGTTCCACCCAGTTTCCTACAAATGACATAATTTCCTTCATTGTGGCTGAATAAAACTTCATAGTGTATGTGTGTGTAAAATTTTATTGGTTCTTTTTATTTATACATACAAGGAGGTTGAGGGAGAGGGAGGGAAGAACAGTAGAATGAATCAAACCTAAATTTCTTAGTACATACATTAATATACCACAGTGAACCTCACCATAGTGTATATCCATAAGGCACTAATTTTAAAAAAAGCAACTATAAGTAAATAGCAGAAAGATCAGTAGAGGGAAGGGAATGGGGAGTAGTGAAGAGGGGAGGAAAGGGGAAGTACTGGGGACTGAATTAGGGCAATTATATTCCATGCTTTCATAATTATGTCTAACTAAAAATACATTTTTAATTTATTTTTAACAATATAGTGAATATCCATAAAATATGTGAGTCAGTGGTTTTTAGTACTCTAGGGGCTTCAGGAATTTCTTAGATGCCTTTTCCAACCCTGTAGGAATCCTGGGTGGTTTTAGGAAACAGCCCCTATGGTTCTGAGTCACCTCCAGGGTTGAGAACTGCTGCAATATTGTGTTGAAGTGTTGTGAGTCTGTTAACTGTTGACCTGGATTAGGGTCACTTTGCATTGGATGGGAATACTTGTTTAGTCATTTTAATTAGCTTTATGACAGAGAACAGCCCTATTTGACTGGAGCCTTTGCTTTCTCTATTCCCATTTCTTAACACACATACTCCACCCAAACTCCCAACTCCGGCTGTGTGCAGGCCCCTCAGTTTCTGCACTGGCTTGCTCTCCATCCTCTCCTGATTCACCCAGCTCATTGCTGTATCTTCCAGGTATTCGTGTAAGCATCATTAACACAAAGAGGCCACTCATTTGCACTATACCTTTTCTCTCCTTGTGCATAACATGCTCTCACAACCAACTGTGGGTTAACATCTATAGAAGAAGGGCCATATTGTTCTTTGTGTCCTTTTGGACACAGCTCAGTCACACCCAGACCACTGCCTCAGGTTCAAATACATCTGATTCAGACCTACAAATACTCTCCTGAGGTAGAGGGTAGGGCCTATGTGTACCATCATTCACCTTTTGTCCACTTTTTGTTTGGTATATGCTGTCCTTTAAAAATTGAGCCAGTTCTATAAACAAACAATGGGTGTTTCACTCAGATATCTAGGACTTGCTGAGAAATCAGATCCATCAGAAGTCAGCATTTACCATTGTGCTTGCTTCCAAAGGCTTACTTTGTTCTTCTTATTCAGTTGTTTTTCTTTTGGTGGAGAAATGAGAGAGATTTCCTCTACCTAGTAGAGGCTCATTACTTCACAATTCCTCCTTCAGATTATCTGCCTGGTTTCTATGTGCATTTCACTCTGAGAGGCCCCTGAGAGGGAGTCTTCCCAGCAAGGATGGAAAGAAAGGACAGATGTAATGAGATTGGGTAACATGTTTTTTGTCTTGGTGATGTGTTAAATAAATTGCAAAACTTTGTCAAGACTTGATTATGATCTCCAGTCCATTAGAATTTGGGAGTAAGATTAATAATCATCCTTGGTTTTATAATTGTATACTGATGGTATAATTTTAGACAGGATAGCTGCCTGGGGCTCACAGGGCTTGATAAATTGCTCGTGAAGGGGGATTATACTGCAGAATTTTATAATTACAGGTGTGTTCCTACTCCCATTAGTGATTTCATTCAATTTTCATCTGTGAAATTTAGAATGAACAGTGAATTTCATGTTTAATCTCTCTTTTTCCTTTCCTTATTTGCAGCTCATTTATAATAGCTTTGCTCAGTACCTAGTCAAGGAGAAAGGGTATGATAAGGAATTGCTTACTGTGACCCCAGAGGATTGGGATTTCTGGTAAGTCTTTTCTTTTTCTTCTTCTTTTTTAATGTCTGCACATTCCCTGTGGTTTTTAATTATTGCTGATAAAATTTTACTGTTTCCTCTTCTATAAAGGTAGAAAGCAAAATGTGAAATTGAGTCAAAAGACAAAATGCCTTCTACACTAAGTTTTGCATCTAATGAGTTAAAATATTTTCTACTTTAAACACATTTAGACTTGCTTAATTAGATCTGAAAAGAAACTAAGAGCTTAGGTGACTAATTCAGATATGGTTTGTTATAATTAAAATTTTCAAAGTTTATTAAGAACTAAAATTTACATCTTTGTAAAGAATTTGACTTATTATCCTTAAAATAAAAGAACAGTAAAACAGGAGGAATCATCATGTTTTAAGTAACTTCACTAGAACTTTTGGTTTTGGTAATTTGGTTGGGCAAACCTGCCTACCTTTTATTGCCCCCCTTCATTCCTGGTTTAGGATTCTCTGCTTCCCAAAGCCTCCTATATCTTTCTTCCTCATTTTAATGACACAAACAAAAATCATAAGCCACTTGAAATTGTTCTGCGAGGTTGAGTAGTAGCACACACCTGCAATCCCAGTGGCTCTGGAGACTGAGTCAGGAGGATCACAAGTTCAAGGCCAACATCAGCAACTTAGCAAGGCCCTAAGCAACTTAGCAAGACCTTGTTTCAAAACAAAAAAATAAAAAGGGATTATGGCTCAGTGGTTAAGTGCCCCTGGGTTAAACCCCTGGTATCAAATAAATAAATAACAACAAATGAAGAAGTGAATGAATGAATAAATAATTCAGTTTGAAATTAATAGTAACACTAAAACACTAAAATGCATGTATAATGTTCTTATATCATACATTCCTATGTTATTTGGTTAGTCTTTTGATATATCCCTTAAATTAAAGGAAGAAAACAAACATCCTAATATATGAAACAATTGGCTTTGCAAATTAGAAAGAATGTAAGTAATGCTGCTATAGCAGCCTTTGATTTTAGTAATCTCTTGGTGTTTGCAGGTAATTATACCTCCTTTTATTATTTCAAATAATAAATCTATACTCATTTTTCTCCCCAGATCCCACAAGGCTTTTATAGTAAATAACTTAAAACTTCATATCTGACTTTATTTTACTTGGTTTCAATAATATGGCTTGCCCAGAGGGGACCTAAATTGAGACAAATCCTAAAGAAAGTAGTGAGAAGTTAACTTGTAGAAAACAGATCTGTGTGTGTGTGTGTGTGTGTGTGTGTGAAAGAGAGAGAGAGAGGGGAGAGAGAGAGAGAGAGAGAGAGAGAGAGAGAGAGAGAGAGATGTATTTTAAATAACATTTGCACATTTTAACAGGCATAGGAAAATTTTCGGGTTTTTTTTTTCTCTCTCTCTTTTGAGTGTCAGATTTGTCTTTTCTAAAACCTAAAGGTTTTACAAACTAAACATACTGCCCTTTGCCTATTTAACAGTTTTCCTTATATGCCTCTTTTGTGATAGATATTTAATTTTTAATTCTTGGATTTTTTGTTTGATTAACATATCATTTGCCTGGGCAAGAGAATCCCTTTGTAACATTGTAACTTTTGAATAATATAGATTATTATTTCTTAAGTTAGCTAAATATATGAATTGATTAACAGTCAAACTTTCCTTAGTTGCAAGGGTTTGGCATTGGATCTGGAAGATGGGACCTTCATTAAACTTGCGGATAATGGCACTGTGCTCAGGTAATAAAATTTAGTTGTGAAATTAAAATCTTACTTTCTCCAGGATACAGTATTACTGTATGATTCTTAAGGTATGAGTTAAATAAAAAGTCACTTTTATTGTAGTTAATCAGATGACAGATAATTTGTTTGCCTGTGTGTCTTTGTATGAATTATTGAGTCATTTAAATATAAATCTGTAAGCTTTAGATTTAAAGGTCTAGCTCCTTTAAATTTAGTTTGAAGTATTTGCAGGAAATACAATAGAAAATTAGTAACTTGCTTCATCTTATTGACCACCCCTTATTGCAAAAGAGCTCGGGAATTATTCTGTTTTAGCTAGGTGTGTAGGTGCCTAGAATAAAACAATTATTCTTTTGATTGAAGAGGAAGGGGGAATGGATATTGGGTAGGGATTGGTGGTCTATGTATATTTCCTTTCTTCCATTTATCCAAGTGTACATCATTCATCATGCAGGGCTCATGTTGCATCCCAGCTCCTTCTGGAAGTTTTTCTAGACTCCTACAGTCCTCACGAACCTTTCCCTCTCTTCAATAGTCGGTACTAACTTCCTATTCTCCTCTCATCTCTGAGTGTACCCAACCCTTTCAGGTGCTAGTAACCATGTGGAAAGCAATCATGAAGTAGCTGATGTCCCTGCTTTTGAGCCTTTCAGAGAGCACTAGGAATGGGCATCTGTTTTTTACCAAGTACTAATAATTAGATCAACATGGCCATGAAGTTGTGCCATTTATTACATATGTCAACACAGCCAGAGTCAAAGAAGACTTGGAGCCCAGGAACCCTTGTATATATTCTGTCTTTGAACATATCATTCTTTTTGTATGACATGACTTCTTTCTCAGTCTTCCCAGACCTTCCCCAAGGTGCATCTAATTAGAGCAGGTGTGGCCTCGCCTCTGATTATTTTGTAATTTATTTGCGTAAGTTTTTTTCTCAGGTGACTAGAGATAGTGTGTACGCTTGTATGTATGCATGTATACATACATATATATAGACATGGCACAGCTTTGATCATGGTCACTTTGGTATAGTGTTTTTGGCTATCTTCAGCCATTCTCTCACTGTTGTTAGTCAGTCTGTCAACCTCCGCCAGGGTCTGTCCTTCCCTATTCAAGTTCTGGCTAACCTGAAGTTTCTTCTGCATTTCTTAGCTTATCTTCTTGATACCTTCTTTCTTCCAACAATGCAGTTGCCTTCTCATGAAATTTCCCATTCAGGATTCCTCCATATTAACATATAGCATTCTAAAACATGAATCTTTTTGTAAATAAAGGCCCATCTGTGGTTTCCCCCCATTTGCGTTTTTTTTTTTTAATAATTATTTTTTAGTTACAGGTGGACACAATATCTTTATTTTATTTTTATGTGATGCTGGGGATTGAACCCAGTGCTTCACGCATGCTGGTCGAGCCCTCTACCTCTGAACCACAACCCCAGCCCCCATTTGCTTTTTTTATTCCCTGTTTCCTTTCATATCATCTTGCTACTACAATATAGTACCAAGATAATGATAGTGGTATTCCCTATCATTATAATTTCTCATAATAAACTACAAAGAATATCAACTATTTTCTTCCCTACAGGAATTTCTCTTAACCAGGCCCAGTTGATTCAAAAGCAGTATTTGGGGCATGCACAAGAGCTACTTTCTTGTCTTGTTCTCTTTTGCCTTGGTCCTCTTGCTACATCCCACCATACTTTGGCTGTGTTGTGTCCTTGAGTGGGCAGGTTGCCCTCCCTTGTCTCTGCAGTACCATGTGCTCACAGTCATCTGCTGTTGGTGCCAGGTGCCTGGTGCCTCCCGCGCCTCCTGTGGCTTGGTGTAACTTGTGCTTTAACTCTGGTACTTGCTGTTCTTCCTTATTAGTACCAGAACCAACTTCCCACCCACTCCACATGGTTGTTTTCTAATTGTTTGAGTTATGTTCATCTCATTATTTCGTGAAACAACAGCTTCTCTATGAAAAAGTGGTGGGTTACACAGTATTGCCCTCAGAGCAAGCTGCTCCTAATCACTTGCTAGTGGATACATTAAATGGAGGAAGAGCTACAGCTGTCAGTAGAAATGCCTTATAGAATTGTAACCAGGAAGTCACCCAGTTGAAAACGGAAAAAAAAAGAACAAAACTTTTGATAGCTCTGGCAGAAGCTGGGGTCAACAACCTCAGTTCTAGAGGAACGGGCATTCAAAGGAGCCTTAATGAGCAGTCTGCATTATCTCCTAAATCTAGGGCAAGCCGTGGCACTAAGATGATGACTCCAGAGGCCCTGGCAGAGGCATATGGCAAGAAGGAGTGGAAGCATTTTGTGTCTGACACTGGTGTGCCTTGCCATTCAGGTAGGACCCAAATGGGCAGCTGTACCACCCACACCCCTTTTCTTTTGGAACCTGAATCTGCAATGTGAGGATATAGAGAAGACCCTCCTCTGTGTCCTTTGCTGGGCACAACATATAAGGAACAACCTCGACTTCATAACAGTAGGATGGATTTCTTTTTCTAGATATGTCTGATTTCCTTTTGGCAGCTGGTTCAGAATGCTGTTAGCAGCATTTCACACTGTTTTAAAATTTAATTGATGCTCCTTTTACTTACACTTGTCTGGGGTAGAAAAGATAGATTAACACTTAGCAATAATATATTCCTTAGCCATACTGTATTTTTTATCAATTTTGTCGTGCGCTCAGTCCTTGGTTTCCTTTCTCCAGCTCTCATGTCTCTCCATATTCACATTGCACACCACTTCTGTTTTCCGGAATTCTCTTCCTTACTTTCAATTCTAGTATCTTCTGCCTTTTTATTTTCCTGTGTATTTACTGGTGCTGGGGATCAAATGCTAAGCAAGTACTCTATCACTAAATTATACTCTCAGCCCTATTTTACCGCATTTTAAATGATTTTTTCACTTTTTTCTTTTCCAGTGTCTTTAACAAGCATCATTAAGACTAATTGTAAAATGATTTTTCAAAAAATTATTTCCAAACTTTTATGTGCATAAATTAAAAGGGAATGGTTAAAAATTTTTTTAAATAGATAAACCTTATTAAATATTTTTGTGCTATTTTTCATTTGTTCTAATTTTTTTTTTGCCATTTTGTTCTTTTTCTCCCACACTACAGTGTTAAGAATGTACCTTTCTCCTTCAGAAAGTGTAGTAACCAGAAATTAGTTGCAATTATTGATTATTACTGCTGAGTTTATTTTTTTATATTTGTCATTGTTTGAGAAGTAAGTATGTGTTTTTGTAGTGATTGAATGTGTTAGGAAGTATACATGTTCATAATAAAATAAGTTGATATGAAAAACAGACTTCATACTGGGGTTAGATATAGAATGTTTTCATACATCTTGAGTCAAATTGAGTGCAAAACCTTTTACTCAAAATAATGATGGAGAGCTGCTGTTATGTCTCCAGAGTTTAGCAATTGTAAATAAGCTTGTCCTTTCTCCCAGAAAAGCTAGGCACATAGCTAAATGTTTCTTTTGAAAATTTATTCAGAAAGTGGAGTATTTTTTACTGCTGTGTCCACTAGAGGGTGGTACCTCCTTGAATCAACATCTCCCTCTGGTGCTTACTTTACCCCAGAGCATCCTAAGGATGGTCTTGGAGTTTATCTACTGTAAATTGGGTTGGTTGGTTTGGAATTTCCCATCCAAGTGCCCAATGCTCAGGGAGTCAGGCTGTGACACATAATAAAGGAAAGGCAACATAATAAAGGAAAGGCAATGTCTTTAAATAATAAAACTTTGTTTTAATGTTGAAACATGAAAGAAGAAAAAAAAATCCTGTGATTTCATAACCCATTTGCACTTTGTTTACATTAAAAAAGCAATCAAGCATATATTGTCGATTAAGTATTGTAAAACTAAGGGACACTAGGCACTGATTCCACTGAAACTTCTGAGGAGATACACAAAGAATACCTCTTAAGAGTTGTCAGTCTGGGAGACTGGAAGCTGTGATCTTCATTCACAGGCTCCTAATCCCATTAGTTGAGGGTGGCCAAGGACCTTTAGGATAAAGCAAGTAACACTATTGTGTTTTAGGTGGGTTGATGCTGTTCAGCATAGCTGTGGCTAGACTCAGATGTGGGTCCCAGGGATATGACATGGGCCATCAGTAGTATTGTTCAGGGACAGCAGATCCAAAAGTGGCATATGTAAGAGTTCAGGTTTAATTCTACCCCAAGGCCATACAGAATAAATTTAATGCCTCTCTTCCATGAGATCCTGGAGTGAGTGTACCTGTCCTGTACTCCTGCATCTTCCTAAGACAATCTACCATGTACTTACAGGGCATAGTATTAATTTATCAGCTTACCCTGGCCATTCTTGTATTGCACTGAAATTTGCTGGCATACCAGCTGAATGCAGTACTTTTGATGGACCAAGCACTGGTGTGGAAAGGCACTATTTGTGGACCTCTTCACAGAGCTATTTGTTTTGGAATTTAGTGTCACTGATAGCATAAATTGTGACTTCTTCCTATTCCATTTTATATTTGCAATATATCCTGCGTATAGTTTTCATATTCTTTAAGACAACTCAATTTTTTAAATAAAATGCTTAGTTTGTTAATTTCCTGTGTATTTATTGGTGCTGGGGATCAAATGCTGAGCAAGTACTCTATCACTAAATTATACTCTCAGCCCTATTTTACCATATTTTAAATGATTTTTCACTTTTTTTAACCAATGTCTTTAACAAGCATCATTAAGACTAATTGTAAAATGATTTTTCAAAAAATTATTTCCAAACTTTGATGTGCATAAATTAAAAGGGAATAGTTAAAAGATTTTTCTAGATAGACCTTATTAAATATTCTTTGTGCTACTTTTTCATTTACTCTATTTTTTTTTTGCCATTTTGTTCTTTTTCTCCCACACTGCAGTGTTAAAATGTACTTTTCTCCTTCAGAAAGTGTAGTAACCAGAAATTAGTTGCAGTTATTGATTATTACTACTAGGTTTATTTTGTTACACTTGTCATTGTTTGAGAAGTTTGTTTGTGTTTTTGTAATGTCATGTTTGTAGATGTCATATTTTACCTTTCAGATAGTGCCCTCAGAGCTTAAACTAAATGCTCCTTAACAGACATGGAGCCTGTATTAGTGCCATTTTGAATTGAAATGGGGGCTGTACAAATAAATAAACCACAGTCCATTGTCTCTTCCCTCAAATTTCTTCGTATCCTTCATGTATGAGGCATTAATTTGTTTCCAATTTTGAAATTTTTGTGTGTGTTTTCTTTTTTTAGGAAAATATTATTTTTATGATAATTACTTTGACCTGCCAGGAGCTCTTCTGTGTGCCAGGGTGGTGGATTCCTTAACAAAGGTGAGTGAACATTGAATTTAAAAAAAAAATATCTGATATGTGTTCAGTCATAAATCAGATGATTTATCATATGTAACTTTTGAGTTGAGATTTTATTTACTTTATTCTTTGTGGTTTCAAAGGTGACCAAGAAAGAAAGACATGGCAAATTTGGTCAAAATAGTTTTGGGAAATTAAATAGCAGTGGCCGTTTTTTCCCCCCAGGGAACATAAATATGTTCTCCAGCAGGGGGTGCAAAAGTCTAGAAAAAGAAAATACAGAACTGATCTGAAAGAATATTTTCTTGGTTTCATTTGCAGAATAAAAAAGAGTAAAGGCAATTAAGAACATTCTATGTATCGTTAAGCATTCTAAATAATATTAAACCAGAAAAATTAGGTAAGATTTTGTTGTTGTTATTGCAAGGATTGAATCCACGAGTGCTTAACTGCTGAGCCACATTTCCAGTCCTTTTCATTTTTTGTTTTGAGACAGCATTTCCCTAAGTTACCTAGGGCCTCACTAAATAGCTGAGGCTGGTTTTGAACTCATAATCCTCCTGTCTTAGCCTCCCGAGTCACTGGGATTACAGGTGTGCACCATGGTGCCCAGCAAGATGAAATTTTTAAATTCATTTTCTGAGCGCAGTTTAATATATTCATACTTTTGCTTTGTACTATATATCAAGATGAAGTAGCTGTTCATACTTTGAGATGAAAACCTATGAATGTAAATGAGTTTACATTTCAGAGTTGCTTTCCTTTTTGCACATATTGTCTTAATCGCAATGATGTATTCAGATCTTTTGCTTTTTTTGGGTGGGGGGTACCAAGGATTGAACTCAGGCACTCGACCACTGAGCCACATCTCCAGCCCCAGTCAGTGTTTTATAGTTACCACAAACAAAATGTTTCAATTTTTTTTTTTCCTTGTGGTACTAGAGATCAAACCCAGGGCCTTACACATGAGAGACAGGTACTGTACCACTGAGCTATGCTGCCATTCCAAAATGTATCAGTTGTAAAGCAATTTATAGTTTAATTGTATACAAATATCTAGTATTTGTTTAGATAAGACACTGGTCAATGTTTCCAAGGAAACAAAGGGCTTTAGAAGTGTTATTTGTATATGTACATGTGTGTGTGTAGTAATTTTCATGGAAGAGTTCTCTTTCTAAAATAACACTAAGTAAAAGAGAACTTTATTAACCTATTGTTTTCAAAAACATAAATCCTTACCTTAGAATCCAGTAATATTATAATTGCCAACCCTTTCCACTATGCTTAGAAACAGAATTATTATATTTGTTACATATGGATTTTTTTTTTTTTTTAGCAGAACAGTGATCAAAAAACATTTGATTTTTGGAAGGATATAGTCGCTGGTATACAACACAATTTTAAAATGTCAGCTTTTAAGGGTAAGTAACAAAGAGAGGCTTTCTGATACATGTTTGTTAAATACTGTGTGACTACTGAATTAGATAGAAGTTGTCCCTTTTTCTATGCTCCTTAGTGAGGATTTAATTTGATCTTAAATATTGCTGTGAAGTTAGTTCTAGTTTTAAGAGGTTCTTTTATTCATGTCTGTTTCTTGGTCATAATTGCCAATATTCAAGTATCTTTCACATGCCTGCCAGTATTGTGCTAAAATGAAGGTGCTTTCATTATGCTGTTCTTTTACATTGAGTTGTTCCATGCGTTCCCTAGAACTAAATATTCCAGTTTTGCTGTGTTCTGGCTTGGGAGTGAGGGTTGGTAATGCCTGCAACCTTTAACATAGTAGTTATAGATGGGTGGGCAAAGTATCTGCCAGTGGAAATTCCATACTTGTTGCTTAAGGAACAGTAGTGGTGGGGCCAGAATGGGGTTCGGCCAGCCTTGAGCCTAGGGTTTTATGTTTTCATTTGAACATTTGCTCATGTTACACAAAGACTAATTCTAAGGAATAAATAGATGACTTCATCCCAGTGACTAGAAACAGACTGCCCTGATTCAACTAGTGGGCTGATGGATGCTGAAGAGCAGTGTTTTTCATCTTAAAACCCTTGCCTTTGGATTGACATTTAAAAATTCCTTGCCTTCCTTTCAATATAAATCAAGCCATCAAAATAATTTTAAGTATTATGACTAAAAAACATGCCAAGGCAATAAATAGTAATTGCAGAATATTTTTTCAAATTATGTATTTCTCTGACACCTGTTACTTTGCCTCCCAGAAAAGAACCTCTACCTTGGGGTGACTTTTGTCACTTCTCTGTGCCCACTTATTAGCCCTTGACCCTGGCTTCTAGGCCTCACGTGGTTTTTATGGGTGCCTCTTCTCAGTCCACATTGAGTTCCAGTGATATGGAATGCCCATCTTCAGTAGAGGGACATAATTGATAACAATCATAAAAGCTGCGTACCACTTTATTGTTTTTCTCTTCATTAACTTTGTAAAATGAATAGCCTTAAAAGCATGGATGAAATAGCAAATTGTTACTTTCAAGTAAATTCAGCATAAAAATCTTTTAATGTTATTTTATTGCTTTGTAAATGAGTAGATTAAATATTTCGTGCTTTAGTGACGCACAGCTTAAAAGTTTTAAACAATAATATAAAAATACAGTACAGAGCATAAATAAATAATGTCTTTTCATTTCTAACAGATTTTGAAATGCTTGACATTAATTATAATTTCACCAGAATAAGAAGCACAAGATCCATTTGCCAATGTTATTTAAACCCACACAATGATATTACATAAGACTCAGTTAAGGGATCAAATCAAATCAATTGCTTGTGTTAAATAAATAAGAATAGGTCAGACACCTGTTCCAGGTTTTACTGGGTATTTAAAAAGCTCTTCTGCAATCCCAAAAAAGTTTGAAAAGTTCATAACGAAAGCACCTTCATTTTAGCACAATATTTTGATTTCTTATGAGAGCTTCAGAAAAAGCATACATGCACCTATATATTTGAATCAATCTTAATGAAAGGGGCCATATAAGCCTTATATTAATGCACCATCTGAAATAGCTTAGGGTATACAGTGTCTTGAATTTCAATATTCAAGTATTTAAGTTCTATTAAGTTATGTGATACCTCCCAAATGTTTCCTGAAAGCTCTCATATTAGTTGTTAGAATAAAGCTATTTTAAAAAGAAATGTTAAGTTTCTGAAACCAAATATAATGTAATTTAGAAGCCTATTTCTGGGTATTTATGTGTGATAATTTGTGTTAACTTAGCAGAAATTTTTAAATATTGAAGGAGTTTACAGAAAATCTCTTAAGAGGCTTAGGATTGCTGACTAGAAACTCATGAGGATCTTCACATATTTACCATTGCTGCTAATATTTACCAGGGGAAAATTAGTTGGTCTAAAAATTCAAATGTGTATTTTGGAAAATTAAAATTGTATTATTTTCAGTCTACCTCTGTATGTGTTTTATGGGGTGGGATGGAGTTGGGGAACACTTTTCCAAGCAGAAGATTTAGTTAGCTCCATGAGAATGTGCTCACATGGGAGCCACTAAGAATCCCGAGAAGGAGGAATGGACATACTCAGAGGAGTACAGGCCATTTGACTCAGCATTAGGCAGCTGGAGCCACACCTGGTCATTTTCTGTGAGATCGATTATGGCGCTCCCTGAAGCCTGATCCAGGTAGCCTTTGGTATACTCATCATAGGTGTACATTATGGGGGTGCCATTCTTATATAGACCTACCCAAACATGAGTCCCTTTCACATGCACATGGTAGGAGAAATAGTATATTCCTGGTATCCTACAGGTAAAGATTCCAGTTCTTGGGTCATAATGCTGTTGCCTGTTATACAAAATCTTATCAAATGGGATGGGAGCACCTATTGCTGGATAGGCTTTGGAGAGAATAACAGTAAAAGCAGACACAGGCATTCCTGTTACTCCCTGGTTGGCACTAACAAGAGGCATCCCAGAAAGACTGGGCCTTTGTCCTGCCTTTATAAAGCCCTCAGGCATGACTGCTTGGCCTGGGGGCCCGGGGGGTCCTGGAGGCCCTGGGAGACCAGGCTGTCCATCATGGCCTCTTGGACCTGGAGGCCCTGGTGGTCCAGTGGGTCCATTGAGGCCCTTAGTTGCTATGCCAGCTGGACCAGGAGGACCTGGATTTCCAGGATCACCTTTAGATCCAGGGAATCCTGGGATACCTGGTGGCCCAATGGGGCCTCTGGTACCTGGTATTCCAGGAGCCCCTCTTGGACCAGCCTCACCATTGTGTCCAGGCACTCCCTTAGCTCCTGCTGGGCCTACAGGGCCTGGAAGACCAGGAGGTCCTACCACTCCAGGGTCACCTTTTGGGCCTGGTAACCCTGGATTACCCTTGGGACCACTGAGACCTGGTTCTCCTGGGTACCCTGGTTTTCCATCTAAGCCGGGAGAACCACTTGTTCCTCTGGCTCCAGGTTGTCCTGCAGGCCCAACTGGCCCTGTCTCACCCTTAGGGCCTGGGAGACCATGGTTGCCTGGGATGCCTTTTGGTCCTTGGGGTCCCATATTTCCAGGAGGTCCAGTCAGACCTGGCTCCCCAGGATGACCTGCTGGCCCTTGTTCCCCTTTGGCACCTGGACCCCCTGGAAGGCCAGCAGGTCCTCTTTGTCCCTTCATACCAGGTAAACCAGGTTTCCCAAAGCCTGGAGCTCCCGGTGGCCCAGCTATTCCTGGAGCTCCAGGGTGACCTTTTGCCCCCGGAATCCCTGGCTGACCTGGAGCCCCAGCAGCTCCTGGCTTTCCAATGCCTTCTGGTCCTCGTTCTCCAGGAGGACCTTGGGGACCTGGTGGGCCAGCCAGTCCCCTTTCTCCTGGAAAACCCCGATCACCTTTGATGCCTGGCTGTCCTGGAAACCCATTTTCACCTCTTTTTCCTACTCCAGGAGGGCCAGGTGGTCCCATGGGACCCTGAGGGCCTGGAAGGCCCCTCTCACCTGGGCGGCCAGGAGCACCATACCCTGTTTCTCCTTTCGGTCCATTTACACCAGGGACTCCAGGCACACCCTTTTCTCCAGGAAAGCCCCTGGGTCCTGGGGCACCTACAGGTCCTTGTTGTCCAGGTTTTCCTGGCACAGAAATTCCAGCTGGGCCAGGGATTCCAGGAGGCCCTGGTGGTCCCCGTGGTCCTGGTAAACCAGCTGGTCCAACTTCTCCTTTTGGTCCGTATGGTCCTCTCTCCCCTGGTTTTCCTGGGAGTCCTGGCACACCTGGTTTCCCGGTAGCTGATGGTCCTGGTGGTCCTGGCAACCCTGGCTCTCCCTGGAGTCCAGGACTTCCATAGCCTGGTTTTCCTGGTGGTCCAGAAGGACCTGGGTGCCCTCGAGGTCCTGCAGGGCCTGGTGGGCCAGGAATACCTTGCTCCCCTCTTACTGCTACACCTAAAAGACACACCAATACACCACCCAGAGAGGGGGATGATTAGTAACATTAAAATTGATCAGTGTTTCTCAAAATGTCTAACAGGACAGGGCGGTGCGGTGTCATTCATTACATACTAGTCTTAGACCAAGCTTAAATAGGTCTGGATGATTCATTTTACAGTGTTTTAAAATTACTTCTAAAGAGAGAGTTTTCCATGGCTACCACTTTCTTCATAACCTGATGATCTAAGATAAGTTGACATTGAAGATTTCTTCAGAATAAGAGTAAAGTGGACAATTTTTCACATTTATTTTGGAAAAATCATCTACATAGGTAAGAAAAAAAGATATTTGACAGAAAAGGAAGAGAAAGACAAGTGGAGAATAAATAAGAAAAATTTATAGAGCTGTAAAGATTTTCCCTCAAAAAAGCTATCCTGGAAGACATAAATGAGTAATGGAATTAATTCTAATTTACATCTGCCACACCCTGCTGAATACTTCAGATTTAGGCTGATTTTTTTTTAAACTTCAGAATATATTGTGTTTTTTTTATTCTTTTCCTTATTGACTTAAAATTGAAACAAAGAATTAGTTAATCAGATATAATGGGTGAGTATATAAAATAGGATTAAAGTGTTTATCTAAGTGCAAATTAATGTTGTTTGATTTTATAAAGCTATGGGTTTAACTGAACTACTTCTGATGGGCTAAACTTAAACTCAGTGATCACTTATTTAGTACCTGTGATGTGAAAAGGCCACAAATGTGGGAAAGTACAAGTTGTGTCCTGTGGAGGATTCAATCCTAGAGTGAAATGAGTGACTACATAACAAGAGCTTTTAAGAGGTATCCCAGGCTATTTTGGTTGCTCAAAGGTGGGTTGTAGCAGGGCACTGCAGACATTAGGGAAGTGTTACCACTTTAGTCTTTTGACATTAATCTTCATAATCATCTACATAAAATTTTCTTCTTTTATCAGGGAAATTCTTTAATAGTTAGCCAAGATGACATAAAGTTGCATGTGATTTTTAATATTTATTACAGAATTTGTATTAAAGTTGTTTTCTGTTTATGTTCAGAAACATAAGATGCCTACTTACTATTTAGATTCTTAGGTTGTTGAAAAACTGTTCATAGTAATATTGACTTAATGATGTAATAGTAGTTGGATAGGTTGCTTAAATCCTGAAAATCATTTATGGCCTGACCTTTTTTTTTTTTTTTTTTGGCAATGTGGAGTATTAAATCCAGGGCCTCATGTGTGCTGAGCAAGTGCTCTACCACTGAGCTAATAAGTCCCTAGTCCTATAGCTGTGACTTTTGAGTCACATTTGTTTAAAAAAAAAATAGTGGACTTAAATCCTAAATCTTTAATAGCTTAAAAACTGAAAATGCAGGCCAAAATAGAATTATTATCAAATGAATTGAAAAGAATTTTAAATTGCCTTTGAAAGCATTTTGGAGTATTAATTCCCTTGAATCATTAGCTGTCAGTACCTAAACATATTAAAATTGAAAAAAAAACCTCTCGTATTAATTGACTGCTATATAAGAAATAGTTAGCCAAGAGTAGGTACTTATTTCTATTAGGTAGAGCTGTAGAGGTCTTTCTGAGATTTAAAAAGCATTTGACCTATATAAAATATAGAACAAATAATTGAACTAAATATGCTGAAATAGGAAGATATTTGTTTTAGATTTAGGAACTTTTGTATTTGTATTAATTAGTTATATTTCAGTTTTCAGACATTCAAACATATAGCTTTTCCCATGGACTTTCAGAAACTTACAATAGGAAAAAGATTAATATGAGAAATTAATTTATGGACATTTCCATATATTAACACACATTTCATTCACTGACTTTAGTACATGTTCATGATGGATCTATATGTAAAACTGGATTTAGTATATTACAAGTAGAATAGGTGAATAAGTAAGGGATTTGTTAATGGTTTGGAATAAAATAGCATTTTTAATGCAGACTATATTAGTTAGGGGTTTGCTTCAGAATCTGGCTATAAGGATCATGTTCATACTGAAATAATTGTCCAACTAGAAATCTGTTGCACTGCTAAAAGAGGTAAAACATATCATATCTTATTGAAAATGATCGTATTGGGCACCTTTTAAGGCCAGAACTCCAATAACAGGGTGATCTGTGTTACTTGAAATGTTGCCCTAATGGTTCTAAACCTCTTGGTGTAAGAAAGAATTTGACTTCTATTGAATCTCTGGAGCCCCTGTTTGTAGCTTACAAGCTGAAAAAACAAGATTAGGGTGGCACCATCCTTAAGGAAAAGTGACAACCTACTAATAAGTTTCTTAAATGTCCACAAACTGGAATAGTGGTTGGTTGTGTCAGAATGTGTTACCTGCGTCTGCCTAGCAGCTGTAGAATCCTCTGCAGCATGATTTAGTAGTGTTTTAATGGGATCCTCTTTTAGTCTGTGCTGAACATATGTGCCTAGGAATTACATATGAATTCTGAATTTCTGTTATCAGCTTAACATTTTCTTGTAATGCATTAGTGCCTGCCGTGTGGATGATGATACATTTGATTTTCTGTCTTATGTTATCAAGAAGAGACCAAGGAGGATTTAATGTTAAAGGATAGCTTCTGAAATTCTTATTTAACAAGATGTTTTAATTTGTTCTACAAAAATAGCCAGGATGTTCAAGTACATTAAGGTGGGAAGATAAAAATAGGTTTAACTTTCTACAATGGTGCATTTTATTTTTAATTCAAGATTGTTTATTATGATTTTGGTAAGGTATTTAGAAGTCTGAATTTGTGATCAGAGAGTACTGAAACCATTGTTGCCTGTCATAGCATTTCACATCACATTTGTTGCTTCAAGTGAGATAGCATGTTCCTTACCTTTTACTCTTTCTTTCCTGGCTTTTTCTTTCTCTTAATTTATTTATATTTTAATACATTCAATAATATCTGTTGTGCCTCTGTTTTTAAATATTAGGCTTCCTTTCATGAAACACTCGGTTTCATCTTTCTTCTCAACAAGACCATTTGCTTAAATTGGTTGTTCCCCAAAACATATTATTTAAAGTTTATTACAAATGGCTTTAGCTTTATGTACAGGACAGAGTATATAACTAAAATGAAAAAAATATTGTGGAAAGGGAACCTGAAGCCTGCAATCAGTTTATATTGCCCAGTTGATGTTTTCTAGGCAGTTTATATTAGATGCTGTCGAGTAGAATTAGTGAGGATAAGGCCTTGTCATTGCTCTTTGAGGATTTCTTAGTATTTTATATATATGTATATATATTATCTCATTGCTCTTCCCAGTAGCAGAGAAAGCCATACAGATGAGGAATAGATTTAAGAGGAAAGTTAAAATTTATCTAAGACTATGCCAGTAAAGTAGTATTCAGAACTAGAAGTACTACTAGTAGTTTATTAGTATTGTAGTAATAGTGAAACATAAGGCACCTGACAGGTATTAACTCTTGATAACCTTCATGGCAGCCCTTAGAGATCAGTCGCTCCTTCTTGTTTTACAAATGAAGAAACTAAGGCATAGGGAGGAAAGATAACTTACCTGAGGTCACACAGCTAGTACTGTGCATTTAACCACTAAACTATATGGGATATATAAATAGCTATGAGGATTGCTACTTCCTTTGCCTGTTTAGCTTATTGAAACTTATTGTGTATATTTGTAGACTAGTTGAATGTGTTTTAAAAGTAAATGTGTGGTTAGAACTGTTACTCAGTGGTTGAGCGCTTGCCTAGCATGCCTGAGGCACTGGGTTCGATCTTCAGCACCACATAAAAGTAAATAAATGAAATAAAGGTATTATGTCCACTTACAACTAAAAAACATTAAATAAAAAAAGTAAATGTGTGTAAGTATTTAGATATATTAGCCTTCTATTCTCTTTGTGTAATTATTTTTAAATATTTTAAATTTAACTACTTTTGGTTGAATTATTATATTTGGATTATGGATAGTTATTTGTACAAAAGTATCATTCTAGGGAAAAAAACTTCATATTAAAAGTCCTTAATATTTTTCTGTTATATTTATTATATTTATTGTACAAGGAGTTTTGTTCTTCATCCACAAATTATTTTGTTGTAATTTGGACTAATTTAGGAATTTTCAATAGATAATACCAGAGTTGAAAGCATTTTGTTAAAGACATCATCTTTAAGATTGTAGAAAGCAACAGCCAGCTAGCTACTAGAGCAAAATATGCAATTCAGTTTACCTTTACTCTTTATGGTGTAGGGAATGAAGAACTGGGTCTTGGTGTTGGGTGGTGGGCCTTTTATGCCGGTGGGTGTTTGGTATCGCTCAGCATAAAACACTCCATGAACCAAATTCAAGGACATTAGCAGCAAAAGGGTGATTTGTGGCAGCATATTCTCAGGTGGATTCTGGAAAACAGAAAAGAATTATTTCATATAGCTTTGTATTGACCTGTTTCATTTTTCTAACATTGCACAGTTGGAATTCTTTATTTAACTAACTGCTTTTTAACACAGTCCTTTATAAAAATTTCAATATATTCCATAAATTAATGAGAGATATTTAGTTCGGTGAATGTATATCATAGTTATTTGGGGAAGCTATATTCAAGTAATCAAGTAAAAATAAAGTGATTTACAAATAAACATAAATAAATCATCACTAGACAACTATATTAAGTCATTCTGGATCTTAAACATATCCTGAAATATCTAGTAGTTTCTAAATACATTGAAATTCAGATTAGGATAAGTTTGTACAGTATGGTTTTCATTAAGATTATTTTATATAGACTTATATTTTATATATTTTATATACAAGTAAACCTCTTTGAGTACATTTTAGTAGAGAGCTATTTTTTTAAAATAATGCACAAGGACCCCAAAGAATTAACTTACTTCAGTATTAACTTGCTTCTTTTCAAGCAAGCTAACATGGAATTTTACAATGACTCTCAGTCCATAGACTTACCTGGGTGCTGGCAGTTCTGGAGCTAGTGTCTAGGTGGCTTTGTGAAGCCTTCTCTGCTCAGGTAGGCAGTGCAGAAGATGCCCTCTCCAAAGTTGCCCTTAGGTATTTATACAGTCTTCCCCTCACTGCCTGAGGTTACTCTGAGCTTAAGCCCCTCCCCTCAGAGGTGGGAAACACTAATTATGGTGGAAAGTTCTATTAGGCAGGCATACAAAATCAGGTTGGTCTCTATTTTTTCTTGTTTTTTAAATTGAAAAATAAACTCTTTGTCTTAAATATATATTAATAGTTTTTACCATACCCATTTTTCTGTAATTTTATTTTAGAAATTTTTACTCTAATGTTAGTTCATGTTGGAATGATGATTCCCCCTTATTATTTTTGAAAAGCATATTATTGTGTTGTTTGTTTGAAAATATTTGGTAATATATAAAAATAGGGGAAGAACTCTTTTGGAGAAGGATGTGGATTTAAACCATCATCTAAATTCTTGAATTATTATATAAAGCCACCAATGTGTCCATTAATATTCCTAAATTTTTATAAACATAGCTTAGCTCAATTCTTATATATTTATGGGCTTGAGAGAAAAAAAATAAAATGGTGAAATTGTGGGTATGCTGTTTTGCATTTCAGGCTTTTAGTGTAAGTCTTCAGAAGTTAGTAAAAGAAATTTAAAGTGATAACATTAAAATTTTTGAATTTCTTCATTTTAAATATTTAAAAATTTTCAGATAAATGCAGGATATTTGTGAATTTGCTAGTAGAGTTAGCAATATATTCTTTCTGAAGAATTTAGATTCTTTATTCCCAATAATACACTTTGTTCTGGATATGGCCTCAGATATTCTTGCTTAAATTTGGATTTTACTTTAGAGTTGGAGTAAAGTTTGCAAGAGCCCTTAACTTATATTATGTTTATTTAATCTCATATTATGTTTATTTACATAGGGCTGCTGTGTTCATTTCAGAAATAAAAAAAAATCCTCAGACTTTGCTTTTAGCTTTTTAAAAATACTCTTGGCTTACATCGCAATTTCCTTCAGGGATTTTGTATCATCTCAATTAAAAACATTTTTCCCCCAAAGGTGGAAATAAACATCATCATTATCAACTTTACTAGTTAGTATTCTCTTTAACAATATTAGAGACTCTTAAAATCAGTTTTCAGGATCCTACAACATCTAATAAAGACAGGAAGTTCAGAGACCAAATTTAGCATCTTATTTAATTTTGTCATTTTGGATCCAAGACCAGTCAACTTTACAGATAAATGAGATAAGAAGAAAAATTCCAGATACAGAATAGATAATTTTTGGTACCTCCCTAGAATTGAAGTAGTG
Organism: Marmota flaviventris; assembly: GCF_047511675.1. Classification (NCBI taxonomy): domain Eukaryota; kingdom Metazoa; phylum Chordata; class Mammalia; order Rodentia; family Sciuridae; genus Marmota; species Marmota flaviventris. The sequence goes on along the minus strand of NC_092503.1, from coordinate 48,014,174 downwards.
TGGTTGAGGATTGATGTGTGATTGAAATAATGGTTTTTCCCTCTTCCTTTTCCCTCACTCCTCCCCTGCAGGCAGTTTCCTGTGGTATTTAAATAAAGCCTTATATACTACTTTGCAAAAATGTAAATACAAAACTCATTCACAGTGTCCTCTCTTTCTTTTCTCACTTAAACATTTGTTGATTGCACATTAAAAAATCTACATTGTCATGCATGTCTTTATGCAATATGCAGATATACATGAAATATGGCTTTGGGGGGGCGGGTACTAGGGATTGAACTCAGGGGCACTTGACCTCTGAGCCACATCCCCAGGCCTATTTTGTATTTTATTTGGAGATAGGGTCTCACTGAGTTGCTTAGCACCTCACTTTTGCTCAGGCTAGCTTTGAACTTGCAATCCTCCTGCCTCAGCCTCCCGGGATTATAGGCATGCACCATCACGCCTGGCTGAAATATGGCTTTTATATCAATTTAGATTATTGGCAATTGGATAGTTTATTTTAATCAGTCTCATCATTTGGCAGTTATATGGAATGGTTTTTTAATTATATGAACTCGGCTACATCTGTAAGAAACTACAAAAGATAAGTGAAAGAAAACAGCTGTCTTCTGTTTGTTTACGGTTTATTTGGACAAGATTTGACAAAGTAGATAAGATTATAAGGTGCTTTTCAGAGCTAGGCTGAAGAATTTGTTTTGAAAGGAATTATTAGAAATGTGTGCATATTTTAGTA